>NC_087211.1:61269397-61284397 GCF_015104395.2 Macrobrachium nipponense
AGGGCTCAACCGCCTGATCATTCATAATATTGAACTAGCTTTTTACCCTAACCGTTGTTTTTTCAAATGTTTGTGCCCGCTTATTGTTAGTTCCTTGAGGTGACATATCACATTTTAGTGAACAAGACCACAGTTGATGGTCGAAAGCTTTAATCCTGTACAAAAGAATATATTTTTTAATCTACAAGAGGATTTTACTTCATTGTGGATTGTATCCCCATTTACTTAGAGGTACGGCATAGTACCTGGCTTCTGCATATATATGTATATATATATATATATATATATATATATATATATATATATATATATATATATATATATATATATATATATATATATATATATATATATATATATATATGTATATATATATATATAGTATATATATATATATATACGCTGTATGTGTGTTGGGGGAGATATTAAACTCACATTACGATCAAGTACCCTTACCTTAAATCCAAAAATGGGATTTATTACAGTGGCAAATCGCTTCAGAAAAAAAAGTAGAAACAAAATTCTTCCGAGTTTCTTTACAAAGCTCAGGAGGCTAGATTTTCTCCTAGTTCTGTGACACTATGGCCAATTACTCTTTTATATATAATAATTTTTACTTTGTTTTTATTACGGAGAAAAATGAGGGTTTGAGACTAAATTTCACAGAAGCAAAAAGAGAGACAAATGGATATGGCCGGGAATGGAGCAGGTGACTCGATGTCTGTCGCCGTTTTACTGGTAATAATTTTCCGAAAACTTCCCACCAGGATTTATGGACATGAAATCGTTTCAAAAAAGAAATGGCTTTCGTAGAGTTAGACGGACATTCCTTATGGAAAAGGTCGTTTTTGTGATAAGTTCTGAACAGGCGTCGGAATTGGTCCTTTTTATGACTGCTTTTGATTTTGGGATATTAGAAAAATGATAGCGGAAAAGGGCAAAATAAAATTAAATCTAATTTAGAAATACATTTTTAGATCGAATTCGATTTGATTATGTATATTATTAGATAAGATTAGACATAGCTGCTCTAGAAACATAAAGCTATACGCCATTACACAGAGGCGAATATGAATTGTATTTGCATTTATGTCTTAGTATGATTGTGTGTAACACTAACACTAAGTGCGAAGAATGATCTAGATTATGTCATGACAAAAGATAGTACTATTTGATAAGTTGATACAATCCATTGTTCAGGTTATAAATGAAAATGTATAATGGGGAGTTATATTTTAGAAATCTGGAAAAAAGTTAAAAACTTAAGATCCGTGTAATTACTCCAATACCTTCATATCTTATCTATTTTGACGTAAGTAAAGAATAGTACTGCTGAATTTTAAGGCCCAGCAGACTCATTCAATCTTGCAGTTATGATCGTTCCAGTGACCCCAGTTTTGACTTTCACAGAAGGGCACCGCTTCCATCCCCCACCCCCTGCAAGGGTAATAATTAAATAGTAAAATATTTGAATATGTACCTAAATAGATTTACATAAAAACAATCTACTGGAAAATGAGAATTCTCCGATAAAATCAAGAGTCCAGGAAACTCATCTTGGCCATTTTCAATTCCTCTCATTTGAGAGAGGAACTCAATTGTTTTCTAACGCGGATCTGAATAAGACCTTTAGGACCCACGAAAAATACTCTCGCAAGTTTTGTGGCAGAAAGCGAATGTAATTATGCTAATGGAGCCGTTTGCTCTACTGATTAAACAAGTTGTTTTAATTGGAATGCATTACAAACAATGCAAGCAAGCAGTTGTGTGTTCCAGTTGAAGAACTGGATGCCATTTCCTAAAAAAATATTATTTTGTCATCTTTATCTTTAAATTATAACAATACTGAAGGAAATCTGAGAACGAATTCAGGAAGATAAAAATACTTCTATAAAAATCTGTGACAAATATTGAAGGAATTGTTTTCATAAACAACGTGAAAAGGCTCTCGGAGCATTTTCTATGTTCAGTTTAGAAGCGGGGGAGAAAAAAAACAAAAAAAAAAATAACAATAAATGATTCACTAGTACACCAAACTTAGTTTCCGTAACAGAATATCCAATATTCAAAAAGTCCAGTTAGATGAATTTAGTATAAAAGCTGCTATTATAATTACAATCGCGTTTTCTAGGAAGGATATGAAACTAGAAATCATGACTTTTACATGATTCCAAACCGACGCCATCATTGATAACTATTCGATTTATGGAGCTGATTTCATCTAAGAAAAAATAAGGATACCACCTCTCTCTCTCTCTCTCTCTCTCTCTCTCTCTCTCTCTCTCTCTCTCTCTCTCTCTCTCACACACACACACACACACACACACACACCTCTCTCTCACACATACACCTCTCTCTCTCTCTCTCTCTCTCTCTCTCTCTCTCTCTCTCTCTCTCTCTCTCTCACACACACACATAAGTACTTGCTCACATGGTGGAAAAAATTCTCACTTGAGATTGAAGACAACACCTCCAAAAGGAATCCCACTCGCCCTTCTTTCTGGATCTCCAAATTAGTGACGCCATTGAACTCAACTTTGCTTTTGTATTTCATCCTTTTAGGCAACAATATTCAGCCAATCATACATTCAGTTACATGTCATCGCTGCATAAAAAAAAAAACCCGGCTTATAGAATGCTTAAATACTGATGAAATGACTAATTTCTTTGCTTATATATCTGTTTATTTATCTGTTCATCAGATGTCCAATTCTTTTCCTATATTAAGATTTTGAGTAATTTTCTAATCTTTGCTATTTCGAACACAGTGAATACGGAGATATTCGAAGCTTAGAGCTGTTTCGTTTATCCCACATTTGTCATAAATTTTGCACATGCAATTTTTACATATCCCGGTTCTAATTAAATTAACAGGGTTATATCAAACTGACTTCACCACTGGAACAACTTAAAGCCGCAAAGAATTAAAGGATAGTGCACCTATACTGAAAAGGATTGGAATACTTGTCTTTTCAGTGAGTTTATCGAATCTCTTTTGGCTATTGGCAAATCAGCTCTCCATCGCCCCTCTGTATAGCAATGCATTGAGTTAGAAACTAAATTCTAAGGAATTTCGGAATCTTAACATACCAAAGAATCTCTACACATTTCACTCTCTTCCATTTCCCTGAATGGATGCGAAAACACTTATGATTTCCTCAGCGGTAAATCACATTATAATTGTACTCCTTCAATTCAGGTCGATTTGTCCTGAGATAGACAACAGAAGAAGAAGGGGGAGGAAAGAGAAATTGCTTCTCCTCAGCCGAGAAGTTGGTGCGGGATGCAAACAACGGAATGAGTGGCAATTGTCCTCATTTGCATGCAGAGTACCTTTGGCCCAGAGCAAAGCAACTTGTTATACTGCCGAAGGTTTTTTTTCTTCTTCAATAGAACCATCTCTCTCTCAAGTTTCTTTAGTTTAATGGGCTTATATTCTAAGAATTATTCAATATATTACCATTCCTCCATGTATAAGCATGTTCTATTAATTCAATATATTATCATTCTTCTATGTATAATCATTCTCTATATAAAATAACTAAATGTAAAATCGTTTATTCACCTTTTAAACTGCTTAACGCTGAAACCATACGGGTGATGATGCTTCACACGTAAGGGGACGACAGTAAGTTTATACACCATTTTCAGCTGATCAGTAAGATTAAAGGAAATATTTTGTTCGGGGTTGATCGTCATTGTAAGTACGCGGCCGCGGGCACACAAGCACAACTGTATATATACATATACATATAGATATACCATATACATATATATATATATATATATATATATATATATATATATATATATATATATATATGATATATTATATATATATATATATATATATATATATTATATATATATATATGTTTGTGTGTGTGTTGTGTGTGTGTGTGTGGTGTGTGTGTGTGTTGTGTGCATACAATGAGTCCAAGGTTTTGTCAAGACTTACTAATGACTAGTCGTGAATGGGCACCAGTGTCACCTTTAGTTAAGAAATGGGTGTGGGAATACGAACTCCATTCCTAAAATCTTGATAAGAATCGAGCGACTCTATATACGTGTGTTTGTGCATGTAGAAGTGAGGAACCTTTGTTCCCAGTCCATAAAACGCTTGGGCCTTTATCTTCAGTCTTTTCTCTTTTCCAAGAATTGCTTCCTCGTTTTTTTTTCTCCGAAGATTTCTTAAAAGGTCAAAAAGAAAAAGATATAATTCCTCGAGAATCGTTCCCTTTTGTTTTCATATTTCTAGTTTTGTTTGGAGGCGAACTAAAATTGCCGGAATTTTCCCCTCAGGAATCTGGGTAAAAGTTGCTCTCACACTCGGTGTTATGTGCTGTTTACTTCGCAAAACTCTTTTACTTTATTGCTTTTATGTTTTGTTTTCATGTGCTTTTTAAGTCAATGAACCGCCATTCAGAAAAAGTGCTATTTTGGTCTTACAAGGTTTAATATCCAATGACCAGACCTTCATTTATCACTTAGCAAAAATTGCCTGAGGTTAGATGGTTGATGCAAAAAGAGATTTTGTAAGACTCATGACTGTTATAAAATTAAAACCATGAATAAGCGTTCTTGTAGTTATAAGGGAAGATTATCTCTTTAATAATAATAATAATAATAATAATAATTAATAATAATAATAATAATAATTATTATTATTATTATTATTATTATTATTATTATTATTATTATTATTATTATTATTATTATTATTATTATTATTATCAAAGATATCTATGCTTTTGTTGACCTAAGATCGTAATGAGGCATTTGCTATTATTTCTTAAGTGGTGGTTCACAGCCAAGGAGAAGTGTATAGGACTAAGTCATCCCTAAATGGTTTGGTGAAAAGTCAAAAGGCCAGTACCTTTGCAGCCACCTCGAAGAGATGGAAAGACTGACAAGGTAAACGCCTGAATCTCTTTACGTAACTGGGACTCTCCTCATTCATCACATGAAGTAATGTTTGAGTTTGTTCTTCCTTTCCAAAAAATAAAATAATATTATGAATAAGAGCTAGTCTCTAATCGGAAGATTTTATGAGCACAGTCGGTTTTCCCTCGGTCTTTTGCCCAAACAATAAATTACGAAATCCTTAAAAAATAAAATCGCAGGTTCTGGGAATGAACTTTTTACCATTAAACATTAGTGAGTTTGTTTACCTTGCAGCACTTAACTGGACTTCAGGGCATAAGATGCCTGACTTCATAAATTCCATCCACTCTATCTCAGGACCTTAAAATTTACATCAATGTTTGTTTTTTTTATTTTAATACATACCCTTTCGAAATTTGGCGCAGTTTAATATTTTTTTTTAAATTCTAATGCATACCGTTTCGAAAACTGTTTAACTGAATTACTTAAATTTTACAATATATAGCTACTGAGGAACTAAATGTAGATCGCCAGTTTTAAGAGTTGTCAGCAGATTGCAGTTTTATTAAAACTTCGTTTTCAAAAGATTGTATTAATACCTTGAAGAAGGTGGTCCTCCTGTCTTCTTATCCCATGTTTTCGTATATTTGTTTCCATCAGACTTATGGTAGTTATGGGCGTAGGACTATCCTTCACAGCTAGCAACTACATAACAGAATAATACGCATGTAATAAAAAAATGAATAAAATAAAAAAAAACGCAGAAGCAACATCGAAGACTGTCTTGAAGCCGCAGCAACGTCTGAGTCATCCAGAGAAAATATCTTATTTCGTAACACATTCCATTGTTTTCAGACACGTCTCTCCGGACTGCGTCTGACACACACACACACATACAGAGAGAGAGAGAGAGAGAGAGCTGTTGAGATGTCCTAAATTTGCACATTTCTTTTCCCTGGAAATATTTCTGTGCTGTTGCTGACGCGCCTGGCTTCTTGAGAGAGAGAGAGAGAGAGAGAGAGAGAGAGAGAGAGAGAGAGAGAGAGAGAGAGAGGTACATTTTCCACTTTTGTACTTTAAAGCCTAGGAAATCAATTAAAGTTATTAATCTCTGTAAGAGAATTCGTCTTACTCTGTAAAGTCAATTGAATCTTGAAAAGTCTCGACAGTTTCCCCAGATATTTTTGAAAAGTCAGAACCTCAGAAAACTCTCTCTCTCTCTCTCTCTCTCTCTCTCTCTCTCTCTCTCTCTCTCTCTCTCTCCACCTTTGGTTTCAGACGGGTTTTCCAGTGATTTTATTTGCCACAATCTTTATAGACAGTAAAAGTTTCACATTTTTAGTACTATGTATCCTTGTATAGTGTTTAGAGAGAGAGAGAGAGAGAGAGAGAGAGAGAGAGAGACAGAGAGAGAGAGACAGAGAGACAGAGAGAGAGACAGAGAGAGCGAATGGAAACAATTAGTTTCAGATTATCTGTAGAGAATGATTTTTACCTACATGTTCCGTTCTCTGGCCATTTAATAAAAAAAAAAAAGATGGTGAATGGAATGAAAGGGAAAGTGAGAGAGAGAGAAGCTAGTATCTTTTCGGAGTGGGAAGGAGCTTCTGCAAATCAGGACTCCAGGACAAGGAAAGGGTTCTGTTAATCCGTTTTCTTCCGCTTTGCAGGCACAGTTTTTAGGGTAAGGCTTCTAGCCCCGTCCTGATCTGCCTGTGCCCTATTATCGTGAACTAAGAAGTCGACTTCTCTATTTCCTAGGTCAACAGGGCTTCGTGGAATATAAAGGAATGGCCTCATTCATTCCGGCTCAAACTGGGATTGAAATCGTACACTTCCTTGGAAAGGGAACAAATTCCACAATTATTTCAAGTACCTTTTTCTTGTAATATCCGTAGGATATTAACATTTGAGAACGCGTGAATTCTCGAACACAGATCCAGTAAAGAAAAAAAAAAAAAAACACACACACACAGTGACGCAGATAAATATGATGATGAAGGACGGTTGCTGCCTCGTTTAATACAAAGAAAAATCTTCGTGTAAAGAAGCCTAATCGACTCCATTGGAACCCATTAGCTGAAGAGACAAGGATTTTGGTCATCGACGAAGAAGAGGAACCCTAAAAATCATAAGCCACTGTTTGCGAAAAATAGGTTCGGTGTCATCGTTTATACACAATTCTGGAGATGGATCAAACTCTAACCAAATAAATACGTACACAGTTCGGAGGAAGAACCATACACAAACAAATTCATGTAAAGAAACTGATGTTCATGGTTTAATAAGAAGCATTTATTTATTACTATTTAACACAGGCAAGGAAAGAACATTCATCACAAAAAATGTAAACAAAACAGACCTCCATGAATCGATATGAGTCAATGCGGATTCATCGTTGACGTCAGATCATGGTAGGAAAATGTTGTTTGTTTGTTTGTTTGTATGGTGTTTTTACGTTGCATGGAACCAGTGGTTATTCAGCAACGGGACAAACGGCTTTACGTGACTTCCGAACCACGTCGAGAGTGAACTTCTATCACCAAAAATACACATCTCTTACCCCAATCAGTGGAACGTGTCCAGACAGTCGAACTCGCGGCCACCGATGCAAAATAACCAGGCCAAGGTTGGGCCAAGACCATACCCGATCACGAGTAGCCATAGGACCGACACAGGCGCAACGGTACTTACACGCCGCCAACCGACCCCGAGGTACGGTAAACTACTTAGAAAAAGGAATTAAACATGGCAACCAAATGTAAACAAAAGCGAGTCGCGAAGCGTGATAGGTCTCGTTACAATGCTGAGATTTCTGTTCTTCTGAAGTCCGCTTTTGCAACTTCCTCGTCTCTTGGATGTCGTTCTTTTCCCTCGTCTCTGCCTTTCTTTCTGTACCAATGCTGGTGAAGAAATTACGGGATACGAATAGAGAATGTTGGAATCTAAGGAATCAGGATATTTACTTCATTTCTCAAGTTCCTTAAAAATGTAAACTACTTTATTATTATTATTATTATTATTATTATTATTATTATTATTATTATTATTTTATTATTTACAAAGTAGGAGAATTTGTAGCTGACAAACAATTAATTTCATATTTCGAGAATCCATAGGGAAATGTTCACGTCTCCGTGAAATATGATGCCCCGAAATTGAGGATAATCATTTTCTTATCACCAAAAACCAATAATGAGTATCTGAATGTCTGCCTAATTAGGCCTTGGGTTCATTAAGCTTCTATTGTTTATTACCTTGAACAAAAAATATACATAACACTATTATCTAGGATAAGAGATAGTGTGATAATAGAGGATGAATTGGAAATCCGGAGATTTTGAATCTTAAAAATTTTTTACGCTTAGCATTTGCATATATATATAATATATATATATATATATATATATATATATATAATATATATATATATATATATATATATCTATAAAGATTATGTATATATATATATATATATATATAAATATATATATATATATATAATATATATATATATATATATATATAATTGAATTAGTTAAAAAGCAGGGAAAATGTTACCATTATATCTAATCATTGTTATTCAAGATGTCCATATACAGATCTTGAATAACCCACAATGCCATTATCTCCCGGGAAAAGACTACAAAATAGACTAGAACCGAATAATAAGGAACAAAACAGAGTGAAAGGAGTGCGGCAGACAACAGATGAAAGTAAAGACTGAATGAATATATACTATTAGAAGCCTACGATCAGGTCCAGGGACTCTCAAGTTAGCCAAGCAATATCACAATCGACTTCTGCAAAACTTTATTCATTAAAATCGAAGTTTGAGGGCTTGGCAAGGTCGTCGACCAACTTTTTATTCGAAAATGAATATTTTGCAATTAAACATGAGCCAGCCAAGGTGATTCACACGAACATTGAGGAAAAAGGTGTGAAGGAAATAAGATTCTTGGCAAAGATTATGGGAAGGAGTTGAAGCTGGAAAATATATCATAGACTCAGTATGAATGACATCTTGGGTAGGTTTTGACAGTTAGGATTCTTTTCTCCAGTTTGGTTACTCTTTTCAGTCCTTTTCATTCAATGCACATATTATTAACGTAAAAACCTGTATCACCATTCTCTCTCTCTCTCTCTCTCTCTCTCTCTCTCTCTCTCTCTCTCTTGGTGTGATGTTGAATAGGAACATGTTATGCAATGATCAAATAGCAATACTATTGGAAATATGCAAAGCAGAAATGGGAATGTTCTTATGGCACTTTAAAACAAGAAAAGCCGAACACATGATTATGCTTTATAAAGGACATTTGTATATAGAGCATACAAATGTCCTTTACAGCTAGAATAGAAGAACGTAAGGATCTTGACTACTGGGAAAGACTAAATTTTTTAAAATTATATAGTCTAGAAAGGAGAAGAGAATGCTACATTATAATACAGGCATGGAAACATATAGACGGAATTACCAAAAACATCATGGAGCTAAAAATATCAGAAAGAGAAAGCAGAGGTCGATTAATAGTGCCCAAAACTATACCAGGAAAACTAAGGAAAGCACACAAGACATTAATACACCACGCACCAGCATCGACAATGCGGCGTCTATTCAATGCGTTGCCAGCTCATCTGAGGAACATATGTGTTTAAGAATAAGCTCGACAAATATCTAAGCTGCATCCCAGACCATCCAAGATTGGAAGATGCAAAATATACCGGAAGATGCATTAGCAATTCTCTGGTAGACATTAGTGGTGCCTCACTCTGAGGGACCTGGGGAAACCCGAACGAGCTGTAAGGTCTGTAAGGTCAGTGAGGTCTGTAAGGTCACTCTCTCTCTCTCTCTCTCTCTCTCTCTCTCTCTCTCTAACAGGAAAAGAGATGGTGAATAATACTACTTCTGTCAAGTATATCAGAGAGAGAGAGAGAGAGAGAGAGAGAGTTTTTTTTTTTTTTTTTCCTGAGAGAGAGAGAGAGAGAGAGAGGGGTTGGGGGGACGGGGGGTGTTGGGCGTGGGCGGATGCTGAATGAAGGAGGGGAATTTCACCGTTGGATTCAAAGTAAAATAAATTCAATTATTTTTTGGCAGCATAATTGGCATTGAAGAATGACAATTTTCCGTCATTAAATTTTGTGATCACCTGCTTCCCCTTGGAATGGAATTTGTTTTTCTTGTTATATATTAAAAATAAACAATTATGAAGGATAAATCATTCATATATATATATATATATATATATATATATATATATATATATATATATATATATATATATATATATATACATATATATATATATATGCATTGAGGGTGTGTATAAATATAAATATCATATATATATATATATATATATATATATATATATATATATATATATATATATATATATATATATATAAGGCCTAGGGTTTTTGATTAATAATATATTGCCAATGTGTTCCCTTTGACCTATGGAATGTGAAGAACAGAGTAGAGGCGACGACCCGAGAAAGCTGATGAATGAGTTTCTATGGGTGATGTGAGATAAAACTGCTTAGTTAGACAAGCCAATGTACTGAGTTCATGAACTCTTCTCAAAGTGCCTTTGTGAAACTGGTTGCGGCCAGTAATCGTGAGGCGTTAACGAACTGTGTGTTCGTATGTGCGTGTGCGCCTCTTTCTGTTAATAATGTTGAATAATCAAGTCTATGGGGGATTTTGATAGAGGCGTCTTCGAGAGGAAGGCAGATCCACGATGGCGGTGCCTAAGTGTTTTTGGAATAGGGAGTGAAATGGTCCGGTTGCTTGGGTGAGTGTTGAAGTACTTTAGCCAAAGACTGGCTTGTTACCTATTTGTCATTTTGTGGTAATATCTGATTGTTAATCTCTGATTGTTAATCTCTAATTGTTAATCTTGTGTGTGCACTTACCGGGATGTGTTCTGTGTCTTTGAAACAGACGGTTCTGGCAGAACTGGCAATGGAGGGGGACAAAGAGTTCCCAGAGGGGTGTAGACTTTTGGGGTGGACTAATGGTGACTACCATTACTATTAGACATTTTACTGTTGGGATTTTAATAGAATTGATTCATTATTTATTCACTGTTAATAAATGTTTATTTTTGATGACGCGACTCTCATTTTCATTACCTGTTAGAATGGAGAGAAAGAGGTGTAGAGAGAGAGAGAGAGGAGTTGCCAAGAGAGAGAGAGAGAGAGGCTTTGTGTGTGTTGGTTTGCCTGACGTTCATGCTACACGCTTACCTAATGAATAATGCGGGAATCTCCCCATTACAGGATTTGGTGGCTAGCGGTTAAAAAGTGGTATAAAAGAGTTTTTTTTATGCCTAAGAACGCCAATGTAGAGATAGGTGACCAGTTAAAAATAAAGGGGTTATGGGTTATGGCTTAGCGATAGTTTTTGAACGACAAAGCCTTTGTGGGATTATGGAAAATTGTTAAATTTTTGGTTTTCAGTTACTTAGTGAGAAAAAATGAGAAAATATCTATCTGTTAACTGTGCTAAAGGGAGGGGTAGGATTTTATTGGACTCAGCATTTTTCCCAGGGAGTCAGCCTAGGAGCAGTGGGCGCAATCAGTGTGACTTTTGCTTGTGTTGTGTCTAGTGCATTCCCGCGTGTATCACTGCCGTGTCTTACGCGAATTCCGAGTTATTTTTGTTCCCATTATGGAGTGGTGAGTGTTAAAATATTGTTTATCAAAGGGGAGGGTTTTTGTTTAAATATTTCAGTGGAATGGGATTGGTTCAAGAGGTCAAAACATTTTTTCTTTCCCCATAGTAGCAGAAGTGACGTGTTTTCTTTATTCACACGTGTTTATAATAGACGTATTCGTCTTTGTTTAAAATATGAGGGTGTATAAAGACGTTTTTTTTCCATGCATGTGAACTGTGCTTAGATAAGCATATTTGGCTTGGAGACAAGAGCGGCCACAATTTTACGGGCTCAGCACATTGCGAGGGTACTGGCATCCCTTGGGTGATAGTTGCATGGTGGGTACTGCATACCTTGAGGGAGGGTATTGCGAGGGTACCACTGGCCTCCCTCAAGAGATATTGCATGGAGATGGGTACTACTAGCGTATGCCTCGGGGGAGTGTTCTGTCGCTTGACTGAGGGGTTGGAGAAATCTTCTTTTTTTTCTCATTGGGGGTGAAATCCTTTTTTTTCTTTGTGTCGGGGTGTTGGGGGATGGGTTTGCCCTTGACAATGATTACTGAGATATCAGCCGATTGATTAGTTGATGAAGTGAAACGCGCGTAGAGTCTTTTTTTTAGAAAAGAGATATTTTTTTCTCTCTTGGAGGAAGAGAAAAGGAAATAAAAAGAGAATTGAAATACATTGTGTGGGTGTATGTTTTCTTTGTGCCTTGGAAGACACAAATATAGTGGGGAGACACAGATTATTATTTTTTTTTATTGTGTTGGAGAAATTACTTTGAAATGCCGATGATTGGTGTTGTATCTGTGTTGTGTGGCAATGGTGTTGCATCTGGAGAAATTGTGTGTCATAAGGTTCAGCATTACTGTTGTATGCTATTTGAATTTCACTCTTACTTGAGATCTTTGTAAGAGAATTATTACTATGGAGAGTTATTATTATTATTAATAATTATTATACTTGAGATGTGTCACGGGAGGGTTGCTTAAGTATAATTATCATTACGGGAGACATACCTTACGAGATATTTGAGATATTTCATGGGAGATTATTTATAATTAATTACAGATAATTATTCATGGAGAATTATTAAAATGAATTAATGAGAGAAGTCTTGTCTTAATTAATTGTTGAGTTTTTGTAACTTTGGAGAATATTTCAGTCATTCACGATGATGAATATTGCTGAATCTTGATGAATCTGACTGAATCTTGGTGAAATGTGTTGAATCTTGCTGAAATTTTTAGCTGAATTTCTTTGTGAATGGATAAGCATTAACATTGGTGATATTTTTTTTATACTGATACTGGTGATTTTGATGATAGCAAATTATGGTGATTTTGCTGATGATGATACTTCTGATACTGATTTTTTATATATACTAATACGTGGGAGCTGTAATGCTTTCAAGGGTGGTAAAATCTTTTTTTGAATTTGGGTGGAACTAACAACACATTATTTTAGTTTTTTTTTCCTTTTTTTTATGAGTTCAGCAGATAATTGCTGGACATCTAGTGAGTTACGGGAGATGGTTAATAATACCGTTGATTTTTCTTTTCTCCTTTTTTGGAAATTAGCCATCGCTGACACAAGTTTTTTCATCATGGGTGAATTTGAATTTATTTTTTCTCTCCAGTTGGTGTGAATATTTTTTGATATCTCAGTTCGTGACTTAGAGTCATTATTCGGGAACGTGTTTGTGTTTCAGCTATTTGATGCTGCAGAGAATTACACGGGAGAGTTTCTTGCACATTTTGAATGCATACGTAATGGTACTACACTTTTTTCTCTGGATATTTGTGTTCCAGAAATTGTGAGTTTCTTGCGCAATACATTTGTTGTATTTGTGACAACTTTGTGAGAGATAGGAAACTTGGTTAGTTTTCTAGTGGCCTATGTCGTAGTGCATATGGAGAAGTCTTGGCTAAGACACTGTGAATTTGGAGTTCTGTTATAAGAGTTGTGGCACAATGGTGATTTTTTCTAGAATTTCCTAGACAGTTTCATTTGCCGAGTTTTTGCCCTTTTTTAGCAGTTATGCAAAATGGAGAGAGTTTTATAGTTTTTGACTATAACATTGAGTTATTCTCTGGAGAATTGGAGTTATAATTGAGATATATTTTTTGGAGTTAATAATTTGGAGGGTATATTATTATTTTTGAGTTATGATTTTGGAGATTATAATATATTGGAGATAAATGACCATTTTTGATATTTTTGGTCCCCCCTAAAAAAAAAAAAATGGGGGGGGGTGATAAGACATGTTTAGCTCAATTATTTGCCAGCCATCTTTGTTTGCCAAATGGAGCATATTTTTTAGGAGATAATTTTTGGGGCCATATTTTGTGAGTGTGTGAGCTAGATGCCTTAGGTGCACATATTTTTTGGAGATATATTTTTTGGAGCCTTGTTTTGTTCCACATGGAGTTATTGGGGAAATAGAGGTAAATATTTTGTATTTGCCGAAAAAAGAGGTGATATTCTTTATTCCTGGAGTGGTGTTGTTTTTTTTATCAACATGTGGCTATTGGAGAAATAAGAGAAATATAAGGGGAGTGGTTTTTAACCAAATGGAGGAAATATTTTATAACCAGAGTGGTGTTATTATTAATATGGTGAAATATATGGAGTTGGAATTACTCTTTGGCTGTGACCCTTTTTTTTGTGGTTATGGGAGTTTTTTTTGAGCCAAGAGAAGATTTCTGTGGTTCTTTCTCTTTGGTTTCGTGACTATTTAGAGGCGAGTGGCATTACTGCATTACAAGTCCTATGGAGGTGTGTGCATTTTTTATGTTCACAAGTGTGTTATTTTGGAGGCATATAATTGGTCTGTGTCATGTTGAGAGAATAAGTCTTTGAGACAAATTTTTGAGAACATTAGTCATATCCTGGAGTTAATTCTGTGAAATGTGTCAGTTAGACCTTTTTCTATAGTCATGAGTTTTCCAAACTTGTGTGTCTGACTAGACAATTTTTATGCTGCTGTTAGAGCGTACGTCCGCAGGTGAATTTTTCTGCTGACAAGCGATGTGATGAGCCGTGTGCTGACACTTTTCCTCTGATGATGATAGATCAGAATTTTAGCAATATCTGGAAATGTTGACAATAGCATTTCACGAAAGCGCATGGGTAAGAGTTTGCTTTCTGGCAAATTCTACAACTTTACATGGAGCATTTCTTGGGAAAAAACGCGTGGGGTTATATGTATCATACATATGTTATGCGTTTTGTGATGGGGAAGCTTATTTGTGATTATCCTTTTTTTTCATTATTTTCCTTCCTTTTCCTACGAGAGATGTAATTTGGGGGATTGAGTTTTAAATGGTATTTCTTTTTTTTACCGGGAGATGTGATTTATCGGGAGTTGTTATTTACGTAAATGGGAGTTTGACATTATGTTTCATTGTGATTAATTATTGAGCAGTAAAGGGGTTTTTGCTGTTAAACATTGG
>NC_087211.1:61286897-61294397 GCF_015104395.2 Macrobrachium nipponense
GTGTTGGAAGCAAATACTCAGACACGAGATAGCTGTGAGTTCATCTTGAAAACTAGAGAAAAATCGAAGAAAGAAAGAAGGAAATTGATTTGAGAAATAGAAGAGCAAACAAGGAAAAACAAATGATATGTGAAATAGGAAAAGGTATACAGACGCAAGAATTGATGAAGAGACAAAACCTGAGCCCAATAGAAGAGCATGCAAGGCAGACGGAAAATGGTGTTAAAATGTGGAATGATATAAGCAAAGGCAGTCGAAAACTAAATCTTAGAAGAAAGACGGAAATCTGTATTTGATATAGGCATATAGTACGACCAAAAATCGAAAAACGCTAAGGGAATAGGGATGTAAAATGAATCAAGATGAAAAAAAGTGAATGCAGAGTATAGAGAAGAAATTGGAGACGGCAGCCTTAAGGGGGGAAATGAAAGAAAGAATACAACAGCATGTATACAACAAAGAACAAGTATTCATAGAAACCTAAAAACTAGTGACAAAATTTGTGGTTCAAACGAATTAAAAAAAATCTTTATGGGTCATTCCCTTCTAATCTCAGATTTCTGGAATAAATGAGTTGCATTTCCTTTCAAATTGTATGTTCGATTACAGACATATTCTTTTTCAAAGGACTAGATACCACCAACAACAATACACTAATTATACATAACTATATGTTTGTCAGTTTCAGTTATACATAAGTATGTGTTTTTTTGTGAACGACTACCTATTCCAAAACACTGTGTACTGATAGGCATCCACCAAACGATCTTTCCTTCTCGAGTGCGAATCTTTGTCATGGGAACTACATGGGACACGTGTTCAGGAACCTCCGAGGTGAGGATTGACTGGAGGACAACAATAATACTCAGTGATACTCCTCGGGGATACTCAAGAGCAACACTCCAAGTACTATTGTTGGAAAGGGTGGAAAGGGGAGTTAAGTGTTGAGAGATCGAGGGGTGATGGGATAAATATTGAAGGGTAATTGTGGAGAATAATCTTCGTTTTTTCCCCTTATACAAGTAATCCTCTAAATAATACGGGTATTTAGGTGTGAGAAGTAAAGGAGAAAAAACGATGGAGAAAGAGATAGATAACAGAAAATTGAAAGTAAATAAAGAAAAGAAAAAGAAACAAAACTAGAAAAAAGGTAGAAGGGAAACGAGTAATGAAAAAATTCTAAAGTGTCTTAGCTGTCAAATTAGCGTCTATTTTCGTGCTCGTAGAAAGACAAAATATGGTTTTGTGCATAAAAAGGGACAAGCTACAGATAATTTACAAAGAAGTGTAGAGCTGTGTGCGAATTTCAAAACATCGTAATATAATAAATTTAGCAAATAGTCAAAATGAAATTATCACAGAAATATCATCACGAATGAAAACCTAATTTACGTACGCTGGGATTTCTCAAATTCCCGTAATAGATTTGTCGTTTGAAAGACGAATCGGAGGGGGTTAAAACTGTTCCTTACTTCCGTTTCCAGAGAAATTAGAGCTGGCTAAGACTCTTGGGAATCATTTGGGAAACACGATGGAAAACGTCGGCTATCAATAAACACTGATGGGACATTCAATCGTTCTTCGAGGCCTGATTGCTTTCAATGACTTGGCGATGAGGGAAGTCTTTTTGCCTGAATGCAGTTTCATGGAAATTGGATTTTAGGAAGGATAATTTACCATTCTTGGCAAAGTGCTTCCTTCTTTCACGACAATTTGGAAAATTCAAGAAACTGACAGAAAGACTGTGGTGATAATATACTCGTCAAGAAATGTTTAAGGTATTTGACCATAGAAAAACGCCAAGGTCTACACTGATTTTGGTTGCGCTATGGTCGATGCAGACAGGACAGAAAATAACAATATTTTCAGTTTACAAAAACATTCTTTTATTCCACCTTCATTTCATTGTTATTTCCTATTGCTAAACTGTGCCTCTGAACGTATTTTAGTATTAAATTTTTTTGTCTGCCGTGTACTTGACAAGGAATGACAGCATTTGCAAGCACATCACAGATAGAAATATCTCTTCGTGTCTCGGGAGAGATTTTCGTTTGTCCTGTTGACTTATTCTAGAGAGAAAATATTTGCCCATTCTAACATCTCATTTTAACATCACTTTATCACACAAGAAACAAGGGAGTCAATCACTTCATATATCTTAATACGAATGTCTCTCTCTCTCTCTCTCTCTCTCTCTCTCTCTCTCTCTCTCTCTCTCTCTCTCTCTCTCTCTTGGAATTAAGCAAACAGGAAAACATTAATACAAGCATTGCATTTCAGGAATATTTCTTAAAGCGTCTTTATGCAACATCTTTTTATTTTTATACATATATATAATCTGACAATATTGTTCGCAAGAAACTGATCCTTTCTTTCCCTTTTCAACTATAGAATGTCTACTTTTCAAAAGTAATGTTAATGCTACATCACAATAGGTAACAAGTGCTCATTGTCCCTCTATGTAAGATTTCATGGCGCTTAAGCAATGGCTGTTATTTTGTCACCAGACCATTTGCATTGTTAATTATCTTTATTACAAGCCAAGCTCCAACCCTAGTTCCAATGCAAAAATCTGAAGTCTTGTGAATCGTTAAGGAAAGCAACCCGGAATAAATTATGAAAGAAAGATACAGTTTAACAATAAAAAAGTAAAATAAATAACATTTATCATAAATAACTACAAATGACATTCGCTCCAGTAACGTAGAAAAATATATGGACACTCGTTGCTTTTATTCCTTAAAATTATGGAGTTTATTATTTCTCACTTTAAATTACGCCATCTAACTCAGCCATAAAAATCTTCTGGGAAAACAATTTCCAAGGAGGTGAAAGTCTGAGGGTCCTCAAGTCTTCCAGACGCTTTCACCTCGACATCCAAGGATCAAGAGCCTCTGGAAGTTCCAGGAATTGATTTCTGAGTTAGACCTTTCACCGTCAGCCTTTGTCGGGAAAGAAATATAGTTTGGAGGCTTGCATTTTGGTACACCGTATCCACTCTATTTCATATAGAGATGCTTTGTTCTTAGTTTCATGTGTTTTCCTTTATTTCTAACTTCTTACACACACACACACACCACACACACACACACACACACACATAACACACACACACATATATATATATATATATATATATATATTATATATATATATATATATATCACTAAAGTTGAAGGCGGTTGCTTGAAACCAGATAAGCATCATCGGAGGGTGGAGAGATACCAAAATCCTTTAAAGTTATGTATTTATTGCTGACGTTTCAGGACCATGTGTCCCATTTTCGAAGCTAAAAAATTAAAAGAATAACAGAATTAAAATGAGACTCAGATTAAAACATGATAAAAAGTATTTCTTAACAAAATGCAAATTAGGTACAAGAGAATGGAACAGTGCTTACCAAGTAGTGCTGAAGGCAAAAGCTGAGTGACTGTCAGGGTCCGTTTTGGTGCCGACGGAAACTCAAGAGAGGTACAGAGGAGTTGACGTGGACTGAGTATTTAATTGGGGAACCAGTTGTTTGATAAAAAGAGATTCGAGTATTGCCAATTGGTGTTCGCTTGGAGCTTTGCCTATGATTTTGAAATCCTTGTAATTTATATTGTATTTGCATTTTTTCCCATGATCTCTAATACAGGAAAATTCGGGTTTGATAGTTTGACACCCGTACGATAGCTAACGCCACGATGGGAATCTAATCTTACCTTTAACAACCTCTGGGTGGAGCCCACGTACTTCCCCAGGTCACATCTGGGGCAATTAAACAAATATATGACTCTCGAGGTCATCAAAGGAAGCAGACTCTCTTTATATTTAAACAAGGACTTGATGGTCATTGGGTTACATGGGATCATTTTAAGTTGACTGCCGGTAGGTATTTGCTTACAATAAAATCCCAGTTCTGATAAAAATGGCTATCATAGATTAGGGGGACACTAGCGTACAGATGTAGTTTTGGTACCGTTGGCAGTTCAAACTTTGGGTGGAAGATATTATTTAGAAATTTTCGCAATTGTTTGTAAAAGAGTTCTGATGGAAAACAGTTATTTACAAAGTACTGATGGAGAAACGTAATTTCTTCATGAAACGTATTCCACCCGGATGTTAAAGTAAACGCTCTGTGGAAGAGAGTAGACAGGGAATTTAACTTGAAATTAAAAAAGCAGTGGCTATAAAAGTTAGAACCCAGACCAGTAAACGTTCTCTTTCTAAAAACAGTGGTATTAAAATGTTCGTCAAGTCTAAAAACCAACACATCAAGGAAGGGCAGTTTATTTTCATTTTCATATCAATTGTGAACTTGATATTTGGATGCATTTCATTGGCAAGTTCGAGGAATTCGTCTGCCCGATCTTTATTTCTAAATAACAGGAATGTGTCGTCAACAAATCTGCTATAAAATAGAGGGTGACAAGCCAGAGGGCAGCCGTCCAGCAACTGCTCCTCCAGGGTAGCACATGAAATATTAGCAAAAGTGGGGCCTAAAGGTGATCCCATGGCCATGGCCATACCATCGGACTAATATATATATATAAATAAATATATATAAATAAAATATATAAATATATATTATGATATATATATATATATATATATATATATAATCTATATATACATATCTATATATATATATATATATATATATATATGATATTTAAATTTAAACCACATAGATATAGTGTGAGAACAGGACAAATGTCAAGCTTTGTTTTTACACATTAATAATTTAATCACTTGATTCATTGGGAGGGGGCAAAAGTTGTTTTTTTATATTATAATAATATAACTCGTAGGAATATTATTGAATCTGCTTTTATCAAATAGCACAGTGACTTAATGAATGTAAGCCAAGGTATGTACAAACTGGACCCATTTGTTGTTAACGAGATTTGTAGGGTTGTTTCTTTTTAATCACCTGTTGAACTGTTCTATACCTGCTGTACTGGTTTTAACCGGACTTTGAACACTTGTTTTTCAGTTTTTTCAGTTTTTATGTTTATTTTGTTAGATGTTCTCTGTGGTTTTAGCATTGTACCTCGAAAATGTGTTGAAATAACACGAAAGCGCTCGGTACTCCTTTTATTTTTCCTGTGACCTTGGCTAAATATATTGTCACACGCTATTTAGTGACATATAAGCATTATGGAGACCACTCGCAGTTTCTTCGACTTTCGACGTCTGTTTCCTGTTCTGATGCCGCTGGTGTATGGTTTTCGCTCTACCTTGATCGCCGCCCATGCACAAGAACTTCGCGTTCATTTCCTAGAAGAACAAGTCCTTCCACGATCTATGCTGCCAAGGAGACTCCTTCAGTTCGGTGACCTACCTTTTGAGTCGTTCCATCGTATTATTTTGTTGAAGAACATCGAGATTAAGAGAATCGAAGTCAGAGAGGTCTACAGAAATTCGAGGAGGAAGAAACGAAACCTATCCAATGCCATACCAGATGACTGGAAGCAAGTTATTTTCGACCATTGCTACAGAATACTACGGTATAGAAGGAGAAAGCTGGAAAATAACCTCAACCATAAAAAATTATATCTGTTAATTGATAGTAGTAAATGGACACGTGATGCTAATTCGGATTTTATAATTAATTTATTTGATTATAACTTTGATGAGTCAACCTTACCTGCTTTCGGGTATGGTCTGAGTTTTTCTGTAAAACCCACTACACATGACTATGTTAGTATATCTGAAGCCTTTTGTAATTTAGAAAAATTTGGTAATATATCTGATGACAATCTTAATCTTGTTTAAGGTTTTATCTTTAGTGTGAATTCATTCCCCTCCTATTCAAATGTACCATTAAGATTCTTAAGTGTACAAAAAGCTGAAAAACAATGACGAACTTCATTTTAAGATTCTTAAGTGTACAAAAAGCTGAAAAACAATGACGAACTTCATTTTATGAAAGCTGATAAGTCTGACGCAATGGTTATACTTAATAAGCAAGATTACAAAGATAAACTGTACTTACTGCTGAGTGATGTTAATACCTATGATCTACTGACATCAAATCCATCTGAACGTGTGCTTTCTCCTTTTAACAAGAAGGTCAAAAGTATCTTAAAAAATAATAAAGATTTGATTAAACAATTTGTAACAATATCTCCAACTTTACCTTACTTGTATGGTCTTGTTAAAACACATAAACCCGGTAACCCCATTAGACCAATTATCAGTTCTGTTGGGTCATGTACTTACAAGCTTTCAAAATGGCTGGTTAAGATTCTTTCACCTTTAGTTGGAAGCATTTAGAATTCTAATATAAACATAATGTAGATCTGATAGAAAAACTAAATAGCACAACTATTAATTTTAAGTTTAAAATGATTAGTTTTGATGTTGTATCTCTGTTTACAAAAGTACCTATAAATGACTTGCTTGAAATATTTAGCTGAATTTTTAGATAATTATGTATTTACCTTGTCCAACTCATAATTATTTAGAAACGTGGTTAAACTCTGCATTTGTGATTCTGTTTTTTCTTTTGATGACAAATTCTATACACAAAAGTTTGGTATGGCAATGGGAAATCCTCTTTTGCCTGTTTTAAGTCATTTATATATGGAGTTTTTTGAAACAAGATTTTTACCTAATATTTTGCCTTATGGTCTTCCGTGGTTTAGATATGTAGATGATATTTTTTGCATATGGCCTCTAACCGAAAATGTAAATGCATTTCTTTTTAAACTGAACAATTTGGTACCTTCCATTAATTTTACTTGTGAAGAAGAACGTGATGGTTGTCTTTCATTTTTGGATGTAAATGTTCACCGTACTCTAAATGGCTTCAAATACTCAGTGTATAGAAAACCTACAAACGTAAATTCATATATTCATTATTATTCTAACCATAGCAATCAAGTTAAGAAGGCTACCTTTTCTTCCATGTTTTTAAGAGCCTTACGTATCTGCAGCCCGGAATTTCTTCAGGAAGAGTTTGAAAATATTTTCAACATATCGGAAAAATTAAAATACCCTAAACATTTTATTGAATGTGCTTTACAAAAAGCACAAAAAACTTTTTATTCTGTAACTCCGAGAATGGCTTTTAAAAATGATAATGTGCTCGTTTTACCATATAATGACCTCTTACAGAGGGTTCCAAGTTTTTGCAAGAATTTTAATATTAATGTTTTTAGATTTTCAAATACACTGAAAAACATACTAATAAGGAATTCTCCCAAACTTACTCAGGGCTGCATTTATGTGGTTCCTTGCATGAACTGCAAGTGTTTTTATCTCGGACAATCTGGGAAGGGACTGGACACCAGAATTAAATAACATAGATATAGTGTGAGAACAGGACAAAGGTCGAATGCTTTGTTTTTACGCATTAATAATTTTAATCATATGATTCATTGGGAGGGGGCAAAAGTTGTTTTATATTGTAATAATATAACTCGTAGGAATATTATGAATCTGCTTTTATCAAATATCACAGTGAATTAATGAATGTAAGCCAGGGTATGTACAAACTGGACCCATTTGTTG
>NC_087211.1:61299397-61301897 GCF_015104395.2 Macrobrachium nipponense
ACAGGATATGGACACTAGCCAGGATTTAGAACAAGCTTAATCGTAAAATGACCACAGGCAAGAAGAGCAAAATTGATTCAAAATTATGAGAAGAAAGAACAGCTAGAGTCTCGATGTTCCCCACCAAACAATATCTCAATAGCTTGATAAAGCCCCGAGACGCAATCGCTTACTCTGGCGGTCACCAGAATTTTTCGCGAGGTCTCCCTAAGCAGGCAATGTTGATGAACGACGAAAAACCTTCTGCAATCGTGTGAAACATGTTGAATGAACACAAGCTGTTTAACTGTGAACCAAACAGAAAAAAAAACTGACTACATGTCACCTCCATTGCAACCATGTGCATATTCATCTTCGAACCAATGCATGTAGGAAAATGTCTAGTTGGTATAGTGCCAAAAAGGAGCTGTTTGACGCTGCCTCAAAAATTAGTGAAGTCGGTTTTGGGTGGAATTTATTCAAAAAATAAGAATGAGAGGATGTTAGAAGTCCATTTTGGCTTTGCACGAAGGAGACAAGTCAAGGAAGCCCATTTATTTTTGGAGGGCGAGCGGTTAGGGAACAGGAAACTTGGTCGAAGGGCGTGGAGGGTGACTATTTTGTCACCTGAAAATTTCTGAAAGCACACACACACACACACACACACACACACACACACACACACACATATATATATATATATATATATATATATATATATATATATATATATATATATATATATATATATATATATATATATTATATATATATATATATATATATATATATATGTGTGTGTGTGTGTGTGTGTGTGTGTTGTGTGTGTGTGTGTGTGTTAAGAATACAACAGAAGTCTGTGTAAGAATATGTAAGGACAATTAAATAGGAAAATCCACTGGTAGAAATATGTAGAGTGAGGGTAGAGTTATGGTAGATGAAAGCCAGAAGGAAGTAGAAGTGTGGTAGGAACACACTGCACAATAGCAGTTTGGAAAAACGAGACTAAACACAGGCAGCAGCTTTCCAAACTCAAAAGTTGCAAGCCCCAGTGGAAAACCTGATCTTTGACACCTTCAGTGGGTGGTTACCATAGATTAGGACAACCAATTATGTTCACACAGGGGTGGCACCGGAAGTAGGAAAAGCCACTCAAGAAGTAGTAGGATGTGTCTTAGTAGAAGTTAAGGAGGAGCTTAATTGTAGAAGTTAGGTTGAGACTTCACTTGAGGTCTCAGAGAAGTTCAGTTAATAACCAAGCCTTATACGGGGAGGCTGTGTAGTTTATTAAACTGTTAAACTAGTACTCCTAAATAATAAGTCAGATAAACTAAGTGGTGTTTAACTTGCCTAGAGTCCTACAACGTACTCATGCTTTGAAAACTCTTGAGAGACTGGATAATGAAAGGAAATAAAACTACAATGTTCCTAAGAAAAGAAAAACTCAACCACAAGCAATAAATGAAAGTTAGCCCATATAACAATTAACTTCAGCAAATACAACCAAAGGTACCCAAGAACAGACTGACTAATAATACCCCAGTAGAAAGAGAATAAAAGGAAACCCGTATGTACATGCAACATATATATATATATATATATATATATATATATATATATATATATATATATATATATATATATATATATATATATATATATATATAAATATATATATATATATATATATATATATATATATATATATATATATATATATATATACAAATAAAATATATATATATATATCTTATATATATATATATATATATATATATATGTATATATATATATATATATATATATATATATATATGTATTATATATATATATATATATATATATATATATATATATATATATATATATATATATATATATACAAATCTTCAGAGGGTGTCCATGATACCAGTTGTAAAAGGATGAAGTTTATTATGAAACGTTTCGCACATAAAACATCTGTGCATCATCAGTCTGCAAAGAGCAATAAGACAAATAAATAACATATAAAGCATAAAACACAAACAGAACTCACATGAATAAAATAGTCTTAAAATAACTAAAAAAAAAAAAAAAAAAGAAAAGTACAAAGTAAAAACAGTAAAAAGAGAGAGAACACCCCAAAACACTAACCGTCCATGAGGAGAGAAGATGGAATGACCTGTCGTCAAAAGCAGGTGACGACGTTAACTATGCCAAGTGTAGAGTGGCTGAAGAAGTATTAACCATTTAACGAAGGAACAAGTTTCTTAATATATAATGACTCGAGGGTAGTTAAGTGAGCAGGATGTTTGACATGATCTATTATTGTGAACTGTTCTTTCTGAAGCTCAATTTTGCAATTGAAAGCATGGTTCCTGATATTAGAAAATTCAGGTTGCTTTATTCTTTGTCCTGTTCGGAAACTAAAACCTAAATGACTGCAATATCGAACCCTCAGCAACTTCGAGTTGATCCAACGTAAGAAGGTTGCTGAGGGTTCGATATTGCAGTCATTCAGGTTTTAGTTTCCGAACAGGAC
>NC_087211.1:61306897-61309397 GCF_015104395.2 Macrobrachium nipponense
TCAGAGGGGAATACAAAAGAAATTGTGATTCACATGTAATTCAGTTTGGAACTTCCCACATGACTCACCGCGGAGAGAGAGAGAGAGAGGGAGAGAGAGAGAGAGAGAGAGAGAGAGAGAGAGAGAGAGAGAGGGGGGGGGGGGAACCACCTTGGAATATTTTTGTAAAATGTTATTGTTATTTTGGATGAAAATCACTCTTATTACAAATGCTAGCGTTATTCAACAATCAAATGTAGTTCAAATATGAGTATTATTCTAAGAATATTGTTTGACAACCACTGCAGTTCGTAAAACATTATATGCGTTTACATATGTATGCAGACATGCAGTTAATATATATATATATAATATATATATATATATATTATATATATATATATATAATATATATATATATATATATATATATATATATATATGTGTGTGTGTGTGTGTGTGTGTGTGTGTGTGTGTGTGTAACCCAAGATCCTAGTAATGATATATAAAAAAACTAACAAATCCACTCCTGACCACAAGTCACTTTGGGTAGAGAGGCGGCCTTGATTTATGGTCATAGACAGACATTGGTATGGAATTCCATTTAAAGGTTTTCCGCTCTTCGACTTTCACGAGTCTGCCCATCAGTCTTCCCAGGCTCCATAATTCCACTCCTCGACTTGGTTACAAGAGAGGTTTCGGACACAGTCTCGGTGTTTCGGACAGATTCTGTGTATCTACATCAAGAACTCTACTTTTAGCCAGTTTTTTTTTCTTTTTATGGAATGAAAATTGCCCGCTGCGATATATTGATTTTGAGACCAATATCATTTATTATGGTATATTTTAGACCAGACTTCCGTTGAATAATTTTGTACGAAGTTGGAGCCTATGACTTGCCGATAAAATCATTTCATTTTATTGCTACAATGTTCTTCCCACAATTGACATTTCCTAGTTATGATATAGCACTTGAATTGACTTTTCCAGTCCCATAATTTCGATGAAATAAACTGTCAATGCTGTCCTTGGCTTTGGTGTCCTCACTTCCCTTATTGTTCCGAGTCCCAAATAAACCTCCCATTCTGGCATCCATTCTCGGGTAGTTGTCGGATTGGAACTTTTTTAATGTGTACCACTGAATAACTGTGATGTGTGTGATTCCAGTTTTTCTTCAGTACTGACTTTGAGAGTTTTGATTTTTACCTGGTCAGCAGGAAACACGTGTGAGGAATAGGTAACAAGTCTAATTATACTGTATGATAGTCTTCAGTGATAAAACCATGGTACATGTAGTACAATATCAGATAGGAAAAACAGAAAGGGAAGTTGAAAAATAGATAATGCGAAACAAAAAATTATGACTAAAAACTACAAAAACTGTTGGCTATTTCTCTCTCTCTCTCTCTCTCACACACACACACACTCACACACACACAAAACACACCGCCCGCGTATAGTACTAGCCTAACATCACTCCAGTCCTATGTCAAAGTGCTATAATTCAAAGTTTTCTGTATCCCAGACCTCAACAACGCCCAAAACATGTCACCCTTCGGCCTAACAATTCTGGCTTTTATCTGAAAGCAGATGCCAGTTCTTCTCTATAGGTCATATCCTAGTTAGTGTCAGCTCCACAGGACTCGGGCATTTCAAATAAGAATAATAAATAAAGTGAATACCTATCACGAATGACGAAAATAGAAAGATATTTCAGTCATTGCTCAGGACGAATATTATCTCTGGAGTTTGTTATTTTCACAGTGCCTCTTCCTTCGTACTCGAGATCGAGCGCTATCCAAAATTCTTCGAGTATTCCACTTCCCAAAATAAATAATGAGAGTAAGTTGAAATACAGAAAAGCCGATAACCAGGAAGGTTGTCTATTCAAACGTATTGACAGAAACATCTAAAAACTTCCCTCCCACCGAGGTTCGCCCACTTCTAAACACCTCGTCAGGTTTCCTGTAAATTTGATTGAGATCTGTTTTGTTCCTCTCCTCTCACGCCCTCGATCTTTGCGAGTAGGTACACCTTGTGTCCTACTCAAGGTCTTGGTCCTACTTAAAATGTACTACGGGGCCGTTGGATAAGAGTTCCTTTTTCCTGGGGAATTGCTTTCACTGTAGAACGAAATCGAATACATTTATCCGCTGAAAACCCCCGAAAGATGGGTCAGATGGGTAGGAACGTAGCGATGGTGTCGGGCTCACCACAGGGGCTTCTTTTAAACCAGGGGTTCTTAACCTTTTGATGACTCCAGATCCCAATGAATTGTCCACTAGGGTTTTCCCTACCCCATTTGCTTAAGTCCACTTAGTTTAATTACATACTTGAAGTATGACTAGCTATGAATAGAACATGCAAGAAAATGAAATCCACTTATATTTTTATATAGTTGTTTATTTACAAAATGTACCCATGTATGCGATGACGCATAAAAATCAAATACATACAAATATCCAGAGATCAAGACCCATAACCCCAGTTTGTGGTTCTCATACCCCAAGGGGTATGGATA
>NC_087211.1:61311897-61321897 GCF_015104395.2 Macrobrachium nipponense
CTCTCTGCCCGATGTAGTTGTACATAAATAACCAATAAAGGGAAAACAGAAACCTGGTTATAGAAGAAACGTAATGAATGAGCTAGCACTAAATATGGTAAATATAACCTTTGAGTGTTTACATTTAAAATAAGGATGATTTAAATATGAATGCGATGAATTATGCGATGAAATATAATAATTACCATGCCCAATGCAGGATCTATATTCGTTATTTTTAATGGTATACTCAATATGAGACTAAATAAGCATTCCTTAGTATCACATTTTTAGAATAATGGTCAAATGATTTTATACGACTACTCTTATTATTATTATTATTATTATTAATTAGTATTAGTATTTATTATTATTATTTATTATTATTATTAGTATTACTATTATCATTATTAATTTTTTTTATTATTATTATTGGCAGACCCTATACATTTTTTGGTTGCCATAACTATTGTTTAATGAGCAAAATGAACGAGAGAGAGAGAGAGAGAGAGAGAGAGAGAGAGAGAGAGAGAGAGAGAGAGAGAGAGAGGCAAGCTAATGAGGTATAAGATGAGAACCTATAATTTTCTAGCTAAATATCCTAGGCAGATAGAATGAATGAATTTAAAGTAAAATATTTAAAAGACGAGATCAAATGCAACTCAAAAGACAGTAATTCCATCGGAGAATCCTACAAAGACCAGAAATTCTCTCAAAATCGCCAATTCATTGAAATGGCCATTTTCTGAGCAGCTCAATCAAAAAGCCTCCCAAGTCTTGAGGCGAAAATGTTTTCCGTCCCATTAAGCGATGAAGAGAAATTTGTCTAATTCAAAGAATTTAGAAATAAAGTCTTCGGTCTCCTAATTTTCTAAATTGCTTTAGCTCTGAATTGTGTCAATCCATAGAAACTTTCCGAAAAAGAATTCCTGATGTGAAAAAGTCCGATCAGAGCCATTCGGAGTGAATCAGGATTCATTATTCCCTCGAATCTCAGCGAAATTCGAATAATTTTCTAAATACACATACACACACACACACACACACACACACACACACACACACACATATATATATATATATATATATATATATATATATATATATATATATATATATCTAACAAAAGGAGCCCATAAAAACACCAAAATGTAGAGAGAAAAGTACTATATTTCAGAGACTGCTGTCTCTCTCTTCAGGTATATGAATGAGAAAAGTTTACAGAAAAGGTGGTATTTATACCAAGAGATTCGTCCACAAGTAAGCCAATTTAGGTCACCCCCGCTGATAATCTTCCTTTAATCTTCTTAACGCTTGTTGGTTGAATGAACACTGCGTCGACGATGTCTGATGTCCAATTCCCTTTTGAGATGTTCATTACCTGCTTCTCTTTTATTAAGGCCGATTCCATCATTTGACTCTTGTACCGGCAGTTGCTGCTATAAATTACATGTGACATATTCCAGTTTATTCTATGGTTATGTTCATTTATATGATTGAAAAATAGCCGAGTTCTGTTGTCCATACCTAACTGACCGTTTGTGTTGTATTAATCTCTGGGGAAGTGATTTACCTGTAAATCCGATGTAAGATTGGTCACAGTCCTGGCATGGGATCTCATATACCCCCGAGTCTTTGGGCGATGTCTTTTGTTGGACGTTAATCAGGGATTTGGCTAAGGTATTTGGGTAGGTAAATGCAAAAGGGTTGGATTTCCCAAGGGTGTGAGTTACTCTCTTAATCGTCTCCAGGTGGGGAAGGGGAATTTTTATTTTATTGTTGGGTGTGTCTCTGGTCTTGTCTTTAGGGGGTCGGTAGAAAATTACGTTTGCTTTTTGAATTGCTTTCTCAATTATATGGTCAGGATACTTTAAAGATGAGAGTTGCTTGCGAATTAGTTCAAATTCTTTTCCAGGAAATCTGGGGAACAAATTCGTAAGGCTCTTAAGAATAGGTTGCTAGCTAGACTTATCTTGATAGTATTGTCATGATAGCTAAAGTAGTGAATATATGAAAGTGAGAACGGTGGTTTTCTGTATATGGTAAATTTGTATTCTGTCGTGTCTCTGATTATTAAAACATCAAGAAAAGGAATTTTGTTGTCTGTTTCCCATTCAACTTTAAATTGATGCTGGGCACTAATGCGTTTAATTTTGAGAGGAATTCATTAAAAATTACCCCACTTATTATCCCAAAATGTTAGTATGTCATCCACGTATCTCATCCACAGCATGTTTTTGGGTTTTATTGCATTTATTACTGTAGTTTCAAAGTATTCCATGTACAGATTGGCTAAAATAGGACTTAAAGGACTACCCATACTACACCCGAATTTTTGCTTGTAGAATGATTCCCCGAATGAAAATACGTTATTAGATGCACATAATTCAACTAACTTTATTATTTTGTCAAGTGCCAAAGGGAAATGATCTGAATAGGGGGATAATTTTTCCCTTAAAAACTGAAGAACGTCCTGTACTGGTACTTTTGTGAATAGGGAGTCTACGTCAAGGCTTAAAAGTTTTATGTTGTGAAGTGGTATATGTGCTTCTCTGAATTTGTGACAAAAGTCTTCCGAATGTTTGATGTGACTGGGAGAAAAAGTGCCTAAAAAAGGAGAAAGGAGGCCAGCTAACCATTTAGAAATTTTGTAATTGAAAGCTCCGGCGCATGAAACGATGGGTCTGAATGGAAGATTGTCTTTGTGAGTTTTGGGAAGACCATAAAAGTAGGGTAATTTAGGATTAATTACTTTAAATTTCTCTAATGCTTGTAGAATGATTCCCCGAATGAAAATACGTTTTTGAAAGCCATCAAAACATGCATGTGGAATCCAGAAGATTTTATAATTTACTTGAATTAATGTCCCCCATTCCAGTTGATGTTTATACCGAATAGTGTTCAGCAATAAATAAATCACTGTCTCTACCCAAATTGAATAAATTACCTCTGGCAACGCAACAGAAAATTTCTATACCATTTGAACAGTTGCTTCTGCTGAGTTATAAAAAATAAATGTGAGAAAAATATGATATTTGCATGTTTAAGGTTGTATTTACTTAAATACGTGCACGTTTGAATGTCTATGAATATTACATCCTGATGCATCCATACTTATAAAAGGAGATACTTAAAACTCAAATATGTTCCATTATGATCTTCTAACGAAATTATATGAATATCTTAAACATCATTTTGATTACAGTTGAATATGAAAATAATGACTAACACTTGATACTAATAGGAAACCTGAATCATCTCCCAAAAGGAGGACGAAAGGGACCTTTGGACCTAAAATTCCTCACATGATCATGCAGCTAAAATAACTCGTACTGCAGAAAGGCCACTTTCGCTTTTCTGGGGATTTCTTCTATAATAAATAAGAATAATAACTAATAATTAATAATAACTAATAATAATGAATTAATAATAATAATAATAAATAAGAATAATAATAAAAATAATAAATAATACTAATGGAAAACAAGTAAATCCACAATAATATGTCTGATCTTGTTATTTAAAATACAAAGCAGAAAGCTTTGTATGGTCAATGTTAATAATTGTATTCAGATTGACAAGGAGGACCGTGCAGGTCTTCGAAAGCTTTCTGCTTTGTATTTTAAATAACAAGATCAGACATATTATTGTGGATTTACTTCCCATTTTATTTTATTAACTCATGTGATTATGAGGTTTCTTTGGATAATAATAATAATAATAATAATAATAATAATAATAATAATAATAATAATAATAATAATAATAATAATAATAATAATAAGAAGAAGAAGAAGAAGAAGAAGAAGAAGAAGAAGAAGATGAGAGTCCAAGATGGTTAAGGACGATGAAGGGGAAACAAGTAAAGAAGTCATAGATATTCCCAGATATTCTTTTTTTTTTTTTCAAAGTTTCTGAAAAGTTTCAGACTTCATTTTTATCTGAAAAGTTTCAGACTACATTTTTATCTGGAAAGTTTTCAGACTATACTTTTACTGAAAGGCTTCTGTTTACAGTTTTTTCCTGGAAAGTTTCAGACAACAGTTTTCATAAGCCACAGTATGTGGCTCATTAGATAAACTGGAATCTCAGGACCAAATGGACGCCGCTACCGCTTGCATCAGACGCGTAACCTCTGTTGCAAAGAAACTCATTAGGCAGTAGGAGAGGAGGTAATCTTCCACTGGCCCTCCTCTCTTAAAGCGTCTGGTTCAAGGCGTCCAACTGGTCGTGTGATTCCAGTCAATCTCATAATTTAATTAGTAGCAACGCCCTCAGGGTCCCATTTTTGAAAGAACAATGTTTATCCTTACATTTTTCGGTGTAACACATAGCCTAAGAACAGAACTCCACGCTCAAATTTCCCAAAATTCTCAAACAAGAAAATGCAGAGCAACATAATGTACTCGTCAAATTAGAAGCCCTATTTAATTGTAAAATCACCTAAATGTTAGTTTACTATTTGACACGATATACGCTTCCTGAATTCTGTCGTCTCGCTCTTTCCCTCCGGAAAGAATTTCAAATGGCTAGTTATTCTTTTTAACGGAAACTTTTTTTTCATCAGTTCTTTAGCAAAATGAATCTGAGTTTGGGTGAGGGCCAATTTCCCACGAAAGGGAAAAGTGAAATCTTTTCCTCATTTGTGGCAGAGTCTATTTTGATCTTCTTATTGCTGAGGGTTTTTGCTCCTCTAATTCTTTATTCTATCGTCTGAGCAGTTTTTTTTTTTTTTTTACATACATGCTCAGGGATGGTTACTTTTATGGGATCTTATTTCTCTGGTAATGAACTGCATGAATTATAATCCATGACACCGATAGTTATTTTTCTTTAGTTACAGAAGGCAACCAGAGATTATCATTATGACTATTGAATTTATTATTATTATTATATATATAATATATATATATATATATATATATATATATATATATATATATAAAGGGAGAATTAAGCGTATTCATTTCATATATTTTCTCAATTTTTTTTTTATTATCGCTTCTCTGGCTCAGCGATGTTTCTTAGTAACTGGCCAATATTCATATTGGGAAATAAAAAAAACATGCTGAAAGGAATGTTTTTATCAAAACTGGATTCTGGTGGAATTTATCTGGAGTACTGGTATTAACAGTAGTCCTGGACCTGAGATCCCTGTTCACCAGTATACTGTTAATACCAGTATACCGGATAAAACGTTCCTTTCAGCATTTTTTTTTTCTTCCCAATAGGAGTGTTGGCCAGTTACTAAGAAGCATTACTCAACTATAGAAGCGGAAAATAAGAAAAATGGTGATAATAATAATGGAGATCAATTCTCTAAATTTATCTAAAAGAAGGTCTGCTACCAAAATATATTATTATTATTATTATTATTATTATTATTATTATTATTATTATTATTATTATTAGTATTAGTATTATTAGGGAAAAACTCTCTATCACGAGAATTTGTATAATGTTGTAAAGGGTCCACAATAATACAAAGTGTTGAGTCCGTGTGAAATTTTTAAGACTTTACAGAAAGCTTTCGAACCCTTTCCTGGGTTCATCTTCAGTCCAAATAAACAATAAGTTACAACACGTACAGAGGTAAATTTAAAACAAGAGTCGTTGAAGATCGTTGACAACGGTCGTTAGCTCGTTAATGGGCAGGTGATGAAGAAGTTAACTGCCCTCTTTTTTCATCGCCTGGCCCATTAACGAGCTAACGACCGTTGTCAACGATCTTCAACGACTCTTGTTTTTAAATTTACCTCTGTACGTGTCGTAACTTATTGTTCATTTGGACTGAAGATGAACCCAGGGAAGGTTTCGAAAGCTTTCTGTAGTCTTAAAAATGTTACACGGACTCTTAACACTTTGTATTATTGTGGACCCTTTACAACATTATTATTATTATTATTATTATTATTATTATTATTATTATTATTATTATTATTATTATTATTATTATTATTAGTATTATTATTATTGTGTTTTTGTTAATGTGCTGTTGTTGTTGTTGTTGTTGCTGCTGCTGCTGCTGCTACTGCGGCCAAAAAACACAACAAAATCTTGAAAGTTTCACACACGTGTGAAAATAAAGAATGAATAAACTATAGAAATCAACAAATGAATAAACGCAAAATTAAGAAATAGTACGATAAATGTAGATGACGCTGTTTGTAGCCAAATGTCGTGTGATTATAATTTTCATCCAGATAAATGATTCAAATAGTACCTAGAATCTGTATCAACCCACCTCCACCATGATAGCTGAATGGTAAGTTTGCAGCACGTTCCCAAATTGTGAATATTTTTCTTTTATAATTATTAATTAATTATATAATATATATATATATATAAATAGTATTAATATTAATATAAATATAAATATATATTATATCATAATTATATTCATATATATATCTTTTATATATATAATATCTATATATATATATATAATATAAAAACTATATCTTTATATATCAATATATATATATATAATTTATTAATATATTAGTAATCTATATATATATATATATATATATATATATATATATATATATGTATATATATATATATATATATATCTATATATATATATGATATATATATATATATGACATATATTAATATATATTATATAATGTATATCTATATATATATATATATATATAGTATCTATATATATATATAATATATATATATATGATATAGTATTAAATATATATATATATATATATATCTATATATATGGCTATATATACTATATATATATTATCTATAATATATATCTCTATATGTATATATATATATATATATAATATTATATATATATATATATATATATATATATCTATATATATATATATATATATATATATATCATATTATATTATATATATATTTTTATATATATATATAATATATTTATATATATATATTATATATATATATATATATATATAATATGTATATATTATGATATATATATATATAGTATATATATATATATATATATATATATATATGTATATATATATATATATATATATATATATATATATATATTAAAATATATGTATATATATATATATATATATATATATATATATATATATATATATAGTATATATATATATATATATATATATATATATATATATATATATATATAATATATATATATGTATATATGTAATGTATTATATATGTATATATATATATATAATATCTATATATATATATATATATATATACATACTATATATATATATATATATATATATATATATATATATATATATATATATATATATATATATATATATATATATATATATATATATTGCTTTAGGGGCATCAATAAGTTTCTTACAGGTATCTTCATTCCGACGAAGTATGCCTGAAAATTACGATATAACTATTCGGCTTTAATTTTATTATATTAATCTCATGCAAAAATTGTTCCTTCCCCCTAAATAAAAAACAATAATAAATTTATCTCTGCATTTTCAGAGAGGAAATCCGAGATCACAAAAGAGAACTTCAGCATGTGTCACAATCTCGCAGCTGGAGGCACTTTCCCCAATATTCACAAAAATTTACCGTTTAATTCAGTTCGTAAAAGGAATAAGGAAAGAGAATGGCACCGCTCTCTCAAATGAAATGACAGCAGGAATTAGCGATGGAATCATCTTGTATGAAATTTACGTCGGAGCAAAATTGCCTTTTCACTCCGTCACTGAAATATGTCATTTCGCTAACATTCCTTTTACTTTGTTTTCGCTTTCATTGGAATATGGCGGCTTTTCCCTGTAAATCATTATTTTCCCTTGTTTTCAGTTTTTTAACTTCTTTATTGCCTCTGATATGTTACAGTTACGTTGCTATTAAATCGACTATTAGTTGTCAAGTACTACTTGATGTAAAAATCAAAATCCCTTAATGAAAGCTAACTAATTTCCTGCATCTTGTTTTACGAAACCTTAAACCATCTAGATCTCGATTTTGAACCCTTTAATGCTACATATTTCGTTCCTGAAACCGGGAGTGGTCTAAATCTTTTTGGGGAAATTTCTCGTCCTAGTTTTCGGAAACATTGACCTTTAATTATCAATTTTAAACTTGGAATCTTTTCTGCTGCATTTCTGACACTATTGGTTTTCTAGCTCAAGTTTTCGAAACATTTCATATTCTAACTCAGATTATAAAAAAATTTGAATCGTTTAACTATCGTTTACTAAGCTATAAATCTTCTGCCACGAATCCTCAAACATTTATCTTTCTAGCTTCCGTCTTTGAAACTTGGCCATGCATCTTTCATTTCTGAAACTAATTTCTCTTCTAGATCTTGTTTTCGTAACCCTCAATCTTGTGACTCTTTTCCATAAATTCTGAGCTTGTCGGTCTAGTTGTCGAAACACTTAACATTCCATTTCTCAGTTTTCGAAACCTAGGATGTTCTGTTTTTTATTTTTTTTTATTGAGACGTTTAATCTGGAAGTTCTCGTTCTCGAAACCACACATCTCGATCAGCTGATTTCCCGGTAGGATGGGAAGGCACGGCATCAAAGCGGGTTGCAAAGTTAATTCAGTAATAAAACGTTTACATTCTGGATGGATTACCCGATCTTGAATAGGATTAACCGAATCTGCATCGGATTAGCCGATTATGCGATTGCTGGTAGAGGGCTCCTCTCGTTTAGAAAGCGGTTCGCTAGAATCCGTTGATAGATTTGTATCCTTAATTGCGTCGTTGCTTCCCACGAATCGTAAAGTCAAAATATCATGGATCACTGAATGAACTGCATTTCGGGTCGGTAGACGTCATGTCAGTTACCTCGTCCTTGCTTTTAATGGCGAAAAGAAATAACGCGCAAGATGCCCAAATCACGAGTAGTCATTGTAAGGGTGTGTCTACAGTACAGTAACACACATAATCACACGCCGGTAACTTATCATACACAATCAATGACTTACTTTAAGTATTAATCATTGCTCCATTCACCCGTCGAGGGTAAAAGGTGAATGGAGCAATGATTAATACTTAAAGTAAGTCATTGACTTGTATATGATAAGTTACCGGTGTGTGATTATGTGTGTTACTGTACTGTAGACACCCTTAAAATGACTACTCGTGATTTGGGCATCTTGCGCGTTATTTCTTTTCGGAAAAATAGGAAAAAACTTCGTCGGAATGAAGATACCTGTAAGAAACTTATTGATGCCCCTAAAGCAATATATATATATATATATATATATATATATATATATATCCCTATATATATATATATATGTATATATATATATATATATACCTATATATATATATATACATATATATACATATAATACTATATATAGTATATATATATATATCATATATAATATATATATATATATATATATATATCATATATATCTATATATATATATATATAATTTATAGATATATATATAATATATATTATATATATATATATTATATAGAATATATATATATATATATATATATATATCGATATATATATATATATATAATATATATATATATCACTATATATATATATATATATATATATATATATATATATATATGCATATATATATATATATATAGTATATATAATATATACTATTATATATATATATATGATATTTAGTATATTATATATATATATATATATATATATATATTTATATATATATATATATATATATATATTATATAATAATTAATAATAATTATGACAAATATTCACAATTTGGAACGTGCTGCAAAAACTTACACTTCAGCTATCATGGTGGAGGTGGGTTGATACAGATTCTAGGTACAAACCTGACTGCAACAGGCATTTGTCCCTACTAACCTGTTACTCTCTAGTTAGATCAGTCCTCGTTATCTTGCCAAATCAGACGGAAGTTCGAATCCACCGATGGAGAAGCACTTGTCAATTATATTTCTCATCAGGAGTAAGTATGATAAAAGGCGACTTTTGTGGCTTAATATTCGATGTAATTACTGGTCACTTTG
>NC_087211.1:61326897-61330901 GCF_015104395.2 Macrobrachium nipponense
AGATTTATTAAAACTTCGTTTTCAAAAGATTGTATTAATACCCTGAAAGAAGTTGGTCCTCCTGTCTTCTTATCCCATGTTTTCGCATATTTGTTTCCATCGGACTTATGGTAGTTAAGGGCGTAGGACTATTCTTCTCACCCGCAACACTAACAGAAGAATAATACGCATATTTGAAATAAAAAATAAATAATAAAAAAACGCAGAAAAGCATCATCGAAGAAATGTCTTGAAGCCGCAGCAACGTCTGAGTCATCCAGAGAAAATATCTTATCCCGCAAACACATTCCATGTTTTTTGACACGTCTCTCCGGACTGCATCTGACACACACACACATACAGAGAGAGAGAGAGAGAGAGAGAGAGAGAGAGAGAGAGAGAGAGAGAGAGAGAGCTGTTGAGATGTCCAAAATTTGCACATTTCTTTTCCCCGGAAATATTTCTGTGCTGTTGCTGACGCACCTGGCTTCTTTAGAGAGAGAGAGAGAGAGAGAGACCTTACCTTACAGACCCTTACATCTTGTTCGGGTTGCCCAGGTCCCTCAGTGTGAGGCATCTAATGTCTACCAGAGAGTTGCTAGTTACATCTTCCGGTATATTTTGCATCTTCCAATCTGGATGGTCTGGGATGCAGTTTAGATATTTGTCGAGCTTATTCTTAAACACATCTACGCTCACTCCTGATATATTCCTCAGATGAGCTGGCAACGCATTGAAGAGACGAATGCATTATCGATGCTGGTGCGTAGTGGATTAATGTCCTGTGCTTTCCATTCCTTATTTTTCCTGGTATAGTTTTGGGCACTATTAATCTACCTCTGCTTGCTCTTTCTGATATTTTTAGTTCCATGATATTTTCTGCCATTCCTTCTATCTGTTTCCATGCCTGAATTATCATGTAGCGTTCTCTTCTCCTTTCTAGACTATATTTTAATTTAAGGTTGTAGTCTTTCCCAGTAGTCAAGTCCTTAACTTCTTCTATTCTAGCTGTAAAGGACCTTTGTACACTCTCTATTTGTGCAATATCCTTTTGATAGTGTGGGTACCATATCATATTGCAATATTCAAGTTGACTACGAACATATGTTTTATAAAGCATAATCATGTGTTCAGCTTTTCTTGTTTTGAAGTGCCGTAACAACATTCCCATTTTTGCTTTACATTTTGCCAACAGAATTGCTATTTGATCATTGCATAACATGTTCCTATTCATCATCACTCCAAGGTCTTTAACTGCTTCCTTATTTGTGATTGTCTCATTATTAGGTCCCCTATATGCATATAGCTTTCTTTCTCTGTCTCCATAATTTAATGATTCAAATTTATCAGAGTTAAATACATCCTATTTACCTCTGCCCAATCATATACTTTGTTAAGGTCTCTTTGTAGAGCGTTCCCTATCTTCATCACAAGTAATTTCTCTACTTATTCTTGTGTCATCTGCGAAACTACTCACTACCGAATCCTTAACATTACTGTCTATGTCTTTCAATCATAATAACAAACAGTATTGCAGCTAACACCGTACCTTCGGCACACCGGATATACCTTGGCTTCATCCGATTCTCGTTCGTTTGCAATAACTATCTGTTTTCTGTTGTGTAAAAATTCTTTTAACCATCTTCCTACTTTATCCACGATATTGTGTTTTTCTAATTTTCTTCGCTAATTATATTATGGTCTACTTGTCAAAAGCTTTTGCAAAGTCTAAATAAAACCACATCTGTTTCATTTCCGCTTTTCATATTTTGAATATGTTCTCACGGTGGACTTACAGTTGTTGGGTTTGTGTACTTTTTTCCGGGTACGAAACCATGTTGTCCTTTATTGAACAAATTATTTTTTATTATGTGTTTCATAATATTTTTCTTCATTACCTTTTCATACACTTTCATAATATGTGATGTTAGACTCACAGGCCTATAATTACTTGCCTCTAGTCTTGATCCACTTTTGAAAGTAGAGGTAATATATGCTAATTTGTGCTCATCTAAATCTTGCCTGTATCTACACTTTGTCCTTAATAATATTGCAAGTGGCTTTGCGATAGAATGAACTACTTGTTTTAACAAAAATATCAGGCACTCCATCAGGCCCTGCAGCAGCTCCATTTTTAATTTCATTAATAGCCTGCACAATATCAGCTTCATTATATCTATGTCAGCTAAATATTCACTATTTTCATCCCTTACTTCTATATCATTATCTTCATTATCTATTCTAGGGGTGAATTCTCTCTTATATCGTTCTGCCAATATGTTGCAAATTTCCTTTTTTCATTCGTTAATCTCCCTTCAATTCTTAGAGGGCCTATTTCTATTCTTCTTTTATTCATCTTCTTCGCATATGAGTATAATAGTTTGGGATTTTGCTTGATATTTAATAGGTTTTTTTCTTCCAAGTCCCGTTTTTCATTTTCTTTTGATTGTATAATCTTTTGTTCTGCATTTTCTATCTTACTTTTTAGTTCTATAACTTTCCATGCATTTTTTTTTTTTTTTCTTTTGCAAGACCTTTTTTCCACTTTCTGATTTTCTGGAACAAGATCCTTCTGTCTCTTGGTATGCATGACTGATGTTTACTTTTCTTCTTCGGTATATATTTCCCTACTATTTTCTCTAATATTTTATATAATATCTCCATATTACCTTTATGTCATCACTTACGAAAAATGTTATCCCAATATTTGTTTAATTCTTCATTTATTTCTGAGAGAGAGAGAGAGAGAGAGAGAGAGAGAGAGAGAGAGAGAGAGAGAGAATGGAAATAATTAATTTCAGATTATTAATTTCAGATATTATCTTTTTTAATTTCAGATATTATCTATAGAGAATGATTTTTACCTACATGTTCCGTTCTCTGGCCATTTAATAAGATGATGAATGGGATGAAAGGAAAGTGTGAGAGAGAGAAGCTCATATCTTTTCGGAGTGGGAAGGAGCTTCTGCAAATCAGGACTCCAGGACAAGGAAAGGCTTCTGTTAATCCGTTATCTTCCGCTTTGCAGGCACAGTTTTTAGCGTAAGGCTGCTAACCCCGTCCTGATCTGTCTGTGCCCTATTATCGTGAACTAAGAAGTCGACTTCTCCATTTCCTAGGTCAACAGGGCTCCGTGGAATATAAAGGAATGGCCTAATTCATTTCGGCTCAAACTGGGATTGAAATCGTACACTTGGAAAGGGAACAAATTCTACAATTATTTCAAGTACCTTTTCTTGTAATATCCGTAGGATATTAACATTTGAGAACGCGTGAATTATCGAACACAGATCCAGTAAAAAAAAAAAAAAATAAAAAATAAAAAGACAGTGACGCAGATAAATATGATTATATTGGAACCCATTAGCTGGAGAGACAAGAACTTCGGTCATCGACGAAGAAGGGGAATCGTAAACATCTTAAGCCACTGTTTGGAAAAAACAGGTTCGATGTCATTGTTTATACACAATTCTGGAGATGGATCAAACACTAATCAAATAAATACGTACACAGTTCGGAGGAAGAACCAGACACTAACAAATTCATGTAAAGAAACTGATGTTCATAGTTTGATAAGAAGCATTTATTTATTACTATTTAACTCAGGCAAGGAAAGAACATTCAACACAAAAAATGTAAACAAAACACCTCCATGAATCGATATGAGTCAATGCGGATTCATTGTTGACGTTAGATCCTGGAAGGAAATTGTTGTTTGTTTGTTTGTTTGTATGGTGTTTTTACGTTGCATGGAACAGTGGTTATTCAGCAACGAGACAAACGGCTCTACGAGACTTCCGAACCACGTCGAGAGTGAACTTTCATCACCAAAAATACACATCTCTTACCCATCAGTGGAATGCCCGACAGTCGAACTCGCGGCCACCGATGTACCAGGCCAAGACCATACCGATCACGCCACGGCCACTGAGGTACTTGGAAGGAAATGAAACGCAACCAAAATGTAAACAAAAGCGAGTCGCGAAGCGTGATAGGTCTCATTACAAAGCTGAGATTTCTGTTCT
>NC_087211.1:61331401-61343901 GCF_015104395.2 Macrobrachium nipponense
CTTCATTTCAGTGTAGTGTTGGAAGCAAACACTCAAACACGAGACAGCTGCGAGTTCATCTTGAAAACTAGAGAAAATCGAAGAAAGCAAGAAGGAAATTGATTTAAGAAATAGCGAAGAGCAAATAAGGGAAAACAAATGATATGTGAAATAGGAAAAGGTATAAAGACGCAAGAATTGGTGAAGAGACAAAACCTGAGCCCAATAGAAGAGCATACAAGGCAGACGGAAAATGGTGTCAAAATTTGGAATGATATAAGCAAAGGAGTCGAAAACTAAATCTTAGAAGAAAGACGGAAATCTGTATTTGATATAGGCATATAGTACGACCGAAAATCGAAAAACGCTAAGGGAATAGGGATGTAAAATGAATCAAGATGAAGAAAAGTGAATGCAGAGTATAGAGAAGAAATTGGAGACGGCAGCCTTAAGAGGGGAAATGAAGGAAAGAATACAACAGCTTGTATAAAACAAAGAACAAGTATTCATAGAAACCCAAAAACTAGTGACAAAATTTGTGGTTCAAACGAATTAAAAAAAACTCTTAGTGGGTCATTCCCTTCTCCTAATCTCAGATTTCTGGAATAAATGAGTTGCATTTCCTTTCAAATTGTATGTCCGATTACAGACATATTCTTTTTCAAGCAACAATACACTAATTATACATAACTATATGTTTTTCAGTTTCAGTTATACATAAGTATGTGTTTTTTGTGAACGACCACCTATTCCAAAACACTGTGTACTGATAGGCACCTTCCAAACGATATTTCCCTCTCGAGTGCGAATCTTTGTCTTGGGAACTGCATGGGACACTGTTCAAGAACCTCCGAGGTGAGGATTGACTGGAGGACAACAATAATACTCAGTGATACTCCTCGGGAAACTCAAGAGCAACACTCCAAGTACTACTGTTGGAAAGGGGAGTCAAGTGTTGACAGATCGAGGGGTGATGGGATAAATGTTGATGGGTAATTGTGGAGAATAATCTTCGCTTTTTCCCCTTATACAAGTAATCCTCTAAATAGATACGGGTATTTAGGTGTGAGAAGTAAAAGAGAAAAAACGATGGAGAAAGAGATAGATAACAGAAAATTGAAAGTAAAAAAAGAAAAGAGGACTAGAAACAAAACTAGAAAAACGGAAGAAGGGAAAAACGAGTGATGAAAAAATTCTAAAGTGTCTTAGTTGTCAAATAAGCGTCTATTTTCGTGCTCGTAGAAAGAAAAAATGTGGTTTTGTGCATAAAAAGGGACAAGCTACAGATAATTTAAAATGAAATGTAGGGCAGTGTGCGAATTTCAAAACATCGTAATATGATAAATTTAGCAACTAGTCAAAATGAAATTATCACAGAAATATCATCACGAATGAAAACCTAATTTACGTACGCTGGGATTTCTCAAATTCCCGGAATAGATTGGTCGTTTAAAAGACGAATCGGAGGGGGTTAAAACTGTTCGTTACTTCCGTTTCCAGAGAAATTAGAGCTGGCTAAGTCTCTTGGGAATCATTTGGGAAACACGATGGAAAACGTCGGCTATCAATAAACACTGATGGGACATTCAATCGTTCTTCGAGGCCTGATTGCTTTCAATGACTTGGCGATGAAGGAAATCTTTTGCCTGAATGCAGTTTCATGGAAATTGGATTTTAGGAAGGATAATTTACTATTCTTGGCAAAGTGCTTCCTTCTTTCACGACAATTTGGAAAATTCAAGAAACTGACAGAAAGACTGTGGTGATAATATACTCGACAAGAAATGTTTAAGGTATTTGACCATAGAAAAACGCCAAGGTCTACATTGATTTTGGTTGCGCTATGGTCGATGCAGACAGGACAGAAAATAACAATATTTTCAGTTTAGAAAAACATTCTTTTATTCCACTTTCATTTCATTGTTAATTCATATTGCTAAACTGTGCCTCTGAACGTATTTTAGTATTATATTTTTTTGTCTGCCATGTACTTGACAAGGAATGACAGCATTTGCAAGCACATCACAGATAGAAATATCTCTTCGAGTCTCGGGCGAGATCTTCGTTTGTCCTGTTGACTTCTTCCAGAGAGAAAATATTTGCCCATTCTAACATCTTATCTTAACATCACATTATCACACAAGAAACAAGGGAGACAATCACTTCATATATCTTAATACGAATGTCTCTCTCTCTCTCTCTCTCTCTCTCTCTCTCTCTCTCTCTCTCTCTCTCTCTCTCTCTCTCTCTCTTGGAATTAAGCAGACAGGAAAACATTAATACAAGCATTGCATTTCAGGAATATTTCTTAAAGCATATCTAAATATATTAATTAGGCTACTATACATTATACTGTCTTTATATCTCTAAAAAGGTCTTTATGCAACATCTTTTTATTTGTATACATATATATAATCTGACAATATTGTTCGCAAGAAACTGTTCCTTTCTTTCCCTTTTCAACTACAGAATGTCTACTTTTCAAAAGTAATGTTAATGCTACATCACAATAGGTAACAAGTGCTCATTGTCCCTCTATGTAAGATTTTATGGCGCTTAAGCATTGGCTGTTATTTTGTCACCAGACCATTTGCATTGTTAATTATTTTTATTACAAGCCAAGTTCAAACCCTAGTTCCAATGCAAAAATCTGAAATGTCTTGTGAATCGTTAAGGAAAGCAATCCGGAATAAATTATGGAAGAAAGATACAGTATAACAATAAAAACAATAACAAAGTAAAACAAATAACATTTATCATAAATAAACTACAAATGACATTCGCTCCAGTTACGTAGAAAAATATATGGACACTCGTTGTTTTTATTCCGTAAAATTATGGAGTTTATTATTTCTCACTTTAAATGAAACACTCTAACTCAGCCATAAAAATCTTCTGGGAAACAATTCCAAGAAGGTGAAAGTCTGAGGGTCCTCAAGTCTTCCAGACGCTTTCACCTCTATATCCAAGGATCAAGAGCCTCTGGAAGTTCCAGCAATTGATTTCTGAGTTAGACCTTTCACCGTCAGCCTTTGTCGGGAAAGAAAAATAGTTTGGATGCTCGCATTTTGATACACCGTATCCAATCTATTTCATATAGAGACGCTTTGTTCTTAGTTTCATGTGTTTCCTTTATTTCTAACTTCTTACACACGCACACGCACACACACACACACCACACACACACACACCACACACATATATATATATTATATATATATATATATATATAGATATATATATATATATATATATATATATATATATATATATATATATATATATAGTATATATGTATATATATGATATATATATATATATATATATATATATATATATATATATTATATAATATATGTATATATATATATATATATATATATATATATATCTATATATATATATATATATATATATATATATATATATATATCTATTTAAACAACTAGATATAGTGTGAGAACAGGACAAATGTCGAATGCTTTGTTTTTACACATTAATAATTTTAATCACGTGATTTATTGGGAAGGGGCAAAAGTTGCTTTATATTGTAACAATATAACTCGTAGGAATATTATTGAATCTGCTTTTATCAAATATCACAGTGACTTAATGAATGTAAGCCAGGGTTTGTACAAACTGGACCCATTTGTTGTTAACGAGATTTGTAGGGTTGTTTCTTTTTAATCACCTGTTGAACTGTTTTGTACCTGCTGTACTGGTTCTAACCGGACTTTGAATACTTGTTTTTCAATTTTTTCAGTTTTTATGTTTATTTTGTTAGATGTTCTCTGTGGTTTTAGCATTCTACCTCGAAAATGTGTAGAAATAACACGAAAGCGCTCGGTACTCATTTTATTTTTCCTGTGGCCTTGGCTAAATATATTGTCACACGCTATTTATTGACATATAAGCATTATGGAGACCACTCGCAGTTTCTTCGACTTTCGACGTCTGTTTCTTGTTCTGATGCCGCTGGTGTATGGTTTTCGCTCTGCCTTGATAGCCGTCCACGCACAAAAACTTCGCCTTCATTTCCTATGCAGTTGCTTACAAGAACAAGTCCTTCCACGATCTATGCTGCCAAGGAGACTTCTTCAGTTCGGTGACCTACCTTTTGAGTCGTTCCATCGTATTATTTTGTTGAAGAACATCGAGATTAAGAGAATCGAAGTCAGAGAGGTCTACAGAAATTCGAAGAGGAAGAAACGAAACCTATCCAATGCCATACCAGATGACTGGAAGCAAGTTATTTTCGACCATTGCTACAGAAGACTACGGTATAGAAGGAGAAAGCTGGAAAATAACCTCAACCATAAATTATATTTGTTAATGGATAGTAGTAAATGGACGCGTGATGCTAATTCGGATTTTGTACTTAATTTACCTGATCATAACTTTGATGAGTCAACCTTACCTGCTTTCGGGTATGGTCTGAGTTTTTCTGTAACACCCACTACACATGACTATGTTAGTATATCTGAAGCCTTTTGTAACTTAGAAAAATTTGGTAATATATCTGATGACAATCTTAATCTTGTTTAAGGTTTTATCTTTAGTGTAAATTCATTCGCCTCCTATTCAAATGTACCATTAAGATTCTTAAGTGTACAAAAAGCTGAAAAACAATGACTAACTTCATTTTACGAAAGCTGATAAGTCTAACGCAATGGTTATACTAAATAAGCAAGATTACAAAGATAAACTGTACTTACTGCTGAGTGATGTTAATACCTATGATCTACTGACATCTAATCCATCTGAACGTGTGCTTTCTCCTTTTAATAAGAAGGTCAAAAGTATCTTAAAAAATAATAAAGATTTGATTAAACAATTTGTAACAATATCTCCAACTTTACCTTACTTGTATGGTCTTGTTAAAACACACACACCTGGTAACCCCATTAGATCAATTATCAGTTCTGTTGGGTCATGTACTTACAAGCTTTCAAAATGGCTGGTTAAGATTCTTTCACCTTTAGTAGGAAGCATTTGGAATTCTAATATCAAACATAATGTAGATCTGATAGAAAAACTAATGCACAACTAGTTAAATTTTAAAGTTTAAAAATGATTAGTTTTGATGTTGTATCTCTGTTTACAAAAGTACCTATAAATGACTTGCTTGAATATTTAGCTGAATTTTTAGATAATTATGATTTACCCTTGTCCACTCATAATATTTTAGAACTGGTTAAACTCTGCATTTGTGATTCTGTTTTTACTTTTGATGACAAATTCTATACACAAGTTTGGTATGGCAATGGGAAATCCTCTTTCGCCTGTTTTAAGTAATTTATATATGGAGTTTTTTGAAACAAGATTTTTACCTAACATTTTGCCTTATGGTGTTCTGTGGTTTAGATATGTAGATGATATTGTTTGCATATGGCCTCTAACCGACAATGTAAATGCATTTCTCTTTAAACTGAACAATTTGGTACCTTGCATTAATTTTACTTGTGAAGAAGAACGTGATGGTTGTCTTTCATTTTTGGATGTAAATGTTCACCGTACTCTAAATGGCTTCAAATACTCAGTGTATAGAAAACCTACAAACATAAATTCATATATTCACTATTATTCTAACCATAGCAATCAAGTTAATAAGGCTACTTTTTCTTCCATGTTTTTAAGAGCCTTACGTATCTGCAGTCCGGAATTTCTTCAGGAAGAGTTTGAAAATATTTTCAACATATCGGAAAAATTAAAATACCCTAAATTATTTATTGAATGCGCTTTACGAAAAGCACAAAAAACATTTTATTCTGTAACTCCGAGAATGGCTTTTAATAATGATAATGTGCTCGTTTTACCTTATAATGACCTCTTACGGAGGGTTCCAAGTTTTTGCAAGAATTTTAATATTAATGTTTTTAGATTTTCAAATACACTGAAAAACATACCAATAAAGAATTCTCCCAAACTTGCTCAGGGCTGCATTTACGGGGTCCCTTGCATGAACTTCAAGTGTTTTTATCTCCGACAATCTGGGAAGGGACTGGACACCAGAATTAAACAACATAGATATAGCGTGAGAACAGGACAAAGGTCGAATGCTTTGTTTTTACATATTAATAATTTTAATCACATGATTCATTGGGAGGGGGCAAAAGTTGTTTTATATTGTAATAATATAACTCGTAGGAATATTATTGAATCTGCTTTTATCAAATATCACAGTGACTTAATGAATGTAAGCCAGGGTTTGTACAAACTGGACCCATTTGTTGTTAACGAGATTTGTAGAGTTGTTTCTTTTTAATCACCTGTTGAACTGTTCTGTACCTGCTGTACTGGTTTTAACCGGACTTTGAATACTTTTTTTTCAATTTTTTCAGTTTTTATGTTTATTTTGTTGGATGTTCTCTGTGTTTTTAGCATTGTACCTCGAAAATGTGTTGAAATAACACGAAAGTGCTCGGTACTCCTTCTTTTATTTTCCCTGTGGCCTTGGCTAAATATATTGTCACACGCTATTTAGTGGCATATAAGCATGTATATATATATCTTATATATATATATATATATATATATATATATATATATATATATATATATATATGTATAACTGAATCACGAAAGTTAGGAACGTGATAAATCCATAAATAAAGATATATGCCACGAAGGAAAAATAAACGAAGCAGGATCTGCGAGACCTTTCGACGCTAAACGTCCTTTACTGAGCAGAAACTGACATAAATGCTGCAAAAGACAATACAAGAAGATTCGTATAGCTGACAGATAGGGATTTTAAAGAGATTAGTACCTAGAATCCGACCCATCTGGAAGATGAGAAACCTTCCCAAACAAGCATAAACAATGGGTGCAATTAAAGGTTTTAAGATAATCATCTCAGATACAAGGACAAGACAATTAAAGAATTATAGGTGATCGCTATTCAGAACTTGGTAAACAAAACCATATTCACAATACATGTCAGATATACATTACAACAAAGATAACTCTAAGGCAACTGATTTTTATTTAAGTCAGTAATTATGTCTTTGAGGTCATTCTTAAACATGTTACAAATACAAGGGTCTAAATGGAAAAGGCCACGACTAACATTGAAATTACAATGAAAAGTAAGTTGTATTAAAGCAGATTCTAAAAGATTTCGTGATAAGACATCTCTTGACCATGCAATTACTGAACTACCAACCCAATTTATTCGGTGGTTGTTTTCACTGAAATTAATAAATATATTCGTCGCGAAAATTATTCCAGGGGGTTTAATTAGCTCAGGACTAACATACCCAGCAAAGATAAGACAGTATCCTCCGAAAGGGCCCTAAATGATTGCTTAACTCCGCCCCCGTGAGTTCGACAGGGCTTCGAAGGGCTTCATCTCAGAGGGAATGGATTAACATCCTGGAGATTCTCGCGTGTAAACCTGGAAATTTAATGCTGCTTCCATTGCAAAGACATCGTTGTTCTTACGGGTCTTGATACGTCTATGAGCTTATCTGGAGCTTGTGCAATTATTTCTGTGCCACAGTGACATAAGTGGGACAGTTTTAGTATTGGTATTCGTAACAAATCTACCAAATTGCGGATCTTACATACCCTCACAAACACACGCACAGACATCTTATCTTTGCTGGGTATGTTAGTCCTGAGCTAATTAAACCCCCTGGAACAATTTTCGAGACGAATTGTACTTAGACTTATCATTCGCTTTTTTCATTAATTTTTCTCTAAATATTTTATTGAACAGGAAATTGTTTATTAGGTTTGTTAACATCCACGAAATAACGTTGGAAATAGCGCCACAATTTTAAAATGCTTTAGCTTTTATTTTTAAGATACTAGTTGTAAGAACGTTTTCAGTGACCGATTCGTTAATTGGTAGTTCGTTTTGCATAATTTTACATAATGCAATTATATTAGCAAACTGTTTGGAATAATATAAACTTAATTTTAAAGATATTTTTATGAGCAATGCATCTTGTAAAATGTAATTGATTAAAGAAGTATTTGTTTCTTAACCAGAGTTTCTCAAAACTGAGCAACTACATTAACGAATAAAGTATCAAGGTAGTAATACGAGTCATTGAGCTGTAGACTAGTTATCAAAATGAAAGGACTGAGTCGTAAAGAGAGAGAGAGAGAGAGAGAGAGAGAGAGAGAGAGAGAGAGAGAGAGAGAGAGAGAGAGACTACGAAATGGTTAACTGAAAAGACTACATGAATATTGCGCCCATTATCACATTAGTTGAAGAACAATATATCCACCAATAAATGTGAAACCTTCCGTCCATTACTCTGCTAAGTCAATTCATTGTTTAAAAACTCCTCTTCGTTTGAAGGAGAGAGGAAAGGAGGAGGAGAAAAATCAACTATGAGAGGATTGGAATGGACGTCTAACATTGCAAGAGAGAAATTGAACCTTTTACGGTGACATGAAAATCCATTTATTCTGCATTGGCGGTTCCTCAGTTTTAGGAAATGGTGGATTTTGTTTTAAGGGCCCGGTTTTTATCAACTTTTATTGAATATACTATTACAGTTTAACTCAAAGGGCATGAAATATAAAAGTAATTATTAGCCAGCCTCTTTATGCCATTAATGGTGTCTTTGAGTGTTTGATCTGTTTTATATGCGTTCATAAAATGAATAATTTTGATAATGACGATAAGGCTCAAAGACCTCTTTTGAACCTTAAAACATTGCAAATTGCGTAATTCTATCAGAAAAAAATAGTTAAAATAGCTTGCAGAAGTTCGCGTTTTAATCAGGGTAAACAATTTAGATAACTAAAATGACTATGAACCCGAGTTTCAATAAGAAAAGGAATCAAGCGATTTACAAATCGCCGAAGAGAGCATAGAGCCACCGCAGCAACAAATGACTTGGTACAAACATTTTGAGGATTTGAGACGTGAATTCCACCCTAAGCGTTAAATAATGCGATTCCTCAATGCCTCAATATTCTCTTTTGACATTTCTGACGTCTTTCAGGAGCTTACTTCAACCGAGGTATTACAAATCCGCCGGTAAATCGACTTGAAATCACCGACCTTAAACGAGAGAGAAGCCGAAGGAAATGACGAAGCTCGTTCCCGGATGAGAAATAAATCCATTTCCAGAACTCGTTTGGATTCCAGGCTTTTGCCTTTCCATGGATCGCTCCTTCTGTTTTATTCTATTTTCTTATATCAGCGCTTGCTTATCTATTTTCTTTCCCTCTTGGTTTTATTTTTTTTTATTTCCACATGCAAAAGACATGATACTGTTACCGTGCTTATTTCCTATAAATAGTTTCTGATATCAATCTATATTCATTACGATTGCGAATAGGTGTAAATTATAAATGTATGATCAAACTGAATCCATTTCATCAATCAAGAACATATAAATAATCATTGTGGAAATTCTAACTAATGAAACATCCAAGACCAAATTAGAGCATTTTATAATTGTAACAGCTGTTATTATAAATAACGACCATTTGAAGGTAGATGTTTTTTTCATTTCATGAACAGATGATATCGCATAAAAGATAGACATTAAACTTCATATTAATTACAAATTAAATACCTGAGTATATATATATATATATATATATATATATATATATATATATATATATATATATATAATCTATATATATATATATATATATATATATAAATGGGGGGGGGGTATTTCCCCCCCCCCCATTATTCATTAGGTAAGCGTGAGACACGAGCGGAAGGCAAACCAACACACAGTATTACACACACAGCCTCCCTCTCTCTCTCTCTCTCTCTCTCTCGCAGCCGACACCTTCTCTCTCTCTCCTCCTCTTTCTCTCCATTCTAACAGGTAATGAAAATGAGAGAGTTGCGTCATAACATTAACGTTTATTAACAACGAATAAATAAATCAATCAATCAAGTAATCCAGTCTTACAGACTAACTGAAAAAAACCCGAATAGTACAATGTCTAGTCACCAAAAAAGTCTACACCCCTCTGGGAACTCTTTGTCCCTCTCCATTTCCAGAAGTACCAGAATCGTCTGTTTCAAAGATACAGAACACATCCCGGTAAGTACACATAAGTTTAGCAATAAAATCTAAAGATCAGATATTCTTAAAAATGTCAAACAGACAACAAGCCAGTCTTCGGCTAAAACACTTCAACACTCACCCAAGCAGCCGGACCACTATAAACACAGTTAATAAAAAACTCCCGGCGAATGCCACGGCATCTTGCCTGTGACTTGAAGACCCTTTGTCAAAATCCACCCATAGGCTTCGGTATGACACTCTTTTAACAGAAAGAGGCGCACACGCACATACGAACGCACACTTCGTTAGCGCCTCGCAACACTAGTTGCCTTTCACAAAGGCATTTTGAGAAGAGTTCATAAACTGTCGTGCATTGACTTGTCGAACTAAGCACTTTTATCTCACGCCATCCCCAGAAACTCATTCATCAGCTACTCTCAGGTCGTTACCTCTGCACTGTTCTCCACATTCCATAGGTCACAGAGAACACATGGACAATATATTATTAATCAAAAACCCTAGGCCTCACAGTGCTCGGCCACCCCATATGCTAGCCCCCGCCTAGCAAAATACAAAACACACTGGCCAGCTCAAAATAAAATATAAGTAAAACTGCACGTCTCTGGCATTATAAAATAAAGTCTTTTACTCTTATATCTCCCAATAACATTAGAATTTTTCTCTCATTTTTTCTGCGTTTCGAATTCTTGAATATCCCTCTTTGCTTGTCTGCAAGTAGCTGCACAGACAGTAGACTGTAGGAAGCTGTAGGAAGACGGAATGCCTCCCTCATTGTAGAAGACTTCTCACGGCTTTCTGCAGATCCCCAAAGACACGCTGTAGAATTCTCTCGCGATCACCATCATGGAGATTCTTGTAATCACCCTGGGGTAAAATAACAGCAACCTCTCTGCACACGGCTGGTGGACGTCTTGCTGGCGTCGGGAAACGACTTTTTTGGTGTGTGTTAGTATGTCAGTCAAGTCTTTGGTCAATCCAAGAAAATTAACCCAGACATACTACTTCTATCAAACAATGATCTCAAAAAGTCAGAAATACTAACTGAACGTCTCCCAATTAACTCCCTTTAATATGACTACCAAATCATAAGTCATCATCACAACTCTCAAAGAAAAAAAAACATCAAGTTCTCCAACTCAATTCTCCAAACTCACACATCAGCACACACACAACTCAGAAATCACAGCAACTCCACGGAATTCTGCACTCACATTTCAAACTCGAATGTGCTCACAAGAAAAAAAAAAAAGAAAAAATCGTAATGGGCTCAAGAAAAAAAAAAAAGAATCACGTAACACACCCAGACCCAAAAAATGTTCTCTCAAGCTCTGATATCTGAACAACCCACAAAATCAGTAAAAATCTCCAATGTTTAACAGCAAAAACCCCTTTACTAACAATAACTAATTACAAAAAGACTTAATGTCAAACTCCCATTTAAGTAAACAACGACCCCGATAAATCACATCTCCCGGTAAAAAAAAATGCTATTTAAACTCAATCCCCCAAATTATATCTCTCATAGGAAAAGGAAGAAAAATAATAAAAATAAAGGTAAAAAAAAAGGTAATCACAAGTAGGTTTCCCCAATCACAAAATACATAATACATGTATAATATGCATAACTCCCGCGTTTTTCCCCAAGAAATGCTCCATGTAAAGTAATGGAATTTGCCAGAAAGCAAACTCTTACACATGCGCTTTCGTGAAATGCTATTGTCAACATTTCCAGATATTGCGAAAATTCTGAGCAATCGTCCTCAGAGGAAAAGTCAGCACACGGCTCATCACATCGCTTGTCAGCAGAAAAATCGCCTGCGGACGCATGCTCTAACAGTAGCATAAAAATTGTCTAGTCAGACACATAAGTTTGGAAACTCATGATTCCATAGAAAAAAAGGTCTAATAGACACATTTCACAGAATCAACTCCAGGATATGACTAATGTGTTCAAACATTTGTCTCAAAGACTTATTCTCTCAACGTGACTTTGCCCCAAATTATATGCCTCCAAGAATAATACACTTGTGAAATAAAAAATGCACACATCTCCATAGGACTCGTAATGCAGTAATGCCACTTCTCTCTAAATAGTCACGAAACCAAAGAGAAAGAACCACAGAAATCTTCTCTTGTCTCGAAAAAAACTCCCATAACCACAGAAAAAAAAAAGGTCACCCGCCAAAGATTAATTCCAACTCCATATATTTCACCATATTAATAATAACACCACTCCGGTTATAAAAATATTTCCTCCATTTGGTTAATAACCAACCCCATATTATTCACTCTATTTCTCCAATAGCCATATGTTAATAAAAAACAACACCACTCCAGGAATAGAGAATAATCACCTCTATTTCGGCAAATACAAAATATTTACCTCTATTTCCCCAATACTCCATGTGGAACAACACAAGGCTCCAAATAAAGGAATATCAAAAAATGAAATCCTACCTCCAAAAAAATGTGCACTCAAGGCAACTAACTCACATACTCACAAAT
>NC_087211.1:61348901-61353901 GCF_015104395.2 Macrobrachium nipponense
AAAAGTAAATATAGCTCTTTGCTTGGCCGAACGTACTCGGTACCCAGTAACCAACCGATCTAATTTGTTCAAAGTCTTCCCAGCGTAAACGTTGTTTTTAAACTCCCACAACACATAGCCCAGGCTGCGTTGTGGCTGCGAAGAGGCTCGCTAAACTTGAGAGAGAGAGAGAGAGAGGAGAGAGAGATAATGTAATTGTTATTCTACGAGAGAATCTCATGGGGTGAACCTTGATTGTCTCTTCTCTGCTGGATGTACAAACAAAGGCAAGTTTAATCCTGAATTAAAATCTTGATCCGGTAGGGCTAATTGCACACGTCTTGGCGAGTAGAAATTCTTTTAATTTTTATCATGTCCTCACAGGTTTTTAGTGAAGTAGTGAATGCGCCCAAATCAATATACTAGTTTGGAATGTTTGCAACACTATATGTGCTCGTGGCGATCCAACGGTCTACTAATTTCCCATGATAATTGGGAACTCTACCGAGAGACGCGAGCTATCGTTATCCTTTGGCCGTTATGACGAAACTTTGATCGTTGGGGCGGATAACGCTCCCGATTATAGCATTTCACGGCAGATTATCAAACCCGGATGATCGTTATTCTACCCTCTAAGGGTTAGGACCGCCGTAGCGGTCATAGGATGACGCGACATCTTCCTATTTAGCTTCAGTGGGGAAGAGAGAAACATTCGTTTTCATTTTTATTGTATTACGTTGTTTGCTTCAAGGTAAGGAAGTTCCTTGAAATCTTGTAAGATTTTATATAATTTTCTAATCTCTATCGGGGTCGAGCCCATAACCCCCAAATAAAAGGCTAGGGCGCAACCAGCTGACCAGTACTTTCATTTGAAAGACCTGGTTTTGATGCAGATGTGAGTTATAAGTCATAATTATGTTTCTGATACACAAGTGATTAGGTATGACTCTCTTGTGAACTTTTCTTTCTTTTTTCTTCTTATGGATAAATTTTCAGTCAATTTACTTTTGCTGAAATGTTTTAATTTATATCTAACTCTTATGAAAATTTGTCCAGATTAACCTTTTTCATTCTCCAACATCTACTTGGCCCCTTCTTATGAATCTTATGAGTTTGAATTAATCCCATTACTGCTACCTCCTTCTTCGAATCACCCAGATACAAAATCCTGGGATTTTTACACAACATATTTACATTTGGTACGAGATTATAATTCATCAAGCTTTCTGAGTTAAAGTATGCAGATGCTTGGAATAATTCTTAATAAAGGTATTCAAAATACACTTTAATATCAGTTCTTCGACATTCTGCACCTATTATTGATAATTCCAACAGTAGCTTAGATATGAAAAGGTTAATTACAAAATAAGGCAGGATTAAATTTAAAAGGAACTAAAGTATCACTACTGGCATGGTATTTCTTGAATATCTAAGAGTGAGGATAACCACATTATCTCAAATTCTTATCCAGTTGTATAAAGTCTCTCTCGTTTTCTGTCTTGTTTTCCCCGGGCTAATAAGTGTATAGTATATAGAAGGTGTTACGATGGAAATATGTCATTGATAAAAGTTGTTGCTTATATACTGAAACAGCAAAAAACTTCCACGATGAAAAATGACAGATAAATCTTCCATATGATAGTCAGTCCCATTTATCAATGATTACGATATCATTACACAGCAAAGCGCCCTATTTTAATATATCTGAAATACATTATACATCTCATTACGTCAAACAAAAGATACCAAAGACTTGCCTCCATTATCTTAAGAAGCCCTCCTATTTAACATTCTTTTGAATAAAGAAAAATAAACCAATCTCAAGACTATTCTTCGATGAGAGACCCTACATCTCACAGAGGGAGTCATGGTGGGTCGTTTGTCTTTAGTAGATAAGGGACGAGAAAACCTTTTTAAAGGTCAGAGGGGAATACAAAAGAAATTGTGATTTCACGTGTAATTCAATTTGGAACTTCCCACATGACTCACCGCGGAGAGAGAGAGAGAGAGAGAGAGAGAGAGAGAGAGAGAGAGAGAGAGAGAGAGAGAGAGGCTGGTGGGGGGGGGACCACCTTGGAATATTTTTGTAAAATGTTATTGTTATTTTGGATGAAAATCACTCTTATTACAAACGCTAGCGTTATTCAACAATCAAATGTAGTTCAAATATGAGTATTATATTAAGAATATTGTTTGACAACCACTGCAGTTCGTAAAACATTATATGCGTTTACATATGTATCCAGACATGCAGTTAATATATACATACATATATATATATATATATATATATATTATATATATATATATATATATATGTGTGTGTGTGTGTGTGTGTGTGTGTGTGTGTGTGTGTGTGTGTTAACCCAGATCCTAGTAATGATATATAAAAAAACTAACAAATCCACTCCTGACCACAAGTCACTTTGGGTAGAGAGGCGGCCCTGATTGATGGTCATAGACAGACATTGGTATGGAATTCCATTTGAGGGTTTTCCGCTCTTCGACTTTCACGAGTCTGCCCATCAGTCTTCCCAGGCTCCATAATTCCACTCCTCGACTTGGTTACAAGAGAGGTTTCGGACACAGTCTCGGTGTTTCGGACAGATTCTGTGTATCTGCATCAAGAACTCTACTTTTAGCCAGTTTTTTTTTTTTTTTTTTTTTTTTTATGGAATGAAAATTGCCCGCTTCGATATATTGATTTTGAGACCAGTATCATTTATTATGGTACATTTTAGACCAGATTTCCATTGAATAATTTTGTACGAAGTTGGAGCCAATGACTTGTCCGATAAAATCATTTCATTTTATTGCTAAAAGTGTTCTCCTCACAATTGACATTTTCTAGTCATGACATATCACTTGAATTGACTTTTTCAGTCCCATAATTTCGATGAAATAAACTGTCAATGCTGTCCTTGGCTTTGGTGTCCTCACTTCCCTTATTGTTCCGAGTCCCAAATAAACCTCCCATTCTGGCATCCATTCTCGGGTAGTTGACGGATTGGAACTTTTTTAATGTGTACCACTGAATAACTGTGATGTGTGTGATTCCAGTTTTTCTTCAGTAGTGACTTTGAGAGTTTTGTTTTTACCTTGAACATTTATATTTCTCGTTCACTGTCGCTGGTCTGAAGGAAACACGTGTGAGGAATAGGTAACAAGTCTAATTATACTGTTTGATAGTCTTCAGTGATAAAACCATGGTACATGTAGTACAATATCAGATAGGAAAAACAGAAAGGAAAGTTGAAAAACAGATAATGCGAAACAAAAAATTATGACTAAAAACTACAAAAACTGTTGGCTATTTTTCTCTCTCTCTCTCACACACACACACACACACTCACACACACACAAAACACACCGCCCGCGTATAGTACTAGCCTAACATCACTCCAGTCCTATGTCAAAGTGCTATAATTCAAAGTTTTCTGTATCCCTGACCTCAACAACGCCCAAAACATGTCACCCTTCGGCCTAACAATTCTGGCTTTTATCTGAAAGCAGATGCCAGTTCTTCTCTATAGGTCATATCCTAGTTAGTGTCAGCTCCACAGGACTCGGGCATTTCAAATAAGAATAATAAATAAAGTGAATACCTATCACGAATGACGAAAATAGAAAGATATTTCAGTCATTGCTCAGGACGAATATTAGCTCTGGAGTTTGTTATTTTCACAGTGCTTCTTCCTTCGTACTGGAGATCGACCGCTATCCAGAATTCTTCGAGTATTCCACTTCCCAAAATAAATAATGAGAGCAAGTTGAAATACAGAAAAGCCGATAACCAGGAAGGTTGTCTATTCAAACGGATTGACAGAAACATCTAAAAACTTCCCTCCCACCGAGGTTCGCCCACTTCTAAACACCTCGTCAGGTTTCCTGTAAATTTGTTTAAGATCTGCTCTGTTCCTCTCCTCTCACGCCCTCGATCTTTGCGAATAGGTACACCTTGTGTCCTACTTAAAATGTACTACGGGGCCGTAGGATAAGAGTTCCTTTTTCCTGGGGAATTTGCTTTCACTGGAGAACGAAATCGAATACATTTATCCGCTGAAAACCCCCGAAAGGTGGCGATGGTGTGGGCTCACCACAGGGGCTTCTTTTAAACCAGAGGTTCTTAATCTTTTGATGACTCCAGATCCCAATGAATTGTCTACTAGGGTTCCATACCCCCTTTGCTCAAGTCCAATTGAGTGCAATTTGTTGACAATATATTAACTTTATATACTTAGTTTAATACATACTTTAGGTATGACTAGCTATGAATAGAACATGCAAGAAAATGAAATCCACTTATATTTTTATAAAGTTGTTTATTTACAAAATGTACCCATGTATACGATGACGCATAAAAATCAAATACATACAAACGTCCAGAGATCAAGACCCATAACCCCAGTTTGTGGTTCTCATACCCCAAGGGGTATGGATACACCCTGTTAAGGACCCCTGTTTCAACGGTATTCACGCCTTTGACTTGCTGTCTCGTACAACTTAGTTCTTTAACGTTGTTACGGACTCTTAGATATCTCAGAGACAATGTTACGGCCTCTGAGGGAGGTCCGCTTCAGGTTCGATATAAAAAAAAAAAAAAAAAAAAAAAAAAAAAAAAACTTATCAACACAAACAGTTGAAACTGGGGATATGAAATATAGAAAGAAACACTAACACAACAAAGGTTTATTTACAGGCTTTACTAACAAAGGTAAATGCAGAATGGTATCTCCTATTTACATAAAAAGACAGAATCTTACACTGCATGAACTGGGGGAACAGTGCGCCAATTGAAATACTTGCTACTCGATTTGGCGGTTCGAAACGCTGGCTTCATAAATGTAGATCGGCGATTGCGGATGTCCTCTTGACTCCGTATTGCAGAAACTAATCTTCTTGTAAGGCAGGAATTCCCCATCACCTGTAACAGGACCTTTTCTTCTCTGAAGTCTGCTCGACGTCGAGATAACACGGTAGACCACACCTGAAGACGACTAGACCAATATCCAACCAACTCT
>NC_087211.1:61358901-61366401 GCF_015104395.2 Macrobrachium nipponense
ATATTACATATTATAGTATAATATATATAATATAATTATAATAATATTACATATATATATATATTTATTTATATATAGGTATATATGTTATTATAGCATAGATATATAATAATTATAGATATATATATAATTTTTATTTTTATATATATATATATATATATATATATATATAGTATTATATATGTAGATATATATATATATATATATATATTATATAATATATCTAATATATAGATATTTATATTATATGCATTCTATCTAATATAATATATACTTATATATATATCTATATATTATATATTAATATCTATAATAATTCTATATAATATATATATATATATATATCTATATATATATAAATTAAATCTATATTCTATATCTATATATATATATATATATATATATATATATATATAATATGGTATAATATATAATATATGTATTACGGAAAGATACAAGGAAAGAGGGTAAGAGAGAGAGAGAGAGGGAGGAGAAGAGAGGAAGGAGCCGAGGGAGAGAGAGAGGAGATTTTCCTTCTCTTTAAAATAGTCTGAACTGTTAAAAATTATATATTAACTTATATATAGTAATATATGTATTTTATATATATGCAGATTTTCATTTACATAATTATAACTATTATGTACGTTTTATAATATATAATATATACATATATATATAGTAATATAATATATATATATATATATACATATATGATATAACATTATATATTATATATTAATAATAGTAAAATATAGAATATATAATATATAGTAAATATATATTTATTTTTAAAAACCCAACATTTTACAAATTATACTTAAACCTTAGAGTGATTATATATAATATATATAATTATATATATATACATATATTTATAATACTTAGATATATATATATTATATATATATGTAATATATATATATAGATATATATATATATATATTATATAATATATATATTATATGTAATATATATATATATATATATATATATATATATAATATATATATTATATCCTATATATATATATATATATATATATATATATATACATTGCATAAAATTATCAGAAAACAGTGGATGAAGTCAAAGTTCAACGGCATAGTCGATTAATAATAATCTCTGTTTCATGGAATGCCGACGGTATTGGAGATCGTCTGCTTTTGTTGGACACTGTACTCGGGAAATGAATAATAAAAGCAAATACCGAGGACACTGATGCATGTCCGCTGAATCGGCCCCAAAGTGTCAACACGATTTCTCGGTTACCGATTGAATGCCTTCCCGTGGATGCTAAATCTCTCAAAGTTCTCTGGCACGGAGCATTACTAAGTAATAAAGTTTGATACATGCATACTTTCACACCCATTCATGAATAAAACCTGTGACGCTACAATCACACACACACACATACATGCAGATTTATATATAACGAGTAAGTCTATGTTTATGCGTGTATGTATGTATGTAAATATGTATGTATGTATGTATGAAAGTGTGTACGTATGTGTATGCTGCAAGGAAATCACCTACCAGATTACAACGCGAGGTTAAAATGTTAAAAAATTCATTCCCGTGTGGATTTTTGTCAATAATTCCTTATGGAATTGACAAAAATCCAAACGGGAAAGAATCTTTTAACAATTCAACCTCGCGTTGTAATCTGGTAGGTGATTTCCTTGCAGCATACACATACGTATAAACTTACATATATACATACATACACGCATAAACATAGATTTACACGTTATATATAAATATGTACGTCGGTGTATGTGATTGTAGCATCATAGGTTTTAATCATAAACGGATGTGGGAATATGCATATGCCAATCTTTATTACTTAGTAATACTCCACGCCAGAGAACTTTGATCCGGAACAGAATGGCATATATAGTAGTTCAATGTAGTTTACTCTTATTTGAAATAGACTCGCATATATTAAAATAACCTATTCATTTGCTATCATTATGAACTACAAAAATGTAACATTAAACAAATCATACTATGTGAGAAACTGTATCACCTTCAAAATCATGATAATCAAATGTAAAGATTAGGGCACCTGCAAATTTATGACATTTCAAGTTATATGACTTAAATTTGGTATCACCTTTAAAATTACACGTGTGAAACAGTGGTGTTATGGCCATCTTTTGAAAACGCCATTGGATACGTTCGGTCGATTATAATATTTTATTCGAGTGTAATAAGAACATATAATCGTGGAAAAAACTACACAGTTAATCATTGGGTTGCCTATCACAACTTTAAAGTCTTTGATAAGAATTAACTTTCAAACTATCTAATTGACCAATTGTATAAGCAATTGATATAATCCAATATTCTTTCTGAACTCCCCTAAGAAATTATTATCACAACTATAACTCATAGACACCTGTTATACATTCACCAAATGCAATGACGAGGAAAGAGGAAATTGCTATACAAGAACAAATGAAAGAAGATTCCCCAACTGAACTAGGCAAACCATTCCATATTGTAGTTGTAGCCAAGAAAAAACTCCAACCAACCTTTCAAGATGATATGCAGAAAATAAAAAGAAAGATGAAAGCATGGAAAATTCTTTCAGTTCTTCAGCTTCCTCTTAAAATAAAATTTCAAATGATATTGATGGAATGTTGTTTCTTAATCCTTTTTCGGAAATGCATCCTATTTCCTAAGTACTTTCCAGTTCTTAAAGTTATATATAACCAGTATCTTACGGAAGTACGTACCAAAGCTCATTTCATTTCGATTCCATCACTAATTTTCTATATTCATTCGCAAAGTCCATTACAGGCTTACTTTTTAGATGCCATTAATAATTCTCTCTATCACTGATATAGGAATCAACCAGAGACAAATCCCGTAAGTAACTAATGAATTCAGACTTCCTGAATCTACTCTGAGCTCGGGAATTAGGTTTTACATTAAAGAATTATTAACATTACTCTCATAACTTCCGTTGAGATAATAGCCAGGAAGGGTATTCGCTACTTTTGCTGGGTATTCTGACTTAGGACCATGACATAAGCCACGGCTCAAAATGGAATGTTACTCAGCTCTACTATGCAATTTGAGTAATAAAAGCATAAACTGTAACAATAGAAGTGGGTGTGCCTCTATTGCTTTGGAAGATAAAAGACAGCTCTGTTGAGTATAACCTTCAAAGACATAAATGTATAAACACACACACACAGATATATATATATATATATATATATATATAATATATATATACTATTTATATAATATATATTATATATATATATATATATATCTGGTGTGTGTGTGTTGTGTGTGTTTGGTGGAGAGTGGCACTTGTCAAATAAACTTCTTCGAAAAGAGCTTTCTGAAAATCAATGAGTTGAAATTCACCAGAACAAGCACCCTCTGCGTAAAAAAAAAAAAAAAAAAAAAAAAAAACCGCACCTGAATCGATTTTTAATTCTGGTACCTTACCCCTGGCCTCTTCATTTTAGTAAGCAAAGAAAAGCAAAGTTCAAACGTTATTTTTACGTTTCCTTCTTTACCACTGACAGTGGACCCCCATTGTGTGACGCCAATGTCAATTTGCTGGAAGACACGAACCCATGCATGGAGGGAATCCTATCCCAATGAAAGGATCTAATATCAGACTGTTGCAACCGGTCTTTTCGGAAAGCAAAACAAGAACTTGTGGAATCAAACACTTATCAGCTATATATAAATTAAATATAAGCCTGAAATTATGTTCTGATACACGTATATAACTTCGACAATAATGTTTATTGGTTGATTCTCTAAGTGAATTGAAAACAAAGTAATTTTCCTCTAGCAATCACTAAATAAAGACTTCAGGTAATTATTAAATAATTACCGAATAGAGTGAAGAAAATTGGTTTGCCTGAAATGCAAGAAGATGGATGAAATAAAGTTCAATAATAAATTTGACTGAGACCACCCTGTGGCAGGGGTATAAGAATACTACCACCGTACGTCCTGAGTATCGTAAAAGGCGACTAAAAGGACAACTTCTGCTTTGCAGTCTTACTTTTTAGTCAAAGGCTAGGCCCACCGACAATAACTGTGGAAACTGTTGCTTTGCTGGTGGACTTTTTAGTCAAAGGCGAGGCCCACCGCCAATAACTGTGGTTGATGACAGCAAGGGCAACTGGTCGTAAAAACACGTTTGCCGAATAATAAACCATGCCTGACGGAGGGAAAGATGAATAAATTTGATTGAGAAACCACCAATTAGAACTATGGCCATAAAAGTATAAAAAAACAACCAAGGATCACTGAATCAGCTTTTCCCAGAAAATCATCATAAACAAAGCATTTGAAATACGCTCATCAAGGACAGGTTTACGATCAGCCCCTTTTTGCTACGTCACGAAAAACGCAGAATTTAGAGATGATGTTTCACTCGCGAGGATAAAGGATTTTTTTACCTGCACAAATAAGGACGGACTTCCTACGAATTTCAGTCCTTTTTCACGAGAGTAGCCGCCGAAAGGGGTTTTGTTCTTTGCTTAAGTAACAATATGGCCATCCTTCTGTAAGCACGACCTAGAGTCCATGAAAAAATCTCTACGAAAGTTGTGGAACGAGACAGAATACAATTGGTAGAGTTTAGGTCATAAGGAATCCGAATGCTATCTGAAACTGAAAATAAAAACTTTTTTGTTGTTTTATCAGAAGCAGCGACGATTGGTTAAATGAAGTGAAATGTGTTTTTGAAAGCCATCAAAACATGCATGTGGAATTCAGAAGATTTTATAATTTACTTGAATTAATGTCCCCATTCCAGTTGATGTTTATACTAAATCGTGTTCAGCAATAAATAAATCACTGTCTCTACCCAAATTGAATAAATTACCTCTGGCAACACAACAGAAAATTTCTATACCATTTGAACAGTTGTTTCTGCTGAGTTATAAAAAATAAATGTGAGAAAAATATGATATTTGCATGTTTAAGGTTGTATTTACTTTAATACGTGCACGTTTGAATGTCTATGAATATTACATCCTGATGCATCCATACTTATAAAAGGAGATACTTAAAACTCAAATATGTTCCATTATGATCTTCTAACGAAATTATATGAATATCTTAAACATCATTTTGATTACAGTTGAGTATGAAAATAATGACTAACACTTGATACTAATAGGAAACCTGAATCATCTCCCAAAAGGAGGACGATAGGGACCTTTGACCTAAAATTCCTCACATGATCATGCAGCTAAAATAACTCATACTGCAGAAAGGCCACTTTCGCTTTTCTGGGGATTTTCTTCTACAATAATAATAATAATAATAATAATAATAATAATAATAATAATAATAATATAATAATAATAATAATAATAATAATAATAATAATAATGGAAAAGTAAATCCACAATAATATGTCTGATCTTGTTATTTAGAATACAAAGCAGAAAGGTTTGTATGGTCACTGTTAATAATTGTATTCAGATTGACAAGGAGGACCGTGCAGGGCTTCGAAAGCTTTCTGCTGTATTTTAAATAACAAGATCAGACATATTATTGTGGATTTACTTTTCCATTTTATTTTATTAACTCATGTGATTATGAGGTTTCTTTGAATAATAATAATAATAATAATAATAATAATAATAATAATAATAATAATAATAATAATAATATAATAATAATAATAATAATAATAATAATAATAATAAATATAATAATAATAATAAGAAGAAGAAGAAGAAGAAGAAGATGAGAGTCCAAGATGGTTAAGGACGATGAAGGGGAAACAAGTAAAGAATCATAGATATTCCCAGATATTCTTTTTTTTTTCAAAGTTTCTGAAAAGTTTCAGACTTCATTTTTATCTGAAAAGTTTCAGACTACATTTTTATCTGGAAAGTTTTCAGACTATACTTTTACTGAAAGGCTTCTGTTTACAGTTTTTTCCTGGAAAGTTTCAGACAACAGTTTTCATAAGCCACAGTATGTGGCTCATTAGATAAACTGGAATCTCAGGACCAAATGGACGCCGCTACCGCTTGCATCAGACGCGTAACCTCTGTTGCAAAGAAACTCATTAAGCAGTAGGAGAGGAGGTAATCTTCCACTGGGCCCCCTCTCTTAAAGCGTCTGGTTCAAGGCGTCCAACTGGTCGTGTGATTCCAGTCAATCTCATAATTTAATTAGTAGCAACGCCTTCAGGGTCCCACTTTTGAAAGAACAATGTTTATCCTTACATTTCTCTGTGTAACACATAGCCTAAGAACAGAACTCCACGCTCAAGTTTCCAAAAATTCTCAAACAAGAAAAGGCAGAGCAACATAATGTACTCGTCAAATTAGAAGCCCTATTTAATTGTAAAATCACCTAAATGTTAGTCTACTATTTGACCCGATATACGCCTCCTGAATTCTGTCGTCTCGCTCTTTCCCTCCGGAAAGAATTTCAAATGGCTTGTTATTCTTTTTAACGGAAACTTTTTTTTCATCACTTCTTTGGCAAAAAGAATCTGAGTTTGGGTGAGGGCCAATTTCCCACGAAAGGGAAAAGTGAAATCTTTTCCTCATTTGAGGCAGAGTCTATTTTGATTTTCTTATTGCTGAAGGTTTTTGCTCCTCCAATTCTTTATTCTATCGTCTGAGCAGTTTTTTTTTTTTTTCACAAACATGCTCAGGGATGGTTACTTTTCTGGGATCTTATTTCTCTGGTAATGAACTGCATGAATTATAATCCATCACACTGATAGTTATTTTTCTTTAGTTACAGAAGGCAACCAGAGATTATCATTATTACTATTGAATTTTATTATATTATTATTATTATTATATTATTATTATTATTATTATTTTTATTATTATTATTATATTATTATTATATATATACTATATATATATATATATATATATATATATAATATATACATTTATACGTTTAATATATATATAAAGGGAGAATTAAGCGTATTCATTTCATATATTTTCTCTATTTTTTTATTATCGCTTCTCTGGCTCAGCGATGTTTCTTAGTAACTGGCCAATATTCATATTGGGAAATAAAAAAACATGCTGAAGGGAATGTTTTCTTCAAAAACTGGATTCTGGTAGCATTTATCTGGAGTACTGGTATTAACAGTAGTCCTGGACCTGAGATCCCGTTCACCAGTATACTGTTAATACCAGTATACCGGATAAAACGTTCCTTTCAGCATTTTTTTTTTTCTTTTTTGCTTCCCAATAAGAGTGTTGGCAAGTGACTAAGAAGCATTACTTAGCTATAGAAGCGGAGAGTAAGAAAAATGGAGAAAATAATAACGGAGATCAATTCTCTAAATTTATCTTAAAGAAGGTCTGCTACCAAAATATATTATTATCATTATTATCATTAGTATTAGGGAAAAACTCTCTATCGCAAGAGTATATATAATGTCGTGAAGGATCCACAATAATACAAAGTGTTGAGTTTGTGTGAAATTTTTAAGACTTTACAGAAAGCTTTCGAACCCTTCACTGG
>NC_087211.1:61378901-61383901 GCF_015104395.2 Macrobrachium nipponense
CTTGATAGCCGTTTCGGCAGCATCACTGTCCGATCCTGATTTCGTTCCCGTCCAACTGGACGGTGGTTTCGATCCCATGGGGGTACGAAATTATTATCGACTAAAAAAAAAATTCCCCCTCGGTACATATATGAAAATATATCAATTCCGAGGTAGAGCGAATTAGATATTAAAGGACATTTGTAGCTCGAATGATTTATATGAATCACGGTGATGTGATAAATATTCATAACTAGGCTGCGTGGGTCAAACGCTCGAATCGGCTAGCATAGTGGAGGGGGTTCCATATCGATTCTAATTACAAATACAACGAGATCGGCGTTGATTTGAAATGGTCAGAATCGATATAAACCTTTAGCCTCTCTTGATAGCCGTTTCGGCAGCATCACTGTCCGATCCTGATTTCGTTCCCGTCCAAACTGGACGGTGGTTCGATCCCATGGGGTACGAAATTATTATCGACTAAAAAAATTCCCCCTCGGTACATATATGAAAATATATCAATTCCGAGGTAGAGCGAATTAGATATTAAAGGACATTTGTAGCTCGAATGATTTATATGAATCACGGTGATGTGATAAATATTCATAACTAGGCTGCTGGTGGGTCAAACGCTCGAATCGGCTAGCATAGTGGAGGGGGTTCCATATCGATTCTAATTACAAATACAACGAGATCGGCGTTTGATTTGAAATGGTCAGAATCGATATAAACCTTTAGCCTCTCTTGATAGCCGTTTCGGCAGCATCACTGTCCGATCCTGATTTCGTTCCCCGTCCAACTGTGGACGGTGGTTCGATCCCATGGGGGTGGACGAAATTATTATCGACTAAAAAAAAAATTCCCCCTCGTACATATATGAAAATATATCAATTCCGAGGTAGAGCGAATTAGATATTAAAGGACATTTGTAGCTCGAATGATTTATATGAATCACGGTGATGTGATAAATATTCATAACTAGGCTGCGTGGGTCAAACGCTCGAATCGGCTAGCATAGTGGAGGGGGTTCCATATCGATTCTAATTACAAATACAACGAGATCGGCGTTGATTTGAAATGGTCAGAATCGATATAAACCTTTGCCTCTCTTGATAGCCGTTTCGGCAGCGTCACTGTCCGATCCTGATTTCGTTCCCCGTCCAACTGGACGGTGGTTCGATCCCATGGGGGTACGAAATTATTATCGACTAAAAAAATTCCCCCTCGGTACATATATGAAAATATATCAATTCCGAGGTAGAGCGAATTAGATATTAAAGGACATTTGTAGCTCGAATGATTATATGAATCACGGTGATGTGATAAATATTCATAACTAGGCTGCGTGGGTCAAACGCTCGAATCGGCTAGCATAGTGGAGGGGGTTCCATATCGATTCTAATTACAAATACAACGAGATCGGCGTTGATTTGAAATGGTCAGAATCGATATAAACCTTTAGCCTCTCTTGATAGCCGTTTCGGCAGCGTCACTGTCCGATCCTGATTTCGTTCCCCGTCCAACTGGACGGTGGTTCGATCCCATGGGGGTACGAAATTATTATCGACTAAAAAATTCCCCCTCGGTACATATATGAAAATATATCAATTCCGAGGTAGAGCGAATTAGATATTAAAGGACATTTGTAGCTCGAATGATTTATATGAATCACGGTGATGTGATAAATATTCATAACTAGGCTGCGTGGGTCAAACGCTCGAATCGGCTAGCATAGTGGAGGGGGTTCCATATCGATTCTAATTACAAATACAACGAGATCGGCGTTGATTTGAAATGGTCAGAATCGATATAAACCTTTAGCCTCTCTTGATAGCCGTTTCGGCAGCATCATGTCCGATCCTGATTTCGTTCCCGTCCAACTGGACGGTGGTTCGATCCCATGGGGTATCGAAATTATTATCGACTAAAAAAAATTCCCCCTCGGTACATATATGAAAATATATCAATTCCGAGGTAGAGCGAATTAGATATTAAATACATTTGTAGCTCGAATGATTTATATGAATCACGGTGATGTGATAAATATTCATAACTAGCTGCCGTGGGTCAAACGCTCGAATCGGCTAGCATAGTGGAGGGGGTTCATATCGATTCTAATTACAAATACAACGAGATCGGCGTTGATTTGAAATGGTCAGAATCGATATAAACTTTAGCCTCTCTTGATAGCCGTTTCGGCAGCATCACTGTCCGATCCTGATTTCGTTCCCCGTCCAACTGGACGGTGGTTCGATCCCATGGGGGTACGAAATTATTATCGACTAAAAAATTCCCCCTCGGTACATATATGAAAATATATCAATTCCGAGGTAGAGCGAATTAGATATTAAAGGACATTTGTAGCTCGAATGATATATATATAATATATATATATATATATATATATATATATATATATATATATATATATATATATATATATATAGATATATATAGAAATATATATATATATGTATATATATATATATATATATAATATATAATATATATATATAGATATATATATATAATATATCTATATATCTATAATATATCTATATATATATATATATATAGATATATATGTCTATATATTATATATATATATATTATATATATATATATATATATATATGTATACATATATATATATATATATATATATATATATATATATATATATATATATATATATATATACAGTTACAAAATAAATGCTTTAATACTAAACAAACGAAAAGAAGAAACACCTTTTAAAGGTACCAACTTGGAGAGAGACATAACAAGAGGCAATCTTCCGGAATTAACGTTTAATAAACACTAATGACTGCTGACGATATTTCGATTTCTAGGTTTTCATTTAAATGACAGATCATTTGCAGGTGAACTCATCAGGGGCATCGTCTATGTAAATGAAAGGAATTATTTTTCGATGTATTAATTTTGCTGACCTATTACACATTAGAGCCAAGAGGATTAGTAATGTTAGTTTGCTTGGAATAGGAATAAGTCATTCTTCATTCATCTATGCACGTGCAGACATACACACACATTATATATATATATATATATATATATATAATATATAGGTATATATAGATATATATATATATATATATATATATATATATATATAGATATGTATTATATATATATATATCTATATATATAGATATCTATCTATAGTATATATATGAGATGTATATCTATAATATATATATATATATATATATATATAGATATATATATATATATATATCCTATAGATATATATATATATAATATATATTATATATATATATATATATATCGATAGATATATAGATATAGATATATATATATATATATATATATATATATATATATATATATATAATATATATATAGATATATAGATAGATATATCTATTATAATATATATATATATATATATATATATATTATATAGATATATATATATATATAGAATAGGATATATATATATATTATATATATATATATATATATTGATATAGATATATTATGATATTATAGATAACCTAGATATATATATTATCGATATATATATATAAATATATATAATAATATATATATAATAATATCGATATATATCTATATATTATAAGTATAGTATTATATATAATATATATTATATATTCTATATATATATTAAAAAAATATATATATATATATATAGTTCGTATTATAGGTATAGTAATATATATATCTATAGAGTATATAATATATATACATATAATAATATTTATATAATATATATAATATATATAGATATTATATTATAGATATATATCTATATACTATCTAATTTAAATTAATATCTATATATTATTATATATTATATAATATATATATAATATATATATATATATATCTTAATATATATAGTATCTATATATACATATATATAATATATAATATATATATAATAATATTATTATATTAGTATATAGATATATCATATATAATCTATATATATAAGTAATTATAATATATATATATAATATATAATATCTAATATCTAATAATAATTAATATATATATCTATAAATATAATATTATATATAAATCTATAATATCTAATATATCTATATATGGAAAATATATATATATATATTATATATATATATATATATTATAATATATAATATATATATAATTAATATAAATTATATATATATATAATAACTATATATATAATATAATCTATATATAATATATAATAAATAATAAATATAATTATTGAATAATATATCTAATATATATAATAATAATATAATATAATTATATATATATATATATATATCAATATATATATATATATAATGTGTGTGTATGTCTGCACGTGCATAGATGAATGAATAAATGACTTATTCCTATTCCAAGCAAACTAACATTACTAATCCTCTTGGCTCTAATGTGTATTAGGTCAGCAAAATTAATACATCGAAAATAATTCCTTTCATTTACATAGACGATGCCCCTGATGAGTTCACCTGCAAATGATCTGTCATTTAAATGAAAACCTAGAAATCGAAATATCGTCAGCAGTCATTAGTGTTTATTAAACGTTAATTCCGGAAGATTGCCTCTTGTTATGTTTCTCTCCAAGTTGGTACCTTTAAAAGGTGTTTCTTCTTTTCGTTTGTTTAGTATTAAAGCATTTATTTTGTAACTGTTTACTTTACAGTAAACTACATTGGATATAAAAAAGATGGGACTAAAAAGATTCTCGTGAAAAACATATAATTGCAATTTTATTTCCCGTAAACATTAGTTACCTTTATAAGCTTTCCTTTTAAATCCTCAAAATAATTCTTTCTATAGCTAAACCCCTTAGCGTATGTGACTTACCTAAACAAGCTCGTTCAGTGCAGGAAAAGAAGTATAATATATTTCTTTTCTGTAATGGTTATAAACACAGCTCATAAACAGAGGCAGATCAAATGGGAGAAGGCAACGCCTTTGTATATTCAGAATTTCACACTATGGAAGCAGCA
>NC_087211.1:61388901-61396401 GCF_015104395.2 Macrobrachium nipponense
ACCGTTTAGTATTAATATGATGATGATGATGATGATGATGACGATGGTATCTATTTAGATCGAACGTGCCCCAATCATTTTAACTCCCTTGCAAATCAGGAAGAACCTCGAGTAACCGAGCAATCCCTCAGGTTTATGTCAAAGAGGCCTTTCGGTATATACACGAGTAGCATCGGTATAACATTTTATTTTATAATTTCATTATGGGCATTTCCGACAAACGGAATGAGGAAAAAGTGCAAACGTCACACTCAGTGAAATGAATTTTTTTGTTTTTGCTCCGTAATTGACTTTTCAAAGCAAACAAGTGTTGGCTGATGGATGTGATACTATATAGAGAGGACGCAGCGTTATTTGTTACGAATCATCGATCGTTTTTCAAGTATATTGTCAGTTATTCACAATTTTCGTGACGATACCGCCAAGAACTTTTCGCAGTAATGTATATTTTATGAAACGCCATGAATTCGCTGGCGTTTTCCCACAACCATTTGATATTTACCAAGAGCAACATGCATTCTCCTTAAAAGAAATAAGTTCACACACTAACATACCCCTTATCTTATATTTATGAATCACTATTTTACTTTAAAAATATTTCATTATTCATCTCATCTAATTTTCCATGTAACTGAAAACAACAGCTCAACATATACATACATACATACATACATACATACATACCATTCGAAGCCTTCGACAAAAATCGGCCCAAATTTTCAGTGTGGAAAAGCGGCCGCCCTTTGCTGAATACGAAAGCGATAATTTTGGGCGAAACCTCCAGCACAAGGAGAGTAATGATTTGATAAATGGATCACATATCAAAGATATCAGCTTTATGACGTATCATTACGTCATCATAAATGACTTTGATGTATCTGGTTTCTGTCCAAAAGAGATAAATTACAGAGGAATTGAAAAAGGGAAAAATTTTTAGAGCTGAGTTGGTCAAAGGGAGACAGACGATGCGAAATAACAAGGTGAAATGAGCCTTAAATTTATTTTGAAATGTTTTCTTTATTTTTTCTTTGGTAAATTAGTTCACCTTTTCTCAAAGAATAGTCACCGTCAGAGAGAAATTTTCTGATAATAAATAATTTATGATAATAATTACGAGAAACATACGAATGTTGTAACTGAAGATTCTAACAAATTATATACCACTACTGTGTTATTAGGGATCACTAATACTATTATTATTATTAGTAGAAGTAGTAGTAGAAGTAGTAGTAGTAGTAGTAGTAGTGTAATAGTAGTAGTAGTACTAGTAACCAAAATAAGAGGTCAAGAAATTACAAGAAAATCACACTAGAAAACGAATAAGACTGCATTTTATACTCCAAACGACGAATATAAACTGAAAATTCAAAGGAATTAGGATTACCAGCCAACAATTCTCTAATGGAAAGTACACAAATACAATAAACTTACATACATAAAAACGGAAATGTACTTTTTCGCCCGTGAATGAAAGGTATCAAGTTGAAAAAGTCGTCAGGAAAATTACATTAAATTACTGTTGAAATAAAGAGCAATGGTTAAGGTTAGTTTTTTTTTTTATCTCTCGTTTTTCCTCTCTTTACGTTCTCCTCAAAATAGAGCTTCCAATTAACACCATTCCAATTTAATTTCCAATTATATTAATTTTATTCACGGAAAATGTTTGCCTTAATCGGTGGATCTGGATCACGATATTTCGAAACAACGGTTTATCAACAGACTAGGGACAGATAATTGCTTTTAATTTCATTTTGTTAATTCCATTATTTGTGTATTCACTTCGTCATTTATTTAGTCACTTACTTCCTTCTCAGATTTCGTAGCTCCTTATTACCACTTGCAGTTGATTCCAATGGTTAACTCTAAACTCTAAGCGACAAAAACTGAAACCATTAATCGAAATACCTTAGCGGTACAACGTGTTCCTGTTTAAAAAAAATTATTAAAGTTCGGGTAAAGTATCTTCAGTACTGCAACGAGGAAGAAAGTAGCCTTTCAATAACCAAATTGTTAACGTGAAATTTTTCTTTGTTTTGCCAATTTCCATCAGTATTGACCCAACCTTAGAACAGCATCCAGGCTTTTGTGGTTCTTTAATGTAATGAAGCCGCCTCCTTTTGGTTTCGCTCTGCGACCCGGTGTAGAAAACGAGATGGATTTAGAACGCCAGCAGTTGTATGTAAATGCTTGAGATATATGTATAGGTAGTCAGTCACTCATCGCCTATGTGTCTAAGATTACTTTTACTCTCCTTGAATGCTTGGATGATTATTTTTTTGCTCTTTTCTGGCGTCAGTAAAGCATCGTGTAAATCAGCATGCCATGTTAAAAGACATAACAATGATCTTAATCATAAATATAAATAACTTTAATAGCTAATAAAGTATAATATATTCATTGTTGTTATTCTTATTAATTTATCTTCAATAACAGCTTTATAATTACAACTGTAAAAAATCCATAAATATATAGTGAAAATCGTGAGCACTACAAAATCCATAAGTTTCCGCTTCCACACTTTTCGAAAAACATCGGGACCATTGTCATGGTAGAACAACCCTCAAGTTCCCAATACCTAATTAAGGAATCAAGTTGAAGCACCACAGCGAATCACCGAGTGAATCTGGGACTTCTGGAACAATGACAGAGGAATTCAAAAGTCACATCATATTTTTGGTTTCATTCGATTATCAAAATATTTAAACATATCTTGTGTATTTTTAGATAAGAGTTTGAATCAGCATTCATGAATTGGCTACATGAATGTGTTAGCAGGCTTTTGAATGGTAAGTTGTTATTATTATGATTATTAATATTATTATTATATTTTATTAAAAATAATGGCAGAATTTACAGAATTCATTTTATATAAAATTCTTTCAATTCTTCTAATGATTTGTCTTTCTGGCACGCTGGTATTATAAAGCAGCTGTCCAATATTCATCGTGCTGTAGGTCGTCAACGGAATTTCGGACTGGTGTTATTAAAGGCAACTGGATACCAGGGACAGGCTGGGGTCGTCAACAGGTGTATCTCGTAGGTCGGGAACAGGACGTAGTCGTCAGGGGTCTATACAGTATTCCTTGTTTTTTTTTTTTTTTTTTTTTTTTTCTGGCTTTTCATAGGCGTCTCCATGTTTTCGACCACCTCGTTTGGCCATCTTCGGGACGGGATCGCTAAGTGCAATGGTCTGTGTCGGATGGATTTACGCTATTTTATTGCATTCGGAAGTATATAAAACGTGATGCTATGTATAGATAAAGGTTTTTGCCACGAAGGAAAAAAATGAAAAAGCGAGATAGCCAAGCACTTTCGTCTAGTTCGTCCCTTTACTCAGGCACCGAAAGTGCTTGGGTATCTCGCTTTTTCATTTTTTTCCTTGTGGCAAAAACTTTTATTTATATATATATATTATATATATTATATATAATTAATATATATATATATATATATATATATATATATTATATAATATATCTATATATATATATATATATATATATATATATATATATATGTAATATATATATATATATATATATATATATATCTATATATATACATATATATATATATATATATATATATATATATATATATATATATATAATTATATTATATATATATATATATATATATATATATATATATATATATATATATATATATATATATATATAAAGGAGGTATGGCTTAATGAGTGATTCCTACTGAATTAGTACATTAAACCGATGACATTTGTAGCAAATCATCTGAATGAGATAACATCTGAGAATCCCATTCCTAAGCATAATGATCCACTTTAATATTAAAACGAATTCTGTACCCGAACAGCTTTTATGTATTAAGAGGCGAATGCCATTCCAGATATGAGTACGACATCATTTCATATTCATTTTTATTTTACTGCTGGAGGTCAATGAGCTCATAATATTTCATTTGGAGAACAAATAAATTCTCTCTATGACTGAATTATAAAAATTAATACAAAAAAACATGGAAAATATAAATATATAGGTATTGTTTAGTGAATAATGGAATTCTTATTCGAACCTAAAAAAAATCTATGTTGAAACATACTTTATAAAAAAATATCAATAAAACTATGAACCTGACTGGTGAACAGCCATCAGTCTAGTAATTATGGTGCAATTCATATATATGATACGCAATTTTCCCAAATCACGCATCATATCCATATCTTGCAAAGACAATTTCAGTTGCCCAAAGGGAATATGAAAACTATTCTTGGAAATGCTGAAAGCATGAAATACTGAAAGCATGACGAATAGACTAACTCGTTGCCTTTGGCATTACCTACATCATTTGTCAGACATAAAATTTGGCCATTTCGTGAACCCCGTCGAACTCTACCGATGTTTTGTCAAAAAATGGAAATGGTTCGGATTGAAGTAAATGATTCCCCATTTACAATTCTTATTTAACTTCATTAATGTATGAAGTTTAAATATGCGAAATTCATTCTTAATTAATCTCCTCATTGTAATTAAAAGTTTTGATTATTCAATTTGGTCGACTGGGTTTATCAGTTAAATAACTAATATTGCCATCGTTCACAAATATCTGGGTAGTTTACTTAGATTTCATGAATCGGGTTTTGTGGCTACGGAAGTATTTTTATCACAATTATAAGAAATATTTCACACTGACAAATGTGTTCCAGCTTTCGACCGGAACCTGGACACTTGTCCAGCCCTTGGTGAGAGTCTTGAATAAATTCCATTATTTCTTACTTCCAAAATAATTATGATTATTTAAAATCTCCAACCCTCTGAAGTATTGATAGTTACAGCTACTCTATAAATTGGTCTAAATCATCATTTATTTCGAGGGAACAGGCCACAGACTTCCTTAATGATAACTGCATATTTAGATAAATATTTTCAATACAAATGAAAAAATGAATGATTCTATCAAAGATCCAACCCTTTCTCTTGTTTATGGATGAAAACGAGCTGCTTAATAGCGAAAGTAGGTCTTACGTATATGATAACGAAAGTTACGTATTCCGAACAATGTTTAAGTAATATTTGTTACACACTCGAATGTAAAGTCAGAGCACCAAAACATGATTTAAAATATTCAACTCTTTTCTTACAACAGATAACAAATATACATAGAATAATGCCGGCATTGATGACCGTTGCCTTGACATCAGCTAGAAGTTTTTTTTTATTTATTTCTTCCTTTTTTTATCAAAAAGCAGTAGCTGAAATGATAAATTTTTCGTCAGATGCCTACCAGGAATGAAGCATGCCATTTCCCTTACTTTCTTTCTGGGACCCGCTTAGTCTTCTACATTAAAGATACGAGGAAACAAGAGTCTTATTTCAAAAGTATTTGAAAATTAACGACGGAAGTTTACCTTTTAGAACGCCCACTGAAGTCTTTTACTCTTGGGGGGAAATTAAATGTGACTTCGTAATTGCGCAAAAGGACATAACGAAAAGATAACTTCAGGGTCCGAGCTGCCTTCGCAACATTTACAGCGCTTAATACTCATTCCCAGTGACCCGAACGGAGCTTAGGCAACGCACTTGAGCGATGAAAAAGCTGTAATGTGTTTCATTGTTGTTTGGCGGAGCATGAGAACTTTATTTACAGGCTGCATTCAAGTTATGCTTAGTTTCCCGAATAGGGCAAGCGTGGAACGCTTTTCGTATGTTCTTCATTTGATGACCAACCTCTACTTTTTTAATTTCACAGATTTAAATCCTATAATTTTTCTCACACATTAGTTGACTGAGCTGTCTTAAAGACTTAGGAAGCTTGTACCAGAGAGCAGGACAAATCTCTATATTTTTGGTAAGTAAAGTGCATTTCGCGATATTTTTTGAACACTTCCTACAGAACCCGATCAAGCAAGAAATTGACAGAGTAGACCATAATGAAATATGAGGGAATGAATAAGTGAGTTACTCGTTTACATTAGGATGTAAAGTCTAAGACAAGGTTGTGATAGAGCATGTAATAATAATAATAATAATAATAATAATAATAATAATAATAATAATAATCACCCCTTTGACAGTAAAGGTATACATTTTAGAATAATGCCAATTTGACGTCTCTGGGATCTTCAGGGCCTTTTTTCAGCATTACATTTTCGCTTGAAGGGTCACAATCCAGAAGGTAGCATCCTATAGCACACACATTTGTTTGTGTACCAGTCGTTACATGAATGAATATGTACATGAAAAGATGACAAGAATAGTACAAAGCATCCGTTTTTCAGATCAAAATCCTCTCACTCAACGAATCAAAACAGTTTAATTGTACTTTTTCCTTGTTTCCTATCATATTTTCATATTCATGCTATGACAGAAATATTTTTAGGCTTTGCTTAGAGGGTCATAGAATAAGAAAGGGTTTAATTCCTTTCAGACGCCATCTGAATAATGAATTTAATATCATATATATATATATATATATATATATATATATATATATATATATATAATATATATAATATATATATATAAATATATATATATATATATATATATATATATATATATATATATATATATATATATATATATATATATATATATATATATATACACGTGTGCATGCGTGTGTGTGTGTTTATATAAAGTATGTTGGTTTAGACAATGATAGCGTTTATCTAAATAACCATAAAATATTTCTAGAATTTCTCTACATGAGCGTGCATATGTGTATGCTAAATCCTATTCAAGTTTCCATAATTCATTCCAGTTAATTTTTAAAAAATTCTCGGATGTGTAAACGTGACGAAAACCGAAAATGGAAATGGGAATCCTTCGTCCCCAACGAGGTTTATAACCAGAACTCTTGTCATACGAATAAGGACCATTGAGCTCTATTTGCGATGTTTGCGTCCAACGTAAACTACGCTGGAATTGGCGGAGGTAATTCTCCTTTTAAGCTCTCAGTTTATTCCAGTCGATAAAAAGAAAAAAAGGAGTCGTTTGCTCCCAACTAGGAATACACTGTAGTCATTAGACAGTGAGGCAAACAGAATGCCCATGATGGTTTGAAGAAAATGTAATTTCTCCACAAAGGTTTTTGAATGACTTTTTCTCTAGTGTGATAAATCGGGATCAGCTTGTTCAGTTCTGCTGTTACTAAATACTAAACTTCATTTGCATTGGAAAGAGAAGTAACGTAACAAGATTTATTCATGATCATTATCAATTTGCTTTAATTAAGTTATTTATTATTCATCTGCCTTTTCTGGGAAGGGTTGGGTTGTGCAGTGCAGTTGTGTTAAGGTGACAGCTGTTTTTTAGTAAGCCACAAATCGTCCCCCACTCCGCCCCCACCCAAAAAATCTGAATAACCTTTGTTCATTGAAATTTTTTCAGGGGTTGGCGGGTGGGGGTGGGGGGACGGGTTTGTCCGTAATATATAATTTCCAAAGTGTTTATAAACATGTCTGTGATAAGTGAGATTTAATTTTAGAGAGCAGGTTCATAATCAGGAGCCAAGTATTTT
>NC_087211.1:61401401-61453901 GCF_015104395.2 Macrobrachium nipponense
GTCGAGCAGATTTGTGAGGAATGAAGCCCTTCAAGTAATGGAATGACATAGTGTTTGTTATCTCGAGGCTTTGCAACAAATTTCGGAGATATGTTTCTCTAATAAAATGGTTCGTCAGGCATCTGGTTCTTCCAGGGAGATTTCGTATGGACAAGAAAACATCTTTGAAAAGGAAATTTCTGCTCTAACGGACTAGAATGCCGCAATACGACGTATGGTTTTTCATATTGTAACACACACACACACACACACACACACACACACACACACACACACACACACACATATATATATTATATATATATATATATAATAATATATATATATATATATATATATATATATCCTATCTATATATTCCTCACCAACCCCAGCGCTGCCAGTATTCTCTCTCTCTCTCACTTCTCCCTCTTACTCTCTTTTTCACACTCCCCCTTCCTTGTTAAGATAGTTGCTTCAGTTGCATTGCCCAGCATTTTTGACATTTTATACTTCACCACTTCTCACTCCACATTTATATTGGGGATGAAATTGGACTTGATTGCTATTGGGAGTGTCTCTATTCGTCCCAGTGACCTCAGAAGCTATTGAATAGGCATTAATATCTGTCATATTTTACATTTCATTTTTACCTCTTCACACCCCACTTCCTGTTGAAGCTGAACTTGGACTCAAAGGGTATCGGGAGTGCCTCTCTCTCTTTCATCTCAGTGACCTTGAAAACTATGGATTAGACACTAATATCTGTTGTTTTCAGTTATTTTTACATGTCATCCCCTTCCTGTTGCAGAGGAACTTAGACTTAAAGGGCATTGGGAGTGTCACTATTCAGATCAGCTATTTCAAAAACTATGGATTAAACACTAATATCTGTAGTTTTTGGATATTTTTACATGTTTTCCCCTTCCCACCCACTTCTCACCCCTCATCCAATCAGGGCTGAACTTAGACTCAAAGGGCATCGGGAGTAACAATGTTCATCTCAGCTACCTTGAAAAGTACGACACTAATATCTGTCATTTTCGATTATTTCCATCTGTCATTTTCGGTTATCTTTACATGTCACCCCCTTCCCACCCTTCTCACACCCCCCCGCTCTTTATTGGAGCTGAAGTTCGACTTGAAGGGCATCAAGAGTGTGACTATTCATCTCAGCGACCTTGAAAACTATGGATTTAACACTAAGATCTATCGTTTTCGGTTATTTTCGGTTATTGTAAGTTTTTGCTGCAAGCTCTTACATTTCTAATTGTTTATTTGACATTAATTTTTCGGTCATACGAATGCCACAATAGTTTTAATCGACTTCGCCAATAAAAAATAATAATGATAATAATCTTACCATATAGCACTAGCAGTATTCTGATGCTTCCTAACCAATTAGCCTTCAAGGACAAAATCAACCAGATATTGGTTATTGTTACATATAACTAAAATTACTTTAGTCTTAAAAGCAATTGTCTCAGCTACCATGCACATGTAAATAAAACCAATTAAGCCTGTTTGTTGAGGACATTTTAGAGTTGGTCATATGATAACATACAGTCTTGTTCAAAGGAACTCCTGAATACTATGTTAGGCAATTTCTGAAGAGGAAGATGAAGGATGCAGAATTCTTCAAGAACAATTACTTAAGCTGTAATCGACATAACTGTCATATCCTAATTTATCACACTATTTCAATTATTTATTTTCCAGCCCGCCATACCTGACTAAATCTTTCTATTGTGGCGTAGACTAACAAACATTCCCAACAGCGGGAGACAACGGCCCTTCTTGCTCCTCGAACTTCGATTTAGTTATTAAAGTCTTGGTGGAATCAAGTGCGATATTGTATAATTTGGTTGAGCTTCTCGCAAAAATTAATGGCCGCCAAATATGAGTGACCGCCGTCCATCGCTATTCTGGCCCACGGAATTTTTGGACGAAACTTGTTTAATTAAATGCCCGAAGAAACGTTTTCATAATGATTATTAATCTCTAAACCAGAAGCCATGTTATTCTGAACGTTTCTGAATGAGGTGAGTTCATGAAGTATGCTTGATGTAGTATGTTTATGAAGAATGACGAGAATGATGCTTCCGGTAAGGGATCATATCTCTCTCTCTCTCTCTCTCTCTCTCTCTCTCTCTCTCTCTTATTTGAAAACAATAATGAACATATATGTCATGCATACTTCGTTTTCAATACAATAATATTTGCTTTTCCACTCCGTTGGCAAAATTTCAGGGAAAGGAATGCAATGTTTAAATATCAACTGATGCTGTACATTTTCGATACAAAAGACCATTTTTTGCAATATCTTATCTGAATATTTCAGTAAAACATTTCGCATCTCATTCAATACTACTGTATTTGTATTATCATCTTTTAATGTGTTCTTTAGCACAAAAAATGAAATAAGAATAAATAACTTCAAGCATTAGCTATTGATTTTTATTTTCTTTTGCTCTTACACCAAACTACCACTGACCTAGATGGATCATAGAATTTTATTTTAGAAAGCTATAACAATAGCCAGACTAAATTTCTGCCTCACACAGGGATCGAACCCTGGGTTACCGAGTGAGATAGACAGTTATTCGTTCGCAAACATCATTATGCGCCGATTTCCAAAAGCAAAATTTTCATATCAACTAAGAGAGGACAACACTTCGAGCGAAGATTTTTATTGTCGTAACTTCGGTGAGTTCAGGATGACCCTCGAGGCTCTGAAAGTCGAGGGCGAGAGACTCTCGAGTGCCACTCGAGCTCTCTCTCAGTTGCGGCCAAACACTTTAATCATCCTTACAACTTGAGTCTCGTCTGTCTCCTCCCCTTTAGTGGATTTCGTTGAACTCCAGAGATTATTCTTTCATTATTTTTTTTCTTGTCTTCCGGAACAGTTTCCTCTGAACTCTACCTTCGTTTCTCGGTTTTCATTGAGTTATATATTTTTCCTCCTATTTTTATATTTTGTCTTCATCAAAAAATAATTTGAGGCATATTTTCTATTTTTTTTTATATTTGGCAAAACGTTTGGCATCCTAAACATATCAGTTATTTAAAATACAACGACAAATGTAGTGAATTCTTTGGATAATCTTAAATTACTAATTCATTCGACAGTGTTTTCACGAAATATTTATAAAAAGTACGTAATATTTCATTTCAGATTATTATCTTTAGGTGAGAAGAAAATATAAAGGTTTCTAGGAGTGAGAAGAACAGCTTCCATAATGCTTTGGGATTTTACATATGGAGCAGAATGGTGATTTTTTTACGGAAAGTAGATTCTTCCTCTCATGATCATGAGCCCTGTACATTAGTTGTTATTGATTGTTCGGAATTAGGGAAATGGAAGTCTGGTCTACGGGTTCGAGTGCTGCGTATTCAACACGGGCAACATTATCTGTACACATGTATACACGTACATAGATATAAACATAAAACTCGTAAACGCCCCCAATTATTTATTTATAATTTATTTATATACCTAAATACACACACACACACACACACACACACACACACACACACACACACATATATATATATATATATATATATATATATATATTATATATATATATATATATATATATATATATATATATTAATAATAAAATTACTCTACTCAACGTCCACGGCTATTCAACTCCTGCACTAATTAATGCACCTATTGCTATTATATAATCTGAATGTAAATGACTATTGAATTCCTTCGCTTTCCTCTTTCAAAAGAATAAAGAATCGAATAGCCTTTAAATATTCATTGCGCCATTTATAGCACCTTGTTTATGCTTGTGTTCACTCATTTTGCATTTCCCTTTAATGCCATATGTTTGCTTATATTATTATTTATTATCATTATTTCGGTATATGGTACCTATTCACATGGAACATGTACACTTGGGTCATTGACTTGAAATTCAAGCTTCCAAAGAATGTCGGTTTCAACCTCCCACACTGCAGCAGTAACTGATCATGATATAGAGCCAATGATTTTTCATAGCCCAGGAGGAAGCACGAACCCGCGACATCTGAGCGGCATGTCACGATACTAGCCAACACAGCAGCTGTTCAGGAAAATTTCTTGAATTGTTCTAAGGAAACAGTGAGTGTTGTCAAAAGCAAAATAACGAGACAGAATGTGACACCTGTGTTGGAAACCACGCCATTACCTGTCACAGTGTTATTGGCTTCATGGCCTCAAGAAGAAGCCGATCATTCCCAAAGTTAGGAGGATTAAAAGGAATGCCAGCTAGAGGATTGTGCGTTTTGGAAAGAACCAGAATGGGCGAGAAAGTTGCTTCTGTTGAATCTATTATTTTTACACCGCCTTTTATGCTTCTAGTTATGTCGAATCTTCCTGGATAGGGGAGAATATTATAAATTCCATAACGAAGTCTTTGAGAATATGTTGACTTGATATGATTAAGCTGAGATGCAATTCTACCCAGCATCTGCAGCGGCATAACGGTTCTGAGCCTGTCATGTTTTCTACAAAAACACGCTAAAACTTGCGTAATTGCGTCGCGTTTTTCCAAGGTAAAATTAACGCTGACTTTATTTAGCACAAATGTATGCGTAGCTCGTGATTGGCTAAAAATCAATGTTTTGATATCTATAGTTTATCCTAAAAATATTCAGACTATTTCTTCAGTAATATATTTTAAAACTTTTATACGCAAGAACCCTCTCACGATCTTATATAAATCATAAAGAGGCCGATTTGTATCGATAATATACCTATTTAAGCACAAGAAGGACGACCTTATCTGACAAAATGGAGTTTCATTAATTATGTTGTATTTCCTTACTACGGTACGGACCAGGCTACGTGTCACGAACCCCGAGAGGTTCGCCTCAGGTTCGATATTAAAATAAACAAAAAGATTCAACACCAACAGTTGAAACTGGGGATACGAATATAGAAAGATACACAAACAGAACAAAGGTTTATATACAAGATTACTAACAAAGGTAAATGCACAATGTTTTCTCCTATTTACATAACAAAAGTAAAATCTTACACTGTATGAACTCGGGAAACAGTGAGTTGATGCAAATACTTGCTGTTATGTATTACAGCTGTCGGACATCAATCCTCGAACCGACAACTTCACAAAGGAGAACTATTAAATTCAGACGTCTTCTTGACACCGTACTGCAGAAAACAAAGCCTATTCTTGATACTTGAAGGGCAGGTTACTCCTCAAAACCAACTTGTAGGACGCTTCTTCTCTGGAGGCTTGCTCAACGTCGAAATACTGCAGTCGTCCACGACTTGACCAGATTTCGATCAAACTCTCGAGCACCCTTTTTTCTCTCTTATCCTTCGTCTGTTCCTCCTTCTCTTATCTCTCTCTGATGACCTCTGGTCTCTAACTGATGATCTCTGCTGCTGATCTGCTCTCTCCTACTTCGTTAGTCATATATCGATAACTACATTCTCAAATGTTTCGCCTACGGAAGGAATATTACACAACGGAGCCCTGGAAATTACTTGATTCAGTTTCCCGGCAATTTGGCATTCATGACAGCTTAAAACATACCTCTTTACGTCACTCTTCATTTTATGCCAAAAGTACGAACTACTAATACACCTGAAAGTTTTATTTACTCCCAAATGTCCTTGCTCATCATGTGCTAACTTCAAAACTAACTCACAAAGCTTCCTAGGAACCACTAATTGTTCGGTGATTTCCTCTTTACTACCTGACTTAGGACGAACATAACGACACAAGACTTCGTCCTTTAAACAAAAAGTTTCCTTACACGCATCGAGATCATCATTCAGCTCACATTCAAAAATTCGGGTTAGTGTTTCATCCTCTCTCTGAAACTTGACTAGCTCATCCTTATCCAAAAGGTTAGTGCCTTATTCATCACCGTAACTAGTACTTGATTCTATGACATCGACTACGTTACTCTCGACAGCTACACCTTCTCCTTGGCTATCGCTGTCAACACCGATAGAGTTAGGTTTCTCAGCCACACTCACGCCAAGATCAACCTCGCCACCTCTATCACACTCGTTTGAATCCACAAACTCACACTCGCTCGAATCCACGAGCAAATTATGAATGTAGTCTATGTCTGTAACTAAACCTGACCTAGTTTCTACCATTTCAGGCACTGGAATATCCCTCACAACAGGATTCACATTCTTGGATAAAGCTAAGTCATTACCGCCAATAATGTCAACGCCATCAACGGGCAAACTGTCAACAACTGCAAGTTTCACTTCTCCTGACACTACCTGACTTTCAAGGTTCAAATTCTACAAAGGACAAAGAACACAAGTGTTAGGAAATCCACCTAACATGACTTTTTCTTCCATATTGATTTCCACCATGTCTGGCACACTCTCTCTCCTAATCAGTGAGACCGCAGCTCCTTTGTCTCGAAGCAAGACTACTTCTCTCGAACCTACTCCTCCAAGAGAGGAAACTATGCCTTTTGACAGAAATTCACCAAGAAATTTCCTAGTTTCTCTCATCACATCATTCCTACTTGATGAAAGGTTAACTAGAGACACTGGTTTCTTACCGTCCTTCCTTTCTACTGCAATATTTCTCGCTAAATGCCCTTTCCCATTACATCAGAAACAAGTTAATTCTGAGCCACTAGATGCCCCTTTACTCTTACAAACCTTAGACGTATGACCAGGTTTTCCGCATGTATAACAGGAATAGTCACTTTTACTCACATTGCTATTACTAGGACTGAAACTTTTACTGTTATGTACTCTACCAGACGAAGGATCATTTCGCTTTTTACCTACACTTAAACTATATTTGTCAGCTAACCTAGTTGCTCCTGCAAAAGATACTTCTCACCTATCTTCTATATAATGTTTAATCTCAGGGGATACGTTATCTTTGAAGTTTTCTAACAACACCAAGTTCTTCAAACTATCATAATCCTCAACATTAGCAGAAGTTAACCAATCAAAAAACAGCCTTTCTAACTTCTTACCGTATTCTACATACGTAATATTTTCGTCCTTTCTCAAACTCCTAAACTTCGTACCGTACGCCTCTGGTACTAACCTGTACGTGCTAAGAACAGTTTCTTTCACGATATCATAATCACTACATTCCTCCTTAGACATGCAACTATACACAGTAAGTGCCCTACCACTCAAAACTGACTGTAAATATAGAGTCCACATTTCTTTAGGAGAACCTACTCTTTCCATTAACTTCTCAAAACACATGAAATATTTTGTTACATCTTCCTCATCAGACTTCGGTACTAATTTCAACACTGCACTTATACCTAAACTATCAGCTCCCTTTTCGTTCTCGTCTGTCTGACTATTATGAGTGCTTTGCCCTAACCGAGCAATTTCCAACTCATGCATACGTTCTTTCTCTCTTTCTTCATGTTGCATTACCAACATTTCTCTCTCTTGCTGCATTTTCTTTACTTCTCTCTCTTGCTGTATTTTCATTGCCTCTCTCTCTTTCTCTTGCTGCATTTCTCTCTCAGCTGCTCTTTCATCTCTCTCAGCCGCTCTTTCATCTCTCTCATACTGTTATCTTTCTTTCTCTTCAGCATACTCAGAGAGATCATTCCTCTCTAGACATAGAAGCTTACCAGACTCAATAAACTCTTTCACCATCTCACTCATTCTGGTTCTTTCTATATTCTCCCTAATTCAATCTAATTATGGTGCCAAATAGCCTAGCAAGATCGCCACTAATGTCATGAACCCCGAGAGGTCCAACTCAGGTTCGATATTAAAATAAACAAAAAGATTCAACACCAACAGTTGAAACCGGGGATACGAATATAGAAAGATACACAAACAGAACAAAGGTTTATTTACAAGTTTACTAACAAAGGTAAATGCAGAATGGTTTCTCCTATTTACATAACAAAAGTAAAATCTTACACTGTATGAACTGGGGAAACAGTGAGGTAATGCAAATACTTGCTGGCAAGTTTTACAGCTGTCGGACATCAATCCTCGAACCGACAACTTCACAAAGGAGAACTATAACTTCAGACGTCTTCTTGACACCGTACTGCAGAAAATAAAGTCTATTCTTGATACTCGAAGGGCAGGTTACTCCTCAAAACCAACTTGTAAGACGTTTCTTCTCTGGAGCCTTGCTCAACATCGAAATACCTCGGTCGTCCACTCCCTGATGACGACTTGACCAGATTTCGATCAAACTCTCGAGAGCCCTTTTTTCTCTCTTATCCTTCGTTTGTTCCTCCTTCTCTTATCTCTCTCTGATGACCTCTGCTCTCTGCTGGTCTCTAACTGATGATCTCTGCTGCTGATCTGCTCTCTCCTACTTCGTCAGTCATATATATACGGTGCCCTGGGGGCGGGGCCTACGGGGGTGGAGCATGAACGTCACAGACTCCCGAGACAACGGGAACGATTTAGAAGGATCTCAACAGAATATTGCATCATAATACGTTGCGTTCCTCACGACATGTTGGCGCCTGTTGAATTCCACAACACGCCTGGCGATTCTAGAACAATCATGAGAACAGGCGCCTCCAACACGTGCACGAATGCCTCCTGCTGCAGACCTACTTGAAGAAAATGCATTTTCCTTTCTTGAACTTATCTTTCTTTGCTATAAAGCAATTACCATGACACTACGCTTAGACCTATACTCATCAGATTTTTCTAATTCAAAGTCTATACTATATGCAATTTCATAACATGAACATAAAAATAAATTCAAAGTTGTATAAAAATTTTATCCGCGTTCCCCAAAATATACCTTTAAGGGTGCTGACCGCTAGATCACAAAGCACCGACAGGTGAATAATAGTCCTATGTTACTGATTCGCCAGGTATTAGATTTTACTGGCCTTCTTTTAAGCACACTTTCATTTCACCTTAGTCAAAATTATTTTATTATTGTGAACCTTATGTATTCGTTCGGTCCAAGTGTCGGTCTAATGTCTTATATTTAAAATAAAGGAAAGTCCACCGTGCCATTTCATGCCGTGCATGTCATCAGCACAGAGGATGAGGGAAAGGAATGAAATTTCAAACTCTGCTCGATCAGATATTTAACAAAATACACCTGAAATTGCCCAGTCACTCGCGTATTATAAGGACCTGTAAGCTCAAGGAAAAATTATGTAACTATCTAACGTATTTTGAAAAGAAAGCTGCACAACTGCCATGCGTTGATTGAAATTTCCCGCCTTCACGCCGATGCTACAGTGGCTTCTACCTATCCCAGACAGCCTTATAGACAACAACAGTGCAGAACATTTCGAATACTACCCTACTAAATAATTTGCATTCAAGAAATATTCAAATACATTTCATTCGCTCTCACATAGCCGGATCTCTTTTTATTTACCTACATGAGATGCAACATAAATATTGAAAGCCCATCGTTCGTTTGTGTTCAAATTACGTATATGATACAAGTTTGTCTCTCGTGTGCTTATATTGCTGTATTATCGATGTAAATCGGCATATTCACTATTTTTATGAGAAGGTGTGAGAGTTCTATATCTATCTATCTATATATATATATATATATATATATATATATATATATATATATATATATATATATATATATATATAAGCATTCAATGTCTTCCTTTATCACAGAAGGCCTAGGATATCAGAAGCACTGATTTCAGCCAATCACGAGCTAGCTATGCATACATCACTTACGCCCCATGCCTACCTTAGTGAGTGAACAGATGGAATGAAATAGACTTTTTTCTTTTCTTTTTACCTCCTTCCGCATTCTCCGCAATAAAAAGTTGACTCTTTCCTATCCCGTTCTCAAAGTAGAAATCTACCACTTTAAAAGGGGCTAGTTCTATTGGACCGTGCACTTTACTAATTCAACGCGATTTCTACGAGCCCAATACGGTACCAACTTAAACAATCCGCTCCGTGAATTTTAAATCTCATATTTTTATCGCTCCCCCGAGTTTTATACGGTTCATAGAAATGTTTGGATGATGAACAGAGGATAGGGAGAGTCAACAAAGCCTTAAATAAGCGCTAGAATACTTTCTGCTCAAAAAAATTCGCTGACTTTCGACTGGAACATTCAAGACTAAAAGTTGGTAAATAAAACAGACTGTAGAATTTTTTTGAAGGCGGATATTCGTCTGAATTCTTCAAGGTATACACTAGATGTTTATGTTCATGCTATCTTACTTGGAAGAATAATCTGTGATGAATATATCATTCAGTTTTCAGATGGATGCATCTGTTTTACATGTACGTTTATAGGGATGCAGGCTTATTCGGACCTTTGCTGATTCGGACCATGGCTGATTCGGATCAGATTCGGACCTTAGTCTTGGCTGATTCGGACCATTTGCTAGGCTGAATCGGACAATTGTTTAGGCTAATTCGGACATATATAAGCATTCCGCATCGTTCATCCCCGCGAATACGAAAGCCACCAGGAATTGGGGCGTCAAATGCATTTCGCCTCGATGAGTACGAGCCCCTGGGGTTAATTATAGTCGTCCGAATAAATATTACTTAAAACTATTGTTCAGGAGGTAAAACTGCATAGAAAAATCGGCCAATCATATGAAGGTCCGAATAAGCCTGGATAAATGTCCGAATGAGCCAGTGCATGGTCCGAATCAGCCTGGTCCGAATCAGCTAAGGTCCGAATAAGCCTGTTCGCGTTTAGGGATATACTTTTAAATGTTCAACGCTTTTATCTGGCTGAAATTAGTATAATCCGTGATGGAACGCTGTCATATAATTCATGCAAAAAAGACCAGATATGTGGCTAAATCTCCAGTGAAAAATCATTCATCAGATATTTAATTTGTCTTACTCCTTTTCGTAAATTGCTTCCTGTTCAACAAATTTGAGAATATCTTCTAGAATGATAAAGAATGACACAGCATTAAACATCCTATAAAGAAACAGAGATTGAACCAAAGGAAAATACCTCCTTCAGCTGCAGCTATGCTGGGCAGAGGCAGCCACAGGAATGGACTCACATTTTGTGAAGATTCTCCCAAATCAGACAGAAGCAGACAGACCCTGAGGAAGACAGGGCCTCTATTTTCCACTTGGGCGAACGAAGCCCATCCCTCAATTTCAAGGATTAAAGCTGCAATAATATTCTCAATATTATTAGACCGGAATTTATCGCTAGCACGCTGATATATGATATATATGCCGTCATTAACAGGTTGTGTGCCATTCTCATTCCAGTTTGTCATGGTAGTTTGGAGATACGATATAAACAGAGGAAAATAGTCTGTTCGATTTGTTTGTCAAAACTTCCTTGTTTAAATGATAAAGCCATTCAAATCAAAGGTAAAAATCAACTACATTTTTTCACCTATAGCAAAAGAGACAAAGAAAATTCGTAATTAGACTCTGCAAGTCGAGAAAGTACGATTTCAAGAGATTTCAACAAGATCTTTTCAAAACTGACCATTTTCTTTCTTTCTACTTTGCATTTCTCACAATAGTCTGGGGCCAGATCTACTCATCGTCCCAAAAGGTTCCTTTCACCTGCCTATACTTTGTCAATCAAACCTCCTTCATGTCGCTCACCTCTCTACTTCAACGAGCTCTCACGCTCTCATATTTATTCCCTTCTTTCACCAAACGTCAAGGTATTTCTTTCAATAACGTCGGCACTTTTCCTCATAACATCCACTCTATAAAATGTTCGTCAGGCTTCTTACTCTCTTCACGAATTTACTTTATCAACATCCTCAAGTTTCAAGCTCCAATACTGTCTGAAATAATAGTAATATGAGTAGTCTGACTTACTAGTACTAGCAAACCATCACTGTAAGAAGGCCAGAGGCTAAAGATTCGAATAATGATTTAAGTAGATGTAGATGTGTGCGTGTGTGTGTGTGTGTGTGTGTGTCAACATAAATTCGCTTCACAGTTTTACAAAAATCAATTCTGCAAGTATGACGTCAGGCATGTAGATGTTAAGGTGATATTTAGATTTTCCATAAATATCCTTCGATCTGTAACACTAAGTGGATTACTATTGTAACGTTCAGTACATGCTAACAAAGTAAGATAACAACCAATAAATGGGTTTTTTACTCAACCGTTTCGAGAACACAGAGAGAGAGAGAGAGATCCCATAAAGTTGAAAGTACGGAGAACTCAGAACAGAAGGTAATTTATAATCTCTAATAAGTAGGTTCAATATAACGCTTTTAAGACAATGCGACAAAACTCTACTTTCAAAATATAAGAACCATGATCCAAGACACTTGCAAAGAAGTTATCAAATAATTGTCAAATGTCTTTGCGGTAGGAAAATAAAAGTATTTTAGCATTAGACCTTTACAAACTAAGAACTTCATAAGAATGATAGGTGCTTCTGTTCAGCATTCTTCCCGGAGCGGGAAGAATCCAAAATTAAGTCAACCTTGAAAAAACTCTGCTTGTAATACTGTTAAAACTGTAAAATATTGCGTATTTTCTCTAATAAAAGATAACAAAAAATCTTTTAAAAAATTATGATGAGCAGTGTTGGATCGAAACGGAATCATTGTCGTACTAGAAATACAAATATCAGTCAATAAGCATAATGTTCGAATAACTGCTGAGGTCGGTCAGCGCCTGATAATTATGACATCACTATTATAATCATAGATGTAGTGTAGCGGAGGTGATCTTATATTACAGATCTTTATCCGATGATTCCCGTTATTAAAACTGCAGTACGAAATTCGCAGTGGTAGTACTGGGACATATTTACAATCTGTGCAGTGACTAGGCCAATTGGAAAGGAAGAAATATAGAATTTAAGCAAAAGGCCAAGCAATGGGACCTATGAGGTCAATTAGCCCTGAAAGAGAAATTGAGAACAGAGAGTTTTGAAAGGTGTAACAGGAGGAAAACCTGGCAGCTGCACTATGAAATAATCGTTAGGAGAGGGTGGATAGCAAGGTGGAAGAAAAACAATATGAATGGAGGTACAGTAAAAGGAATGAAAGGGGTTGCAGCTAGCGATCGAAGAAACGCTGCAAAGAAACCCTAAATGATTGACCAAGCAAAGAACTTGAAAAACCGGGAAATTCTGAGAGAAAAAGACCGAATCGTCTGCAAGTATTGGTCAGGGTGCATGACCATCTGCCACGAACACACAAACTGGCAGTCATAGTAATTCGGAATGGTTATCAGTTATGATTTTAATACTGTAATAATAGGCTGTCATTGTTTTGTTTAAATCTACAGTAGTAACCTAATGCAATGATGAGCAAAGTGAATTACCATGTGAGAGAGAGAGAGAGAGAGAGAGAGAGAGAGAGAGAGAGAGAGAGACTCCTCAAAAATAACAACAGCGAATTTCAGCTCATTCGATAAGGCGTCATCATTTTTAATTTTACAAGTACAGTGGCAGAACAAGATCACTATGCATATCAAAAGCCTCGCAAGCGCAATCTGATTTGTTTAATCGAAATACAAGACTAACCGAGTACTGAACTCGGACACTATAGTTCTACCAATTACCGCGCGTGACAACCCATCAGCACGAAAGGGTTCTTATACAGTACGTGTTGTACAGGCACAAACCGTCCCTTTGCTAATTACCATAATATCCCCATTTCCGTTCATTTGTAACGCCTTCCCTGCTACTGACTGTACACCCACGTCTTTATTTTTCATGTGAGAACTTCACGTTCATAAACCAAAACATATTTTTGTAAGATAGTTATTATTTTCAGGGCTTTCGACAGAGCAGGGATGTTAGAAATGATAAGAAGCGAGAGATGTTATATAACTACTTCATAGGGCTATTCAGATATGCTAATATTTAATTTAACCAGTATTATCAATAAAAATAAAATATACGAGACACTCCGGTAAGATGTCCAGATTTCATTGCAGATATCTAAACATTCCTACGAGAGCAGGGCGTTAGATGCTGCAAGGAATCGTTTGAGGCTACAGCAGTTACGACCTACCTCAACGGCAGCTGACGCAATACTGAGCCACGCTGCCAGCCTGCCACTGCCACTGCCAGCGACCGACATGACATGGCGAGACTGAGGCGGCGCTAACTCACAATTCCCAGTTTCGTTCAAGGTATATATACCTTGGTTTCGTTGTTCTCTTAACTCATGCAAGCAGTTAATAACAAAGCAAAAATGAATGAGTAATCTCACTTTTAGCTGCTTTTAAATGCGAAATCGCATGTTATTAAATATAAGTATCATCTTACTTTTACATGTTCCTTGGATATTACTTTTAGTAATTCATTTTATACATACGGATATACCCATCATTCTTTTATTTCCCTTACTTTTACGTATTTCGTCTTTTCACTAATTTTTTTTTTTTGGGGGGGGGATTTTTTTTTTTTTTATTTCATGGTAATAAGTTGTATATGCCTCCTTGTTTTTTCAAAATGTATTGGTTTCTGGATGAATCATCTGTTGACCACGTGTGTGCTCCTCCAAGGTGTGGCTGCCTAAAAATCGCTTATCCTGCCCTCAGGCGTTTCCTCGTTTCTGTAGAGTGAAATCGACCTTATTGCAAATTATGTAATGTCAGTTTGGATATTAAGCCTACTTTAACTATGTTTTTCTTCTGTATGATTATCTGTGCCTGAGTCTTTGGGTCGTACTATAGCAGTACCAATCTATGGTGAGGGTTTGGGCGTGTCTAAAAGCAAAAACACGCGGTGCCATATCTTCAAGTTCTTTGTAGAGGCGGCCAAAGTCAAAGCTCAGTATTTCTTACTAATCACCCAAGGGAAACATTACCCTTAGGTCTTAACCTCTGTCCTGTACAGATTATCCTCCTTTCAGAGTCTGGTGAAAGGGGAATGCCCACTCTTATTGTCTTAGAAGGGTTCGCTGGTATAAGTTTATTTTTCCTTTATTCACATAGTGTGTATTGGCATTAAAACTTCAGATATGAAACAGTTCTTTTTATTCTTCAATTAACATATTTATTAACAACCTACATGAGAGAAAACTAAAGGGAAATCATGGACATGATAAATTTCATACATTAATCATTTCTTTATTTTAGAAACTTTCAAGTAATAAATACAGTATATCTAATAAATAAGAATGGTAATGATACACTTTATTTTAACCATTTACAATGATTTTCAAAGAGAACAGTACAGAACAGCGTAAAAAGACGAGAGAGAGAGAGAGAGAGAGAGAGAGAGAGAGAGAGGGATGCTTTAAGAGGACTCCTCATCAGAAGATTCCTCATCAGAAGAGTCACAACTTACAATTAATGAGTCAATATATTTATCAATCAAGATATCTTTTGCTGCGTCTTCCACTTGCAATTGCTCGGCATGTCTTACGGCCTTTTCCCAGTTTTCAGGTGGCACAGTATCCAGAGCTTCTTTAGTAAGTTCCGATAGGTTTGCCATCTTAAAATCGTTTCGTTTCGCTATGAAACTTTTCACTTGGGCCCAAAATAGTTCTATTGGGTTGTATTGGCAGTGGTAGGGAGGAAGCCGAATAATTTCATGCTGCAATTTTATCTACGACATAAGTGTTTTTTATTTTAACGCAGTACTCCTTTACCATCTCTAAAAGTTGACCCTTCAACATTTTCTCTGTTGGTTTCGCACCTTTAGAGATGAGCCATTCTGTAATGACTGCCCTTTTGCTTGAAATCGTTGGTAGTCTATCTACTTTTCTTGAATGATAAGGAGCATTATCCATCACAATAATTGAAGTTGGCTGTATGTTTGGGAGCAACTGGCAACGAAACCATTCTTCAAGCACTTCGTGATTCATTTGATGGTGATAATCACCGTCATTCTTTGCAGTGAATGCGAGCTCAGCGTTGGGAATGAAGCCTTCTTCAGATGCAGGATTATAAGTCGGCCACCTTTTCCTGACGGCACTTTAATTCCAGAAGCATTCTCGGATTTATTATCTTTCCAGCATTTTCCTACAGTGTAATTTTGATCAACCCAAGTCTCATCCAGATAAATTACATTTCGTCCGTTCTCCCCGACGTTTTGCATTTTTTCTAGGAATCTTGTTCGCAAGCACTGCATGTCATATCGTTCCATCGAAAATTTCCTACCATCGAGTTTTGCGTACTGGAAACCAATTTCTTTCATAATTTTTCGTAAAGATTCTCTACCCCCCTTTGAATCCTGTTCTTCCCCTCATTTCAGACAACGCCTTATTACTGGTTGGAATTTCTTTCCTCTCATAAAATTGGAGAATTATCCGACGAAGCAAGCATTTGTCAAAGTCATCCAAACCAGTCACAGGTTTCGATCTTTTCCTCGTCTTTAAATCGAAAACTGGGTTACCAGATAATTCTTGCGACTCTCGTGCTTCTTTACTTATTCGTTCAACTGTAGCTTTACTAACTTTTGTTGCCTCAGCTGTACGAAGAGTTGCATTTGCAACATTAGTAATGGGTCCTTAGTTCTGTTTCTCCATTGTGAAGTATCTTAAAATATTATGAATAATTTGCCTTGCTTGTCCTTGCATGACACTCAATGAGGAACTCTGACCATCCATGGCGACTACAAAAGGATGTATTGTCCTATAATGACAACTACAGCTCATAATATAGCCGTGCCTGGCCCGAGACACGAGGTCAGAGAATACAAAGCCACATTTCTTCACTTTATAATGTTAATATTAATGACTGGATTAACACAATTGTAAAAAAAATTACGATTCAATCATTTTTGGAACAAATTTATCCATTTCAGTTACTAAAATGCTTCCTTTACCTTATTAAAATTCTAATAGATTGATGTTTGGCAACGCTAGACCAATTTCAATCCTAACAACGGTATTTGGATTTTTTTTCATCTTATCCCCTGAATATTCTTTTTTCAAATTCAGTTGACTAAGGAAAAAAATTAACATCAAAGAGAAAAAAAAAAACAATTTCATATTCAAATTTCTCAATTTATAGAGATGTTCAGATAACAGACATCTTTTAAGCATTTAATCACACACAAACACACACGTGCTAGAGCGCCAACAATATTTACATCCGCTAATCCTTACCTTCACCATTAAGGGCCCCAGTTTATAAGATTTGACCATTCTTAAAGGATTAACGAAGGGTATATTGTTCTTGCCTGGCAGATGCAGATTTCGATACTTGACCTGAGAATCGAGATTGTGGATGTGGCAACATGTTGCCACGTTTCTCAAATATGATATTGAAAAACTTAAAAATGTTGATCATTAACAACTGTTAACATAAAAACCATGTTTAGCAAATATTTCAGAGAAATTCCCTTCATTTTTGGCATATATCAACGACCTATATTCCATAAAATTTTCCTTAGTATGGAAATGACTTTCGTCCCAACAAAACCCTCACCACAGACTGGTACTACTATATACCGAAAGTGCTTGGCTATCTCGCTTTTCATATTTTCCTTCGTGGCAAAAACCTTTATTCATACATATCATCACGTTTTATATACTTCGTGATCAAGTTATTCATACATATATATATTATATATAATATTCTATTATATTTATATATATAAATAACCTAATATATATAGATATAATATTCTATATATATATATATATATATATATATATATATATATATTATATATATATATAGTATATATATATATATATATATATATATATATATATATATATATATGTGTGTGTGTGTGTATGTGTGTGTGTGTGTGTGTGTGTGTGTGTCTGTGTGTGTGTGTAAAAGCTGGAGCAACAGATTTATAATGGATTGAATAGCTCTTACATAGAAACACCTTTAATTTTTACCCGTTGTGTGTTTGAGCTGTTAACTGAATAGTCTAAGTAATAGTTGCCTCAAATTTGAGACATATAATCTTTGTTACATACCGATTCTATTTCCCAGTTAAATAAATAATCAAAGCAATAAAATATTGGAAGACTGTAAAGACACCTAAATAATAGCGGACAAAATTTAAAAGGAAAAAACTGAAGCATTTTATGGCATCAACAAAAGTCTCCATAAATATTCGGGCACCAAGCGTTCGCTTTGCATGCCCGCTCCTTGCCCAGTTTTATTTTCCTGTCTGCTTCAGAGCTCCTCTTACCCATAAGTCGCTTTATCATCTACTTTCCACTACTTAGTTTCCTTTAGTCGCTTTCCGTTCCTCTCAAATAATCCTTTATCGATTCCCATTTGGCTACTGCTTCCCTCTTTCGAAGTTCCCTCACTTTCATGCTTCGCAGTAGTCTTCTCTTCGCCCCTTTTCACTGATAATTTTTTGTGGTACTAGTCTATTCTTCCGTTACTTTACAGTATTATTATTATTATTATTATTATTATTATTATTATTATTATTATTATTATTATTATTATTATTATTATTATTATTAAGGTATATCTAGAGAGCTGAATATAAATTTCTATCGATCATTGGGCTGACTTAAAGCGTTCATTCAAAATACCATAAGAACGTCCAGTTATTTAGGGAAATAATTGCTATTGTTAATAGGAGATACTAGTTGGCATTTTGTTCAGCAAACACGATAAAATTAAATGAAAACACAGGTACATAAAACCACAAACACAAGAAAAATTTTGCCACACGGTCATCAAGCAACATAGAACCATGGACCCTTTAACAGCCGTCCAGCCAATATTTATCGGCAATAATAATAATGATAATAATAATTCAACATTTCTCTACCGTAGCTACAGATCATATGCCAGTAACAGGATCATGCCCTTTTGAACAGCCCTGTAAAATTCGAAATTGTAGCATACAAAGTGACCGACTGTGCTGGTAAAGAAGAAGAATAAGAAAAATAAGAAGTGCATTGAAAATTTTCAACGTAACCCGGGAGTCGGGCATGCCGGTAAAACAGTCCAGCAGTAAATCGAAAGGCCTAGCACCACTCCGTTGTTCCACTTTTCTTGGCGTGACTAAAAGAAGCCGAGGGCATATGGAAGACTTACGCTTCTCTCATTTAATGTGTTTCTCTTATAGCCACTTCCATCAACTGTTTGGTTTCTATTACCTTAGCAAGCACAACCCTTGCCTGAGCACTTATTCCAGACTTTATCTTACTTCCTAATTCCACCAACTTTCCAAGGAGAACAAAACTGGTCTGTCAGAAACAACAAAGAGAGTTGGGAATGAAAAAGTTTAGTGTCCCCTCAACAACAAAGGCAAATCTACGAAGAGAAAAATATAATTTTTTTTTATACTAACTCCTACAACATTCACTACCAAGTTTGACAGAACTTCTCCCGAACCTTATTGTGGCACAACACCGACCTGAAGGTTCCCTTGTGGGACCAACCAAGGCACAACAGTCGCCTCAGGAGCTTCTGGTATCATCTGATAATGAACGTCATTAGGTCCACGAGTGGCCAATTTCCAAAGTTACTTACTAATTATATCGTGGAATATTATCAAAACACTGTTAATATCAGTAGCAGTACTACTATATTTAATAGAGGTTTAGATAATTCGTGTAATAAAAAAAATTAATTGGTTAAGAAGCTTGTTATTCGATTGATATATACAGCCAATTTCACGTAAGGATGCAAATATTCGTAATTTTACCTAAATATTCTACTTATATGAAACACTTATTAACTCACAGGTAAATTCATTACACTTGATCTCAATTTGGAAAACTTATTTTTATAATTCCAGTTAATCAGAAATTGACTCTCATTGTATGACACCTTTGGCCATTAGAATTTAGATGTCCGCAGAATCAGTTAATCACTGGCATACCATTCTTGGCCGCTCTAGAACAAACTCACTGTATTTCGACTACTGTTAGCTGTCATCGCCTGCATTATACGCCACTTGATTTAGAATTTATGCTCTTATATCATGTGTAGTATTCTACTTACCTGAAATTTCATTAACAAGTCAACGTCCCATCAGGATTGTTCCAACTAAATATGTGTTCGTCTTCAATGATAATAATAACAATAAGTTTGGTAAATATTTATCTAAAATGGTCGCCTGCTTCAAAACCCACACCCCATTTTCTTTGACGACATTGTCAATATGGGGTATTATGCTGTTCCTATACCGCATTTCCATCTCGTTTCGTACTTGCTTCTCATAAAGTGATCCCTCATTACTCGACAGAACCGATATTGCCGGATAATGTTCGTATCCTATTCGGTATCATGGGAAATCTGGCCTTCGATAGCCTCTCTCAATGACCCATTTGTGTGATGTCATGAGAAGAGGGAATCAAGCAAGGATGTGTTGAAAAAATGAATGCACTTTTGATGATGGAACAGTAAATATGAGAGGGTTAATGATATTGACGAGTTTTTCTAACACTTCATCAATTACTTGGGAATTTTATTTTACCTCTAAAGTAGTCTCTCTCTCTCTCTCTCTCTCTCTCTCTCTCTCTCTCTCTCTCTCTCTCTCTACAGCAGTAACAATTCAGCTTTCAAAGAGGCACAGTACGACACCTTTATAAGGCCACCCACCATAAAATAACTATCTATCTATTTTAGATCAACATCCCTCTTTTTTATGATGTAATTAAACTAAAATGGCTTCATGAACTTAGTTACTTAAGATAGCATAACTATGTCAAGTACCGTTTATTTATTCTATGTAAGTAATTAATAACGGGTGCTTATTGCCAAAATTCCGGAGATCAGCATCCGAAATTGCCATTTATCCAAAAAAAAAAAAAAAAAAAACGGTAGAATCATGCTAAAAGAAAATCTTTTAAATACAATCAAACATTTTTCATTCCTAACATTAAATGCAATTTTAAATTCTTGATTAAAATTCAAATGTTGGTTGATCAGACTTAAGTGATTAATTATCCCATAATCTAAAATCCACTGAACTCTTATTGGATCGTTCTAATGTCGAAGAAAATAAAGGTCATCAATAAGTACACAAAATATCCATGATGGATATAATAAATTTCAATGGGAAAACTTGAAAAGCTATTAAAGAAACGACAACTACATAATAGTGGTTACGTTACCTGCTGTGAGGTTACAACATTGTATGAGAAACACTTCAACCAACTTTTGAAATCGTGATACCTTGCATGACTTGACAAAAAAATGAGAAAAAAGCGTGAACTATAACACATAAACAAAATCTTGAATGCATTGCTCAAGCTTAGATTGCAAAGTCGACAGCACGTTGGTAATGCGATAGGACGATCTACGTAACAAAAAAGTTTTAATTGATAGTGTTAATAGATAAAGTTTTTAATGTTTACTACGACCTACATAATGATCCGATCACTAAAAAAAACTTCACAGATTATCTAAGTAGCAATAATAATTCCTTAAAAAAATTGATATTTTTATTTATTAAAACACAATAACATTATGCTAGTTTTTTGGTAAGTAATTTTCGGGCCTTTAATTAGAGCAAGCGTTATGATGGCTTAGTTCATTTTGGAGAGTTAATTATTTCCTGAGAATGAGAGAGAGAGAGAGAGAGAGAGAGAGAGAGAGAGAGAGAGAGAGAGAGAGAGAATTTGTGGGGGAAATCTCTTCTCGTTGCATATTTCAGTCAAAATGAAACTGTGAATTAAATAAACAACTAGAAATGTAATGATATCTCTGCCGTGACCTTTCTTCATTATGTGCCCTACTTGTAGATTATATTTGCGCTATTTAGATCCCTAGGTTCATCATTGGTTTCAGCATCCGAAATAAATTACAAGGGAACGAAAAGTTGTGAGAGTCAAGGCTGAATTTACTTGTTACCTATTTTCAGATTATGGAAACACAAAAAGACAGCAAATGCCTCAACCTCATCAAGTCGGGACCCAGAAGGGAAAAAACTGTGATGGGGGAAAGAGCGGCTCTCAGGTCGGAGCGGAGCTACAGATCTACTTCTCGAATAAAAAAGAAGTTTTGTTTTGGTTCTGCTGACACACAGAATGGCCTTGCAGCTGACTGGAACAGTTAAGGAAAGTGAGACTGAAATAACTGAGGAGTAAAGATGGGATCAGCCGCCCTGACAGTAACTTTGAATGATAAAAAGGATAAAAAGAGAAAAAAGCATATCTCTCTCTCTCTCTCTCTCTCTCTCTCTTGGATATTTCCTAGAGATTTGTTTAACACAGAGGATATTCAATGATTTTTTGACTCGTGACACTGAGTAAGAAATTGTTATCAAGATCCCATCGCTTCTTGAGTAAAACATCAATAAATTTTGACTGACAATTTCCAGCTACTGTAAAATGCTGGCAATTCCAAAATACCAGGAAAAGCTTGTGAGGGCCACATTTTATGTTCGTGGAACTTTTTGGGGAAAGGGGATGTCCTAATGATACCTTCATGTATGAGATAAAGCGTCAAAGAACCTTCTTAAAAAATAAATCCAATTAGGAAATGAGACAAATGCTAAAGGGGAGTCACTTTCCTAATACAAGCAAAATTCTAAAACATTATTATTATTATTATTATTATTATTATTATTATTATTATTATTATTATTATTATTATTATTATAGTAAAAGGCGACAAATTAGCTGTCAAGCTTTGACGAAAAGGTATTTCGGTTTTGTAAGAAACAAAGATCGGAGACAGGATAGATGACGCCATAATTTAAAAAAAATATATATATAACTAAAAATTCAGTCATCAACACCAGAAGTGAAACAACTAATCAGAATAAAATCTCCGGTGCTACATTTCGCTGCTCATTTTGTATCTCTGATATACGCAACCATTAACCAGTGTAAAAATGGAGGGGCCAATTGTCATAAAAAGAAAATAATGATTTAGATTAATGTTACTATTATAAATCAATTATTTGATATCCATATTTATATCTCAAGCGACCAGAAGCGGGAAAAGTCAGAATAGACAAAAGTCAGAAGCGGAAAAAGTCAGAAGCGGGAAAAGTCAGAAGCGGAAAAAGTCAGAAGCGGAAAAAGTCAGAAGCGGGAAAAGTCAAAAGCGGAAAAAGTCAGAAGAGGCAAAAGCCAGAAGCGGAAAAAGTCAGAAGCGGGAAAAGTCAAAAGCGGAAAAAGTCAGAAGCGGAAAAAGTCAGAAGCGGGAAAAGTCAGAAGAGGGAAAAGTCAGAAGCGGAAAAAGTCAGAAGCGGGAAAAGTCAAAAGCGGAAAAAGTCTGAAGCGGGAAAAGTCAGAATCGGGAAAAGTCAGAAGCGGGAAAATCAGAAGCAGGAAAAGTCGAAACCTTATCCGCGGTTTCTCCGCTTCTGACGTCAGATCGAACAGAGTTCGTCGAGCAAAGCTCGACCGTGTGGACGGGCGTTATGTAGCAACTATGTAGCAGTTTAAAAGTCCTCTCACTCGCCGAACATTGGGAAATTAATACAAGCCAATGACTCTCAACTGGCGACAATAGGGGCCCCGTAATGATAATTACCTGGACAGTCAGTCACATCAATAAGGGAAACTCTTACTAAAAATATTAACACTATGCCAGTCATATTTCTTTGTCGAGCTAACAAGAGCATTTGAAAACATTCGTGAAAAGAGTGATTCGTCTGCACCCCTGTAGCATTAGTATATATGCGTATATATGCAAGAGCCCTCGCATTTACTTGAAGGTATTCTGAAGCACGAGGGAAAGAAGATTACTTTGGCTGCTTGTTTCTTTTTATTTTGGTTTTACCAAACGACAAACAAACAGCAAACAACAGCCAAAGAATCAAGCAAATCATCATTGGTTGTCTTCAGAAGGGAAACAACTGTCCTGGATTAACCCAAGCACTGGATTAACCAAGGAGAGACGAAGGAAATTTACAAAGATTACTAATCTTCAGCTTTTCTTTTGAATCTCCTTTGGTCGTCTTATACACAATTGTATAAAAGTGTTATTGGCCTAATCTTAGAATAAATGTTTCTCAACTGCATTATTGCAAATTGTAAGAGGTTTGTAGAGACAGTACTAATACATCACGTTATCTACACCAAATTGGGGCCGAGAATTGCAGTGTGATGTTTCACTCATGTGTTAAAAAAGAATATAAATATATATATATATATATATATATATATATATATATAATATATATATATATATATATATATATTATATATATATATATAAATATATCTATATATATATATATATATAATATATATATATATATATATATATATATATATATATATATATATATATATGTATGTATGTATATAATCTATCATATATATACATAAAATTTATATATAAATGAAGATTTGTCACTCATTACGCTGTAACATTTTTACATTCACAAATAACTAGTAGCAAATACCATATGATATCAAATTCACTATTCCACGAGTATGAGTAATTCTGAAGGTGAACTGCATGACAATTGCAGCTTAATATTAGGGAATTTTATTTGAGTGTGTATTTCCCCAATGCAGCTTCCATTTACTGGCACGGGCAACGTCGTGCATCGGTGATGACATTTAATATAACACAACGATGAGTGTGATGTTTCAGTTCGTTCCATCATGAAATCCCCGATTTAATTCAGACCATTTCAGATGGATATCATCAATATTTGCCGATACTTTACTCAGGCTTCGGTGCTGTATGATTCATGGCGATAGAGCTACAGCAGCAATGGCGTCATTCAACTGTACAGCTTATCTGAATGTACGTAGGCAAATGACAGATGTGCATTTGCCTCTTAAGAGTTTACGAATTCTCATTTCAAGATCAAATTTTCCACATTAAAACTGTAGAAAGGTATAATGTTTGCGCTGGAATTATTTTGGCTGGTTAGTTAGTGAATGGAAATTTGCAGGACAAAATAAGACAGCTGGGGTGCAGAGGACATTAACACTTTTCGCATGATGCTTTCATAAACATTCAAACTAAGACACACAACTAAAAAATATCATTGAAAAAGTTATAATGAGGCCTTGAAACACCAACGTCATGAATAAAGAAAAAATTAAATTGACTATAGAACGCTAAAAGATTGGCAATCAAAAACTTGGGGAACTGAACCAGCGTTCTCGTTCAAATATTTATCGGAAATTCATATTAAATTACATTCTGCACATAGTCAAAAAAAAAAAAAAAAAAAAAAAATAGAATACAGATAATAAAAGCCTGAAGGGAGAAAAGCAATTACAACATACAATCAAGTAAATATTTGCCTGAAATGGATACAAGATATGTAAGGGCGCCCCTTGACATTTTGGTATCAACGCAATTTCATATCGCTCTCAAAGTTGATAACACATTTCTTACTTTTCTTCTTAAAATAAATAAATATTGATAAAAGTGGAACCGGAATTATAGCCGCACAGAAAATACCATACTCCAGAGGAAAACGTGAATACCTAAAAAAAACTTAACTAATTCTTTTTACAGATTGAATTCACAGAAATATGAAAACACGGAAAAGGTCAGGGTATTTTAGGTAAAGGAGATATGAGACTAATTTTCAAGTGTGTATGATAACAAACAACACAGTCATTAATATTATTTAAATTGAACCTGTCTTCTAAGGAAAATGGTCAAAGGAACTAGAGTTTTCATTAAAAACTTCCAAAGTCAAGAAAATAATTACCATATTTTAAAAAGGCAACAATACAAAAGAAATAATGAGTGAAAACTACTACACACACACACACACACACACTTACATATATATATATATATATATATATATATATATATATATATATATATATATATATATATATATATATATATATCCTTAGAAGACAGAGCTGAAGTTCTAGGTACATCTCATTAGGGGAACCATAGGGAAAGGCATCGTAATCAGGTACATTTATTTTGCCGACGTTTCACGACCCATAATCGCATCCTCAAGGCTATAATCAAAGGTAAACACACAAACATTAAAACTACGCACTGCATAATTCATAAAAATTATGCAATATTTAAAAATTCAATGAACATCAGCATGTAGAACATTTGCAAATGTCTGAATATCTTAAAACAGGAAAACATACTAAGCGCTAAAATTATGTACAGTAAAGTTACATTAAAATTATTTAGAAAATTATGGAAAAAAAAAATACAAAAATTATATGTCTGTAAAAATAATGAAAAATAAATAACACTAAAACAGTAAGGCTATCCTGTACCTTATCCTCGCAAAGGACGGGCAGTGACGGAGAGAATTTTTAAAAAATAAGGCAGTCCCCGGGTTACGACGGGGGTTCTATTCTTGAGACACATTGTAAGCCGAAATCGTCGTAAGCTGGAACATCACCAAAAATCCTAAGAAAACAATACTTTTAATGCTTTGGGTGCATTGGAAACTATGTATACTGCATTCTTATTGCATTTTTCATCAAAAAAACCTTCAAATATTGATTATTTTGCATTTTTGGTGCCATATTTCTTGTGCCAGATGAACATTGTAGGTGTTGTAACCCCGGAACATGCGTTTTAACCCTGGAAATAATTTATGATGAATATAATTGATAAGTGCCTTAACCTCGGAACGTCGTAAACCGAACCTGTCGTAACCCGGGGAATGCTTTATAAACAAGCACTCTAGGCGATGAACAACTGAATGGAACAGAGGAGGATTGCATATTTAGGGATGGAACTATCTTTTTTATCTTTTTGTATTTGGCCTATAATACTAAAATCCTTATCATTAATATGTGTTTTACATGATTTAGAGTGGTTCCCAATATTGGACTGTTCGGGGTTTGTTAATCTGCTGCCCGTTCTAAAACTTAAGCCCCTGTGAGAATCTATTCTCACCTTTAGTAACCTCTTCGTACAACCCACATAAGTCCCGTGATCACATCTCCGGCACATATATTTATATACAACATTAGATTTTAGAAGAGGACTAAGGCGGGTTTAAACAGGGATTCGATAGTTAATGGATTTTTTGGGACGATTTTAAGGTTCAGTGCCGGGAATTCTTTTCGAATAATGGCCAGAAACTTTTTTCTGAAGAGGTCGTCATGAAGAAAAGGGAAGCTAGCAAACATTTTTAATTTTGGTACTGTCAAAGCCGTTGGCACCTCTGTGAATCGGGCATCAATCATTTTCTTGAGCATTTTAAACAAAAGTTTGTCTGGGAAGCAGTTATTTTTAAGATATTGGGAAAGGAAGTTAATTTTCATTCAAAGTAAACCAATTAGAGGGATGGGTGAAGGCCCTGTGTAGGAGAGTTGAGACAGTATTGAGTTTAAAATTATAAAAGCAAAAACTATAAAATTTGATACCTAACCCAGTAAAAGTGTAGAAGCCTTCCTCGTTCCTGGACAATAGAATATCCAGAAAGGGAAGTTTGTTGTTTTCTTCATGTAGTGTAAATCTGATATTAGGGTGAAGGGCATTGGCAAATTCTAAGAATTGTTCCGCGTTAAACTTGTTTCGGAATAAAGCGAAAGTATCATCAACGTTGATGACACTTTCGCCTTCGAGTTTATCCTTTTAATCAGCTCCTTTAGTGCCTTCCTCCATTAACGTTCAGTTATGCCTGCACAGTTATAACTGCTCAGTCGGACTGTGCAGGCAAATCTTCACCTCTAATAAGCAGTTATCGAGATGTCGACAGTTCGAACAGTTAACAGATATAACAAAATCATTAATGTACAAAATGCTCCCAATATTACAAAATATAAACTGAGGGCACAAATAACGCTAAAAGATAAATTACTTAGGAAAAGTGGAAACGTATTAAGGCTGATACTATAACGAAGGCATAAGTTTCTACCAAATGGTCACTTACAACTCTAGAAACCTCAAACAATAAGTAAACCACAAGCGTTACAAGTTTTGGGAAGACTTTTGGGTTGTCAATTTAAAATAAGATGATTTATAGTGTATTACAAACCAATAGTCTTTGCAGGTCACGGTTTACCAAAAAAGTCCATACGCTGGTCCATCACTCTGTCACTCCCCTGCCTCCCTCTCTCTCCTATTTTCGCTCTTCTTCCTTTCTTCTTAAGGCCTTCACTACCTGCTAACAGGTCTTTTTTAATCATTATTATTAAGTTAGGAGAAACATACATTCCATTCTTCATACATAAAATATCTGAAATACCGTCACTTGACCTTCCTTCATCAAAGGAATCGCAAAGTTTGCTAGCAATCCTTCCTTCCACTCCAATCAGGGAAGACGTTCCCCCCCCCCCCCCCCCCCCCCCACACACACACACACACAACATATCCTCTCTTTCTCTCCTCTCGCTCGCTGTAAAAAAAACTAAGGAGAGAACCCACCTGCCCTCCGTCAAGGCGACTGTCTCTAATTTCCTACGCCAACCGGCTTTACAAAACTTTCATCTCCGCATATAACATAATTCATACTCCACCACTATTATATTAATGCACCGATACACACAATTTACTGCATTTCATATCACATAATTTATTTTCACAAAGAGTTTCGGAAACAATATAATGAATATTCTATAACATAAGAAATATAGTAAATTAAAATATTTTCTATAAGTAGCCGAGATGGTTGCCAGGGGCAGAGCCAAGTGGCCCATCACACTCAAATACTGGTAGATCAACTAAGTTATGCCATAAATACAAATCCTGTAGTACTAGATTAGCATATCCAGTAATGTGTTCTTAGCATAGATTAATTAATAATAAATAACCCATGCAAAATTGATGCTTTGATGACTTATACAACCCACGGCTACAAAACCTGATGTGTAACATCTTTGTGACCAGATTCGTATATTATTGGTAATACAGGTAATTATAGTCCAGTCAATCTAGGGCAAAAATAGATTCAGCCTAGCAAAAGTTGGTAGAGTAGCCATTTACGGTTTTGTAATCCTTGGCCACATCCAAATAACATATCAAACATCTACCATTATTTAAATAGTCAATCCAGGCGATATAAGACGGAGGAGAGAGAGAGAGAGGAGAGAGAGAGAGAGAGAGAGAGAGAGAGAGAGAGAGAGCTGCTTATACGATAATTAAAAATGATATTTTCGTCTGAATAATATTAATATGAATAATCAATTTCAACAATATTTAAGGAATTTTTATTTAGAAAATGTGAACGATTAAAAACAATACGATGTGTTAAGATTTCATAATTATTTTCCAGAAAATATATGATAACATGTTTCTTAAAGCAGAAGGTCTCAATTATATCCGTCAGATTAATAACTACTCTCTCTCTCTCTCTCTCTCTCTCTCTCTCTCTCTCTCCATCCATTATATATTTCATTTAATATTGCAATTCTTTGTGTGATTGCCGTAACTTCCCTCCTCCTCCCTTTCGAACCATTCTAACTATGTACTACTATGAGATTCAGTGCCTCTGTAACACGGTTTTTTGGACTTTGCTCCTTGTCAAAGCATCGGATGTAGCTGAAAGTTGACATATGTATATTTTACAACCACACACAAATTTTGTCAGCATTATCAAAAACCTAAACCCAATAGTTTTAATTTATATAGAGTAAAAATTATTTAGCCGACGCCATGGCCAATGATTACGAGCCAAGAGTCGAAAAACATTCATTACGTAAGCAAAGTAAACACCTTTTGACGAAATGTTGCCCCGCCCATCCACTAGACAGAAACTCATTCTCCTTGTTCCATCGGCTCTGAAACGCGAAGACTTTATGAATGGCGGAACGATACATAGATGTGGGTGGGGTATCTGTGCTAGCGTAGTAATACTACTGTAGCAGTAGTGCCGCAACATTATATGAGTAATATACATGAATTAAACGTTTAGGCCAACTGCTGGGATCCTTGAGGATCATTTAGCACTTCTTACAACTACTCGAGAAATGAGTTTTTATAGCCATAAGTTAAATTTTGTAATCCAACAATGCCCATGATAGCCTTCAGTGTTATCCTGAATTATGGTGGAGCCTCATGAAGTTATCATTCTGACGATAATTACTGGTGAAGGTTTAAAGCCAAAATACGGTACCGGCTATTTTTTTTTTTTTCAGTAAATAGGTAGATAGCCAATAAATAAATATTGTTTTACATTGGATATAGCAGTTATCAAATCAAGCTTGTCTACTATGTTTTTGAAAATTACGAACAATTCCCTACATCTTGTCAATCTGATTGTGACCTATAAATTAGACTAATTTCTTAGGAAACTTATTTTGGGAATTAGACTAATAATCGAAGTGTTTTTGTATTTATTAACATATTTTGTTGGTTTGTTCATTATGGCAATTATCAGTGGAGAGGTTTCAGAGTTCATAAAGGTGTGCTGCTTTGCTTGTATTTAAATTTTCGTCATTGTTGGCAGAGGTATAGCCTTCGTTACGTATAGCCAATCATCCATCGAGAAAGAGGGAAGAAATGCTGTCATAAGTTACGTAACGAGTGCGTTCGAAACCTTATCTCTGAGTAAATTGGCCCGTCTTCAAAAAAATTCACTTTTACATTGTAAGTATCAAATTTATTCAACCTACGTAATGCAGAATGCTGTAAAAAATTTTGTGTAGATATAATGTGTATTCTGAATAAGCGTTATATTTATAAAATGCATAGATAAAAAGTTATTGCGAAAAAACCGTGTTACAGAGGCCCTGAATCTCATAGTAGTTGTTTGAGCGTCGGCCACTCTTAGGGCAAGAAGGGCATGATCTCACCGAGCCAGGCCTGGCGGGGCGACACCGCTTTTGTAACTGGGTGTAGCACTTACGCTCATTCTCATGTAATTTCTATAATCATCTTCAAAGGCTTATTGTAGTTACGTGCTATTGTTGTATGGCTCCTGTATCTCTTCTATTTAGCCAATCTTTGCACCACATTCGTCTTTTTCTTTATACATTTGTAAATCATTATGCAGTGAAACAAGTTTCTTTTCTGAGCAATACTATCCACCATGTTTTTCGTACGACACTCGACAGTGTACTGACAGCAAGTCTGCCAATTCGTCAACTCTGCCGTGTTGACAACACTCATGTAAAGGCCCCCATACACAGAACGATTGTCTGAACGACTGTCTGTATCGTTCGCAAAAACGCTGTGCATGAGCTCGTCTGGATGCAAACGTGGGCGGAGCTTCGTGTCTGAACGATCTCAGCGGGTATTTGTCACGACCAGGTTGTATGAGTTTGTCTGCAGATATAACGCTATCGCGCGCGTCTCTTCTAGAAATGTCATGTCCTCTCGAGACAAAATCTTTGTCTAAACTGAAATCGGTACGGAGATCGCTCATACTGTATGAATAGTGTGTGTGGGTCGGTAACTACGTTCGTTCAGTGTATGGGGGCCTTAAGCCTGGCAGGATTTGCCCATCTACCGCGCTCCCTGGCGATCACGTCCGCTCGTCTGTCCGGACAGACCTTTACTCACAACAAACGTCATTTTCGCTTTGAAACCAGTTATTAGCAGGACAAGCGACAAGAATTTCAATATTTAGGATATCCATTATTACACGGTAATCCTAAATATTTTTACAAGTATGAACACAAACAAGACAATTTCATTAATAAAGATTTGTCAAGTTCATTAATAAAGGTTATGAGTTATCCGATTTAAACATCAGCGTTTCAAAGTTATATTGCTTCTGTTCCCCTGCCATTGCCTGAATCAAAATATTATGCGCGAGGAGGTTACCAGAAACACCATCTATGAAAAGATGGCTAACTGTCCAAACTAGCATGTAGTACATTTGTTCATTATCAAAATCATATCCTCTGAATGTCAGGGTAAAATCTGTGGTTGTCAAGATCAATATCGAATACATTAAAACTATAATTTTAAGTACCATCCCACCACTCATTCTTACTAATAAATTATCACGGTCATTAGCTCAATCTAGTTATGTCCTGGTTACTGATGTATTGACAGGGTCAAGAATAAATGAAAAAAAAAAAAAAATTAAAAAAAAAAAAAAAATTGTAGTCTTCACTTCCTGGTATATGACCCTCCCCTCCAACAATTTCAAGTTCAGTTTTACATTGGGAAAGACCAAACAATTTCGTACAAAGGGGAAAGCTTTCCTTTCCATATACTATGCCAGTTTCGCCCAGGTGCAATTTTATTGATGTACTTATTGTTCTATTCAGATTTTCATCGTTTTGAAGTTTACGAATGACTGTCTTTAGAGGAACTGGAATATGAGATTTAGGGTGAAAGCCAATTTGCTTGGACCTATGAGGTCATTCAGCGTTGAAAGGGAAATTTAGTGATATGTAGTCAAGTGCAAACATGAGGAAAACCTCGCGGTTGCATAATGAAGTAGAAAAGGATGGGAAATGAGATGGAAGAAATAGGAACGTTACAGTAAAATGAATAGAAAGGGTAGAAAGGGTCGCAGGTAAAGGTGGAAGAAATACTACAAATAACCTTGAGTAATGCGTACAGTGCACCGCGTGAGCGGCACAGATAGCACTCACCCCTACAGGGGCCTTAACTTAGCCCCTGGTATTACCTGTGAACTGAATATTCCTCTGTGCACCCTAAAATTAAATTGTAATCTAAAGCCACTTGAGCTTTTTAACAATCGTTAAAAAGAGCACTTCTGGCAACTCATTAACAAAGTGACCATTTGTACAGAGTAAAAAAAATATTTATAAGCGTACCCTCTATGACTATGTCTTATTTTTATTACGTAGTGATAATACTACGAGCCATTCTCGGGAATTCTAATTTCTAAGTACAGCTTTTCATTACACAATATACTGGCTCTCGACTGTTCTGAAATACAGCACTTAAAAAATGCTTTTCATTCACATCCATCTGTTTGTCATTCATAAAATTAATAAGTTTCACCGACTTTCGACTAAGTGAATGTCCTCACACCTAAGTTCATAATTGCATGTGTTCAGATTTAATTTGGTAAATTTATGATTCACGGCCATTTTTTTCGACAAAGTTCACAAATTCCAGAGACCAGTTGAATAGCCCGGAATTGCAACAGATCAACTGGAAACAGCTCCTAATTTTGTTTAATTTTGACCACAAGGCAAATTTTAAATATTAAATTTATTTAGAATTAGTCATTAATGTGACTTTTAACATTTTTAAGCAAATTTTGTATCGGCTTTAAAATTAGTGTAATCTAATGACATACTATAAAATGACCAGAACAATTGCCAACTAGCCATCCTGAAACTTAAAATTCTATGTGAAAAATTATGCAAATTAGCTAATAAAAAGCAATTTAATTTCAATAAAAAAGCTAGCAAAACTTTTTTCATCACATGTGATCTACGTTAAATATTATCTTAAAACCGAGATTTAAACAATAAGTTACAAGAGAGATTTGAAATAAGATACTGTACAACATCTGTGATTTCTGTTTTATATAAATACCCTTTTTTCAGTCTTCAATTTGGCAGGAGGTATAAGTGTGCTGCCTGTGAGATTCTTTCTTGTATGAATCTTCTACAAGACTTTAGACATTTTCAATTGTTCTTAAGACAAAGTGCGTGTATCTTTAGATGCTTAACGAGACATTTTGATTACTGGTGACAGTTTCAGTAAGTACTCGCAAATATTTCCATTTACTTCTTTCATATGAGGTAATTCATACTGGAATTCAGATGCAAGGAGTTTACATCGACCTCCGCTGATAGGCATTTAGATTAAAATTGCCTGAGATATATCAGAAGGTGTCCTAAATAATAGTTCATTATCCCCAAAAGAAAGCGTTGAATATGTCTGCCAAGGAAGAAGAAAGAGCGCTCCTCACACCCACCGAATTGGCCCAAGATTTCTCATTCCAGAAGACAAAAGACAAAGAGATACAAAACACTCTTCAACACAGACCTGAAGCCAATGATGATCCGTCGAAAATGCTAAATCTTTCAAACTGATGGAAATGTTGGGAGAGGGATTAGGACCTGCTGCTTAACCCTTTCTTACTTCCTTCTCGGTGTGTTAAAAATAAAATGGAGAGAGAGAGAGAGAGAGAGAGAGAGAGAGAGAGAGAGAGAGAGAGAGACCCGAGCTGCTCCATTGAACATCCCTACAGTTAAACTCGAATAAAATAGCATATAATCGTACTTGAATTATAAATAAACACAATCAAACTTCTGTGAATGAAATGCTAAATATAATGAATTTATAATTAGTACATCAAGTTGACTGATATACCTCTGCTTTTCAACACCGGCTGAGCATCCCAACAAATGAAGAGCAAGAAATTAATTTCGTAGATGGCGCCCCCTGCGGAATGCCAGCAGATAAAAGACATCTGGAGTTAGCGGTAGAATCTGCAATTAACTCAGATCACGGAAGTCTACAAATTGCCGGGATCCTGTAGATTGTTCATTACCGATTTTCCTTCATGTGAATTTTCCCGTTTATGTTTTCCATTTTCAGATTTCAGTTGCTGTCCAAGTAATTATTTCGAGATTATTTCTTTTGTCTAAAACTACTAATAATTATAATACAAGATTTCTTTAATTTCACCTTATCAATTCTATTGTCTTAAATATCCTTTAAAATATTTTTTTAAAGAAAGAAAGGGCAATCAAATATTTCCTTTAAATTCTGACACTATAATTTCAGAGAGAGAGAGAGAGAGAGAGAGAGAGAGAGAGAGAGAGAGAGAGAGAGAGAGAGAGACATTTCTTGCAAATATTCAGCTTTCATGGGTAAAGTTTTTCGTAATAAGATTTAGTTATTTTTATGTTATATATTAATAACATAGATTTATTTTTTGGTGCTGCATCTGTTGAGTAATTTTTCCAAGCATAAGTATTTTATATATGGAGCAAGCATTACACAAATTTCACTCGCGTCAACTTTATTAGTACATAAAATAAGTGAAAAAACATATATGGGTAATTGTAAAGTGGTTTGCATTTTTTCGAAAAAATGGCAATCGAGGTGTTCCTTTAGGATCCTTGACGGCTGTTTTCATTTAACAATGGAGGAGCGAGAAAGCGCTGAAAAGGCAAACGAACACTCACGAAAACGAACGACGTTTTTTATCCTTCCCTGGAAACGAAAACAAAACTTACGACAGTAAAAATGTTTGGTCCCCTTCCAGGAAGTAGGAACCGTTGTGTGGGTTGCAACTTGCAAGGTAACTTTTGTTTAATTTTGTGTTAGTGTTCTTAGTTGATGCAAGATTAGAAGCTGCTTAGTTTTCTTCAGGTGTTGTTCTCCATTAAGTTAAAAGTACTAGTTTTTCAAGATTTCTTATCAAATTACTGTGAAAGTTTTTTTTTTTCCTAAGAAGGTTGAGTGTATAGGTAACTTTTCTCTATTATAGAGGTCTGCGGTTACAGTCCTTTCGTTTTCATTCCCTGAATGTGCTTTCAGTGTTTTTCCCGTTAATTCTAAGCCCTCATTCCTTGGTAAAGTAGACTATGGCAATTGACGTTTTCCTACGTTATTTTACCTACTGAACAAGAATTTAAAGTAATATTTATTCGGACGACTGTAATTAACGCCCAGGGGCCAGTACTAAACACGGCGAAATACATTGGACGCCCCAATCCCTAGTGGATGTCGTATCCGCGGTTACGTTCCTTGCAGTCCGTGCAGAACTATTCTTTAGAAATACCCTGCAAGGAACGTAACCGCGGATACGACATCCACTAAGGATTGGGGCGTCCAATGTATTTCGCTGTGTTTTAATACTGGCCCCTGGGGGTTAATTACAGTCGTCCGAATAAATATTACTTTAAATTCTTGTTTAGTAAGTAAAATAACGTAGGAAAACGTCAATTGCCATAGTCTACTTTACCGTGGAATGAGGGCTTAGAATTACCTTTTTCCCAAGTCAGTCCGGAGAAAACGCAGTCTTTGCTTTGAACACCGAAGTTAATTTTTCAATAAAGCTAAAGCTTTTTCATCAAAAATTGTCTTATTGAGTGTTCGTTCAAGCCAGCTCCAATCAACTTTGCAGTTGAACTTAAATAAAACTATTAGATACAGAGCCTTTGTCCCGATGTTTTTCTGGAATAACTTGTTTTTTTTTTTTGTGCATTTGACAAATAATTCACATCCCTGCCTAATTTTCGGTAGCATTTATTATTACTTATATTAGAAGAAAGTATGTTCATAAAAGTAAAATAAAGCAGCCGAAGCCAGTGGGGACCACTTTAATGTATGGGATCAAAGTTATACGTGACTTAAACATATGACGCCATGACTCCTCCGACAAGGTGATGACAAACGGCCATCTCTGAAATTCTGAATGAATATATTCGTACCTTGTCAAGGCTTCAAGAATAGCGGCTATGATAAGCCATTGTTCCCATGGTTACTAATTATTTTTACATCTTTTTCCCAGAATCAATGACCTAAGCCTAAACTTGAATTCAACAGCATTAGGGTGATCATACGTGCCCTTCATTTGCCCTATGCAGTCTTGATTCAACTTATGCGTCATGATGTAATCTACATTAAAGACATCTTTAACTATATTAGAGAGACCAATAACCGACTTGCTAGAAAGAATTATGCCTTTTTGAAATTTGTACAGACATCTAGTTTTCTGTGATTTTACTTTTAAATAAGTCATTACCTTTATGACCTTTTCCAAATTATTTATTTGAAATTCTTTATTAATCCCAAAACCATTTCTCGTTGGTATATCGCCATACATGTTGTTTGAATTATATCAAAGCAGTCTTTTATCAATGAGATAAAATCAGAGGTAGTTGCCAGTTATTGGATTCCAACAGACCTCTACTTTCCAAATACTTTCATGCAATTGAACAGATAGATGGAGTTCATTAATTTTATAGGCCAGCACATATTCTGTTCTAGATTTGGCAACATTTCGCGGATACTTATGTCAGAAATGAAATCACTGCCTAAATAAAAGCCTGAATCAATTAGGTTATTTCTGACTAATTTTATCAAATGGGGAACGTCGGCAAAAACGTATATCTCCCTGTCAGCACTTGGGTTCTTGAATGAAATCCTATTGACAAGAGGATCGATGCCAAATTCTTTCCACATGCGAATATTGGCTGATCCCATGTCAGAAACAATAGCATGCTTTGGATTGATTTCATCAGAACGGCACCACACGTTTATCCACTTATCACAGTAAATTTTGTCTCTAGGAAACTTAAAATACCTAATGCCATTGCCTTTTGATTTTCTCTTGGTATTCAGGCATCCATAAACAGAACAGTTATTTGGCATTGTCGGTTAAGTGACTGCTCTCGTTGTAAGCATAGGCCTTGGTTGTAAGAAGGTAACTGACCGGGCTGGGGCGAGCTGTGACGAGCCCAGAGGGGTGACTCGGGGATAATCCTCTATCCGACTGACCTCTTTGTATAGGCCTTTAGTACAGACTCGCACCGAGAGCAGAAATGACTGAAACAGTAGATTTGTTTTCTTACAGACATACATTCATAAATAACTACAAACGCAGTCTTTGTTCATACATAATAATTATATCTGCGGAAAGGCCAGAGAATTCTACACTATGTAATACATTAGAATTCGGCATGTTGTTATAGTTAAATGAAAATAGCGGAAGGACGTTGTCCTTACACTTTGTAATTGTAATTGAAGAGGACTGCGATTTTAATCTTTACTCAAGCATTTCTTGTGTTTTATAACTTTTAAAAACATTGCTTGAGACTTCAGGTAAAATAAGGTACCTAACATTTAATTTAAAAGTATCGGACTTCTGAATACTATTACAATTTCTCATTTGATCATTTTATCACTAACAAAGATACTTTTTGAGACTTCATACTGACTAGGATTATTTTAGTGATGAGTAGTTACTAAATAGTTACTCTAATGAACTTTGATTTCAGGCGATGCAGATCCTGAAGTTGACTTGAAAGACATCTTGTTCTCGGTACCCGGTGACTGTACCCAGCCTCGTCACCGACGATATTGAGCCTTTAGTGATTAGGGTATTTCCATAAGTATTCTTCGGCGAGCTAGCCCAAAACCCCTTCACCGTAGGATAAAGTTCAAAGGTAAATTACAGTCGGCCGAATAATTATTACTTCAAATTCCTGTTCAGGCGGTAAAACTGCATAGAAAAACGTCAACTGCCATGGTCTACCTCGTCGTGGAATAGTTATGTAGATCTACCGTGTTGAGTTTTCTTTCCGTCAAAATTAAATAACTAGTTTTGTGTAAACGTTAGCTTATCTTATGTTGAACTTGTACTTTTCACATTAGATTAAAAAAAAAATATTTCATTATGTAAGGTTCTTTCAGTGCTATCTAGCTTTTTATTGTGGTTTTTACGTAAGTTATTTACCAACTTTAATTTGTAATGACAAGTTACCCGCCGTTCCTTGACTGACTTGATTGGTTTAAGTGCTTTGGTGTTATACAGACACTTAAGTTTGTTTTGAACACATTTTTTTTATTTAATCTTTGCAGATATAACGAATAGTACCACTGGGGCGAAACTATTTTACGGTTACTGCCTAATTCAGAGTTCTGAAACAGCATCATTTTGAGGTTTCAGATTGTTAATCACGCTGACTATTACGTCAATTCCTCTTAAGAGACCAACCTTTTCTCCACTGAAGGTTAAAGAACCGTTTTAGTTATCACTCAAACCTACTTTAACTGAAGTTAAGTATTTTGTACTAATGTTTACTAACTTAATTTCAATTTTTTTTCCTAGGACCTGCTACACAAGTTCATGGGGGGTTTTGTTTTTCAGGTGGTAAGTGACTTGTGCTTTACTATAAAAAATGTTTGAGCTAGGGAGATAAACTTAGCCAGAAAATTAGCTATTAACATATAGCTATTAATATAAAAGCTAATAACATGTTGCTATTAATATATAGCTATTAACATACTGGGTTAAACGGTGAATTCTTATTCCAATTTTTATGTACCTAGATATTTAAAGTTTTAAAAGGGTTTATTTTATAGCATTGGTAGTCAAATACAGCAAAATAATTGATCAGATGACTAGAATTTAAGTTGAGATGATCATAATTTAAGGAAATATCCTTTAGAGCATACTGTAGATTTAAGTGTGCCAAAGTTACTTTTTAAGCTGTAGGTGCATTAACAGTCCACCAATGGATATGGTACTTAGATTAGGCAGGAAGAATGTTTTCTATAATTGTAAGTTGAGTCTGAAACTATAGAATATACTTGGTTTCAGAATGTTAGATATGCTGAGTCAGGTAAAGAGCAGAAAACTAAAGGTCTGTTGCCTGGGGAAGAATTAAGTTTTAGAAACTTAAGAAAATTAACTAGAAAATTAAAAGGGTTTGCTAAGGTAAAGCATCGTAATTTGATAAGTCTTATATTGTAGGCTAAAGTTAGAGCAGGTACGACTGACTAATTACAATTAAGGCTTTGATTGCCATAGGTAGATTCTTTAGGAAGGTTCATTAAGTTGATGGGTATTGTATTCGGAATGTGATCAAGCTGGGATTTAATACCTGTAGTGTTTTAATATTTGTGATTTCAGATTTGAAGTTTGATTACATCAAAATGCAGGAGCTTTAACTATGGTGTACAGGTATTTCAGCATGCATTGTGTTAATTTCAAGGTAAATCGGTAAATACTTAATCTTTGGTGCCAGTAATCATTAGTTGAGGTTTAAAATTTTTCTATTAAATCAATCTGTAGGTTTATTAAACTGATCTTGAGTTACAGAAAATAATGGTAATAACCGCTACAGATAGTGGTATCATAGTTGTTACAATGGCAGATTAGTTATGAATTAGGAGAGATTGGTATTTTTGTAGCAATGATGGTGTTTATAGACAGGCAAATGTTTGAAGTTAAATTTCAAGCAATTAGTTCTGTTCAAATATAACATTGCGTTACTCCATTGCTCTATTTTTATTTGATTTGCAAAACCTGAAATTTAACGTAAATCAAATGTGATGAAAGTTTTGCTAGTTTTATTAAAATGAAATTGCTTTGTATTAGCTAATTTGCATAATTTTTCACATAGGATTTTAAGTTTCAGGATGGCTAGTTTGCAATTGTTCCGCTCATTTTATAGTTTGTCATTAGATTAAAACTAATTTTAAAGCTGATAAAAATTTGGTTAACGTTCAAAATTTGCCTTGTTTAAAATTTGCCTTGTGATCAAAATTATACAAAATTAGGAGCTATTTCAAGTTGATTTGTTGAAATTCCGGGCTTTTCAACTGGTGTTCTGGAATTTGTGAACTTTAAAAAAAGTGAACTTAAAATAATTCCCTGGGATTTGTTAACTTTGTAAGAAAATGGAAGTAAATCTGTAACTGACCATCTTAAATCTGAACTTTGTGCTATTATGAACTCAATGTGTTAGATTCAATTAGTCAAAAGTCAGTGAAACATTAATTTTATGTTTGGCATTCATGCGTGTAACGTTAACGACTAACCTCTCAATTTAACTTGAACGTTGTGTTAAGTGTTGTGGTAATAGTGATTACATAAAAGTAGCTTACATAAAAGTACCTTACATAAAAGTAGCTGAAATAGAAGGGGGAAAACACTAAATTTAATCGATTAGTGACCCAGTTGAATAGCCTCTGAAGTATTACAGGGAGACACTACAGCTTCTCCTGTCATTTCAGGTACCTTCGGGAATATGCCCGGACATCTAGTTGTGGTTTCGAGGATTTAAGAATTAAATGTTCAAACTTGGCCTACTGACTGTACGCAGACGAGGCAGTGAATGTGGACCTGAAGATGACAAGGGTTATATCAGTACCTTATCTCACACGTTAATTTTCAATTGAATTCAAACATGGTAGTTTTTGTCAAAATGAGCATTTATTGGTTGTCAAAATATTAAAAGTCAAGCTGTTAAGTGTTTTAATAACTGATTTTAAATTTCATACCAAATTCTTTAGCATTGTAAATATTAATGTGGGAAAGATTTTCTTCGAATAATTGAGATGCAAAATTTACATAAGCTAAAGTGTATTAAGTTGTCTAAATTCTGTGTAAGGTAATTTACATTTTATTCATATATGATTATTACTTCAGTTTTTCCCTGCATGTAGTTTTATGCATTAGTCTTTTTATATAATCATTTAAAAAAATGCCCTGTGAGTTAACGGTTTATTTTATTTTAATTATATCCCAGTAACAACTGGGAAACAAATTGGCTATTTGTGATAATCCATGTGATGCGTATATAGTCGAAACATTCAAAACCAGACTTCTGGATGCCTCGATAGTGAATAGAGGATTCCATATTCATCGAAAATGAACGGAGATGTTGCATGGCATAAAGGTATTGTAGGGAGGAATACTGTAAGGAACAGAGCAGTGAAGTTTGAAAGTGATTAAGAGGGCTCTAATTATTACAATGACAAAGTAAACATTTTCTTCCCCGAAGTAAGATAGATGGGGTGCCTTCAGTGGTGATGTTTCTTTTTAGTAACACTTATGTTGACTTTGTTTTAATTGTAACAATAAGCTTTAATCTTTAGCTTATTAAACTTAACATAACTATTGCTGATTGATTGCTATGAATTATAAGCAGACAGATGGATGTGAATGAAAAGCCTTTTCTAAGTGCTGTATTTCAGAACACTCGAGAGCCAGTATATTGCGTAATGAAAAGCTGTGCTTAGAAATTAGCATTCTTGAGAATGGCTTGAATTGGCTCGTAGTATTATCACTACGTAATAAAAATAAGTTATAGTCTTGGAAGGTGCGCTTATAAATATTTTTTTTTTACTCTATCCAAATGGTCAGTTTGTTAATGAGTTGCCAGAAGTGCTCTTTTTAACGATTGTTAAAAAGCTCAAGTGGCTTTAGATTAAAACTTAATTTTATGGTGCACAGAGGAATATTCAGTTCACAGGTAATACCAGGGGCTAAGTTAAGGCCCCTGTAGGGGTTAGTGCTATCAGTGCCGCTCACGCGGTGCACTGTACGCATTACTCAAGGTTATTTGTAGTATTTCTTCGGCCCATACCTGCGACCCTTTCTGTTCATTTTACGGTTTTGTTTTAATAAAACGCAATAACATTATGCTTGTTTGTTGGTAAGTAATTTTCGGAACTTTAATTAGAGCAAGCGTTATGATTGCTTAGTTCATTTTGAAGAGTTAATTATTTTCAGAGAGAGAGAGAGAGAGAGAGAGAGAGAGAGAGAGAGAGAGAGAGAGAGAGAGAGAGAGAGAGAGAGAGAGAATCTCTTCTCGCTGCATATTTCACAGTTAAATTGAAACTGTGAATTAAGTAAACTACCAGAAATGTAATGATATCTCTGCAGTGACCTTCCTTCATTATGTGCCCTACTTTTAGGTGATATTTGCACTATTTAAATCCTTAGGTTCATCATTGTTTTCAGCATCCGAAGTAAACAACAAGAGAATAAAAAGTTGTGAGTCAAGGCTGAATTTACTGTTACCTATTTTTAGATTATGGAAACCCAAAGATAGCAAATGCCTCAACCTCATCCAGTCGGGACCTAGAAGGCAGCAAACTGCGATTTCGGTCTAGATAAAAGTTCTATCTGGACCGTGACTGGGATGGGGGAAAGAGCGGCTCTCAAGTCGGAGCGGGAGCCACAGATCTACTTTTGTTTGCACGATTACCGTAATTTCCCTCCACCTCACTTTCGAACCATTTTAACTATCTACTGGTTGTTTGAACGTAGGCCACTTTCAGGGCAAGAAGGGTATGATCTCTCAGAGCCAGGCCTTGCGGGGCGACACCGCTTTTGTAACTGTGTACTATCGACAAGAAAAGTGAAGATAATTTTCATTAGCTTTAGGTTCCTGCTGCGAGGTTATAACATTGAATGAGAATCACCTCAACCAATTTTTGAAATCGTGATACCTTGCATGACTTAAAAATTATAAGGAAAATTATAAGGAAAAAAAGAGCGTGAACTATAACTCACACAAAATCTCGAATACATTGCTTAAGCTTAGATTTCAAAGTCGACAGCATGTTGGTAATGCGATAGGACGATCTACGTAACAAAAAAGTTTTAATTGATAGTGTTAATAGATAACAATTTTTGTTTATTACGACCTACATAATAATCCGATGACTGAAAAAAATATCATTTTTTTTACTATTCCTTAAGGAATTATTATTGTTACTTAGATACTTTGTGAAGTTTTTTCAGCAATCTAAGCTTGAGCAATGCATTCGAGATTTTGTGTGTTATAGTTCACGCTTTTTTCTCATTTTTTTTTAAGTCATGCAAGGTATCACGATTTCAAAGATTGGTTGAGGTGTTTCTCATTCAATGTTATAACCTCGCAGCAGGACACGAAAGCTGATGAAAGTTTTATCTTCACTTTACTTGTCAATAGTACAGTTACAAAAGCGGTGTCGCCCAGCAAGGCCTGGCTCTGAAGGCCTGTCCACACGATCGGGCCTGATCGGCGGACCTCCCCTCTAACTGGCACACTTGACGGGTAAAGCGTCCAATTGCCCGATGGGTCTTGTGGCAAAGTCACCATGGTGGTGACCGATGGCTTGAGCTTCGACCCTGGCAGACGTACGTTAACCGTATACATTTCTTTTACTGAGCCATTCTTTGCACCATATGCTCTTCTTTTTCTTTTTTTCATCACACACAAAGCAGTTATCACACTACACTATCTTCTTCTTTGCGGTAGGCACCTTGTTTATCGTACCGAACTGAACACACTACTGGCATCGTCGAGCACGTCCACCTCTTCATCGCCTCACCCGTGTGGACAACATTCACGGATAAGCACGCCAGAATTTGCCCGTTAACCCCGGAGCACGCCGATCAGGCCCGCTCGTGTGGACAGGCCTTGAGAGATCATGCCCTTCTTGCCCTGTAAGTGCCCTACGTTCAAACAACGAGTACATAGTTAAAATGGTTCGTAAGTGAGGTGAAGGGAAATTACGGCATGGTTCTACCGTTTTTTTTTTATAAATGGATGGCAATTTCGGATAATGATCTCCAGAATTTTGGCAATAAACACGCTATTATTCACTTAAATAGAATAAATAAACGGTACTCGACATAGTTATGCTATCTTAAGTAACTAAGTTCATGAAACCATTTTAGTTTAATTACATTATAAGAAAGAGGGATGTTGATCTAAAATAGATAGTTGTTTTATGGTGGGTGGCCTTATAAAGGTGTCGTAATGTGCTTCTATTGGAAGCTGAATTGCCACGAATGTACTCCTTTTTTTATGAAAAAAATATATTCTTCCTTGTTACTGCTAGAGAGAGAGAGAGAGAGAGAGAGGTATACTACTTTAGAGGTAAAATAAAATTCCCAAGTAATTGATGAAGTGTTAGAAAAACTCGTCAATATCATTAACCGTCTCATATTCACTGTTCCATCATCAAAAGTGCATTCATTTTTTCAACACATCCTTGCTTGATTCCCTCTTCTCATGACATCACACAAATGGGTCATTGAGAGAGGCTATCGAAGGCCAGATTTCCCATGATACCGAATATGGATACGAACATTATCCGGCAATATCGTTTCTGTCGAGTAATGAGGGATCACTTTATGAGAAGCAAGTACGAAACGAGATGGAAATGCGGTATAGGAACAGCATAATACCCCATATTGACAATGTCGTCAAAGAAAATGGGGTGTGGGTTTTGAAGCAGGAGACCATTTTAGATGAATATTTACCAAACTTATTGTTATTTTTATCATTGAGGACGAACACATATTTAGTTGGAACAATCCTGATGGGACGTTGACTTGTTAATGAAATTTCAGGTAAGTAGAATGCTACACACGATGTAAGAGCATAAATTCTAAATCAAGTGGCGTATAATTCAGGCAATGACAGCTAACAGTAGTTGAAATACAGTGAGTTTGTTCTAGAGCGGCCAAGAATGGTATGCCAGTGATTAACTGATTCGGCGAACATCTAAATTCTAACGGCCAAAGGTGTCATACAACGAGAGTCAATTTCTGATTAACTGGAATTATAAAAATAAGTTTTCCAAATTGAGATCTAGTGTAATGAATTTACCTATGTGTTAATAAGTGTTTCATATAAGTAGAATATTTAGGTAAAATTACGAATATTTGCATCCTTGCGTGAAATTGGCCGTATATATCAATCGAATGACAAGCTTCTTAACCAATTAATTTTTTTATTACACAAATTATCTAAGCCTCTGTTAAATATAGTAGTACTGCTACTGATACTAACAGCAATTTTGATAATATTCCATTATATAATTAGTAAGTAACTTTGGAAATTCGCCATTCGTGGACCTAATGACGTTCATTATCAGATGATACCAGAAGCTCCTGAGGTGACTGTTGTGCCCACAATAATGTTCGGGAGAAGTTCTGTCAAACTTGGTAGTAAATGTTGTAAAAGTTAGTATAACAAATTTTATATTTTTCTCCTCGTAGATTTGCCTCTGTTGTTGAGGGGACGCTGTACTTTTTCATTCCCAAGTATCTTTGTTGTTTCTGACAGACCAGTTTTGTTCTCCTTGGAAAGTTGGTGGAATTAGGAAGTAAGATAAAGTCTGGAATAAGTGCTCAGGCAAGGGTTGAGTTTGCTAAGGCAATAGAAAACCAAGCAGTCCGATGGAAGTGGCTATAAGAGAAACTCATTAAATGAGCGAAGCGTGAGTCTTCCATATGCCCTGAGCTTCTCTTAGTCATGCCAAGAAAAGTGGAACAACGGAGTGGTGCCAGGCCTTTCGACTTACTGCTGGACTGTTTTTCTGGGTCACATGGTGACCCATTGCCCTTCATTAACCCGACTTCCCGGGTTACGTTTGAAAATATTCAATGCACTTTTTATTTTTTTCTTCTTCTTCTTTACCAAAAAATATTATGGACTTCACTGCACAACCCTCTTCTTATAACCGCAGTCCGTCACCTTGTATGCTATAATTTCGAATTTTACAGGGCGTCAAAAGTTCATGATCCTGTTACCTGGGCATTATGATCTGTAGCTACGGTAGAGAAATGTTGAAATTATTATTATCATTATTATCATTGCCTATAAATATTGGCAAAATTTTTCTTGTGTTTGTGGTTTTAGGTACCTGTGTTTTCATTTCATTTTATCGTGTTTGCTGAACAAAATGCCAACTGGTATCTCCTATTAACATTAGCAATTATTTCCTTAAATAACTCGACGTTCTTATGGTATTTTGAATGAACGCTTTAAGTCAGCCCAATGATCGATAGAAATTTATATTCAGCTTTCTAGATATACCTTAATAATAATAATAATAATAATAATAATAATAATAATAATAATAATAATAATAATACGCACACTGTAAAGTAACGGAAGAATAGACTAGTACCACAAATAATTATCAGTGAAAAGGGGCGAAGAGAAGACTACTGCGAAGCATGAAAGTGAGGGAACTTCGAAAGAGGGAAGCATTAGCCAAATGGGAATTGATAAAGGATTATTTGAGAGGAACAGAAAGCGACTAAAGGAAACTAAGTAGTGGAAAGTAGATGATAAAGCGACTTATGGGTAAGAGGAGCTCTGAAGCGGACAGGAAAATAAAACCGGGCAAGGAAGCTGGCATGCAAAGCGAACGCTTGGTGCCCGAATATTTATGGAGACTTTTATTGATGCCATAAAATGCTTCACTTTTTTCCTTTTGTAAATTTTGTTCCGCTATTATTTAGGTGTCTTTACAGTCTTCCAATATTTTATTGCTTTGATTGTTTATTTAACTGGGAAATAGAATCGATATGTAACAAAGATTGTATGTCTCAAATTTGAGTCAACTGTTACTTAGACTATTCAGTTGACAGCTCAAACACAGCACGTAAAAATTAAAGGTGTTCCTATGTAAGAGCTATTCAATCCATCATAAATCTGTTGCCCCGGCTTTTACATATACATACACACACACGCACACACACACACACACACACCTATATATATATATATATATATATATATATATATATATATATATATATATATATATATATATATATATATATATATATGTTCATTTTTTAAATTATTGTATTTAACTTTTATGTTGTTCTACTTTTATTAATATTAATACTGAGTCTTTTTAATTTGTATATTTTTGTATATTTTACAGCCCTGATGATGAGACCCAAAGTCTCGATAATTTGGAAAATAAATGTATTATGCTACGCTGGCTTTTCTCCATCCTATATATATATATATATATATATATATATATATATATATATATATATATATATATATATATTTATAATATTATATATATATATATAATATATATCAGACCACTGGGAAATCAATTCTTAATGAGGTTTCATTAACTCTTTTATTGCAAAATGCAGACACTTTAATGCTATCTGCTTTGATAAAGTTTCCTTACATAAAAAAAGTGCTAAAGGCAGATACTTTAGATATAATAATAATAATAATAATAATAATAATCAATAATAATAATAATAATAATAATAACAAACATGCAAAATGGCTCCAGGAAGTCAAGGCTGAAGAAAAAGATTCACTGACATCACGACAGACACAGTCGGACACCAACTAAAGAAAATGCATAACTGGAAAGCCCCAGGTCCAGATGAAGTCCATGGATACTGGCTCAAAAACTTTCAAGGCCCTACACCCAAGAATTAAGCAGAACAGACACTCCAGCATTGTATCTCAAATCACCATGCACCCAAATGGATGACCACAGGAAGAACATCCTTAGTCCAGAAAGACAAGAGTAAGGGAAATATAGCCAGTAACTACAGACCTATCACCTGCCTACCAATAATGTGGAAGTTACTAACAGGTATCATCAGCGAAAGGCTATACAACTACCTAGAGGATACGAACACCATCCCCCACCAACAGAAAGGCTGCAGAAGGTAGTGTAGGGGCACAAAAGACCAGTTCCTGATAGACAAAATGGTAATGAAGAACAGTAAGAGAAGGAAAACCAACCTAAGCATGGCATGGATAGACTATAAGAAAGCCTTCGACATAGTACCACACACATGGCTAATAGAATGCCTGAAAATATATATGGCAGAGGAAAACACCATCAGCTTCCTCAAAAATACAATGCGCAACTGGAATACAATACTTACAAGCTCTGGAATAAGACTAGCAGAGGTTGATATCAGGAGAGGGATCTTCCAGGGCGACTCACTGTCCCCACTACTCTTCTTAGTAGCCATGATTCCCATGACAAAAGCACTGCAGAAGATGGATGCCGGGGTACCAACTCAATAAAAGAGGCAAAAGAATGAACCATCTGATGTTCATGGACGACATCAAGCTGTATGATAAGAGCATCAAGAAAATAGATACCCTAATCCAGACTGTAAGGATTGTATCTGGGGACATCAAGATGGAGTTTGTAATAGAAAAATGTGCCTTAGTCAATATAAAAAAGGGCAAAGTAAAAGGGACTGAAGGGATAAAGCTACCAGATGGGAGCAACATAAAACACATAGATGAGACGGGATACAAATACCTGGGAATAATGGAAGGAGGGGATATAAAGCATCAAGAGATGAAGGACACGATCAGGAAAGAATATATGCAGAGACTCAAGGCGATACTCAAGTCAAAACTCAACGCCGGAAATATGATAAAAGCCATAAATACATGGGCAGTGCCAGTAATCAGATACAGCGCAGGAATAGTGGAATGGACGAAGGCAGATCTTCGCTGCATAGCCCAGAAAACGAGGAAATATATGACAATACACAAAGCACTACACCCAAGAGCAAATACGGACAGACTATACTTAACACGAAAGGAGGAGGGAGGGGACTACTAAAAACAGAGGACTGCGTCTACATCGAGAACAGACCAGTGAAGACGAGTGGCTCAAGAGTGCATGGGAAGAAGGACTGATAAAAGTAGACGAAGACCCACAAATATACAGAGACAGGAGAAATACAAGCAGAACAGAGGAATGGCATAACAAACCAATGCACGGACAATACATGAGACAGACTAAAGAACTAGCCAGCGATGACACGTGGCACTGGCTACTGAGGGGAGAGCTAAAGAAGGAAACTGAAGGAATGATAACAGCGGCACAAGATCAGGCCCTAAGAATCAGATATGTTCAAAGAACGATAGATGGAAATAACATCTCTCCCATATGTAGGAAGTGCAATACGAAAAATGAAACCATAAACCACATAGCAATCGAATGTCAGGCACTTGCATAGAACCAGTACAAAAAGAGACATGATTCAGTGGCAAAAGCCCTCCACTGGAGCCCGAGCAAGAAACACCAGCTACCTTGCAGTAATAATTGGTATGAACACCGACCTGATGGAGTGATAGAAAACGATCAGGCAAAGATCCTCTGGGACTATGGTATCAGAACAGATAGGGTGATACGTGCAAATAGACCAGACGTGACGTTGATTGACAAAATCAAGAAGAAAGTATCACTCATTGATGTCGCAAAAAATAGATAAGTATCAAGACCTGAAAATAGAAATAAGTAAGGATATGGGATATGCCTGTGGAAATTGTACCCACAATCACAGGAGCACTAGGTACGACCCCAAGATCCCTGAAAAGGAATCTAGAAAAACTAGAGGCTGAAATATCTCCAGGACTCATGCAGAAGACTGTGATCCTAGAAACGGCGCACATAGTAAGAAAAGTGATGGACTCCTAAGGAGGCAGGATGCAACTCGGAACCCTACACTATAAATACCACCCAGTAGAATTAGAGGACTGTGATAGAGCAAAAACAAAATAATAATAATAATTTTTCTACCAGACACGGCAACCTTTGCATATGATGGATTACCTGGCAGTTCCCCCTGCATGAAGATGGTATTTTTTAATATCATGAAAGATTAAATACCACAAAAGTGGACTTAACGATAACGCACATCTCTAAAACGTAATTAGAATAATTTTTTGTTGGTCGATTTAACGATTTAATTGTACATTATTTTCAGATAGTCACAGAACACGTTTATGAATATACTTTTTTTTTCTATGACTGTTTAGTATTTTGACTTTATGATTTAATGATTCATGAAAATTTGCTTTTATCCATAACTATTGTACAAAGCTTATCAAACTCTCGTTCAACAAACTTATTATTATTGGTATTATCATTATTTTGTTTTACCGTGACTTTCCTGTGTTAAGTTTCTTACCTATGATAAGTTGACTGCAGTAGTCCAGCACTCTCACTATAGGAAGCTTCTTAAATAATCTAGTGATGGGAAATGTAATAATTCTGTGATTTAACTGTAATGAGCTTCTGTCAGTGTTTTATTATAATAACTGAAAATCGTTGTTTTATACAAGAGCCTCATGAAGCTATTTAACTAAATGAACTTACGGATATCGAATATAACGATGCAAGACTCGTTATCAACCCAGCGTTAGTAATTGGTTGTGTGGCTATTGTCTGAATTCTAACCTAGATTTTCTTTCAATTTGCGGATTTCCTTTAGATTTTGAAGGCAGACAATTGTTGGATTTTCATAATCAAACTGCTATATATGTTTACAAATAATATTTTGAGAAATTTCGAAATAGCTAGTAATAATATAGGAACATTTATATATGAATAGGCACCGTACGAGAGAGAGAGAGAGAGAGAGAGAGAGAGAGAGAGAGAGAGAGAGAGAGAGATTTTGTATTGGGTAATTGTAAAGCAAAAACATGTTTTCCCTTTTATTTTTTTACTTGGAAGCAGAAATATCAAGCTCCTCTTTGGAAGATCAGAGCTCATTTCCTTCGTATATCGACTCAAGTTCTCTCTGACGCCAATATATTACCTTCGATGAAGACCTAAACGTGTGCTTTGAGAGGCAGCGCTTTTCAGCTTGAAGGTGTCCCGCTTCAATAGCCTGTATTTCATACTTGAGAAATGAAGTCCTTAACGAGTCTCGGTTCCTTTTTAAGGCGCTCAATAGCAGAGGCAGCCACCGCCTTGCTTCTTATATAATCTTTTCGATCATTCATATCTGGTAGGATCCTGCGAAGTTTGATCTTGAAGGAAACCAGTAAATATTCATCAAAAATTTCATACTGGTCCAAGGATTAACCGACCGCCTGATTAATCATGTACAAAAAGATCCCCCCTCCCCACCCGCAACACACACACACACACACACACACACACACACACACACACACATATATATATATATAAATATATATATATATAGATATATAATATAATATTATAAACTAATTGTTTTAAAATGTAGCAAATGTCAGTGTAAGACCGTGAATTGATTGATATGAGCATTAATTTTATTTCTGGTGGGTGGGTGGGGGGAACTTGGCTAGACGGTTACCTGGCAGGAATCCAACGAAATCTCGTGGATTAAAAGGTCATAAACTCGACTCTTGGGTTATCAAGATCCACGCTAATAGTGCGTATCATTTTGATGCCTGAAGCCTGAAGCATTTAGACAATTCAGCCTAAGAAGCTTTTTAGTCTTCTTAAAGTTAACATTCTTAACATTACTAGAATCTGATCACTGGTTTCTCGTCAGGATATCCAAATTTTGGTAAATTTTTTTAAATAGCCCACCTTTAGCTACCTAGGTAATCCTTTTAACGGACGAATAAGGTAAACGAACTGAACCACATAACCATTTGGAGATGATTACCACTAAAGGTGATAATCAGCTCAAAATACACCTCTGTCTTTTATGAGTGATCGTCAGGAAACTTATTCCAAGAAAGATAATTTTCCTCGCGTTCCGAATGATTCCACAACTAAGCCTTCTCTGCAAATCGTGTGGAAAGGATGATGGAGATAACGAAAGTGGGAAGAGGGGCGAGAATGAATAGAGATACAAGAAAAGGATATGAAAGTGCTAAGACACATCATGTCTGCCTTAATAGACCATTCACCTCTCTCTCTCTCTCTCTCTCTCTCTCTCTCTCTCTCTCTCTCTCTCTCTCTCTTTTCAGAATTCGCTTTTTCAACCTCGTTACCTTTGTTCGGGACTAAAGTTGATTACTTTGCTGAGATTCTAAGTCCCGATAGAACTCTTCCGGTATTAACGAATCGGTGAAAATTAGTTTTTCAGTGGCGAAACTAATAAATATTGAATAGACTGAATTCTTTTACCATTCATCTGAATGTCCTATCTAAACTATTTAGTTATCACAATTCTTGATGCAATATGTTTGATAAATTATTCAAAATTAATATTAATTCCTTTAAAGACAATTTGTTATAACTTGAATATTCCGTGAAATGAAGTCTACTTCCATGAAATAAAATCTGTCAATGAGCAAAAACCAACAGAAAGCAAGTGTTTGGGAGTAATAAACTTTTCAATGAGTTGCCTGCAAGACGACTTGAAATGATTGAAGATTCGTCGATGATTATAAACTAAATATTTTACACATATTTGATAACTGTCAATGAATGCTTTGCAATGGCACTCAAATAAGATTCGCTAGATAATTATATAATTCCCCTTACAAAACCCTATTCAGTTACTGCATGTCATGGACATCAAGATTAAACATGAATCTGCCAAAACTGGCAGAGTTTATATATTTTTATAGTAATGATACTGAAAACATATTTCATTCTCAATTGAATGAGACACAAAGAAACATTTATTTATTGTGAAAATCATGATCCCATTAAACTACCTAAAATCTTAGGTAAGAGTAAACTCTTCATATACAACCTAATAGAGAAAGTAAAACCATAATCATAGACAAAAGATAAGAATGCGTCTAAGGATCATTGTGGTTTTCCTTCAGTTTTCAAGCACAAACTAAGTTTTCACTGACAGTTGATAGACGGTTCTTCACACGGAAGAAAATGGGTTGAATATAAAAGCCTATAATGATTACTAGACAAGAAACAAACAACAAAATAAAATTTGATTTTCCAGA
>NC_087211.1:61458901-61491401 GCF_015104395.2 Macrobrachium nipponense
GCAATCCCACTTACATACAATCACTATATACACACACCCACACTTGACATACACTCACACTCATTAACACTAAACATACTGAATACCCAACACTCACTAGGCACTCACTATACACTAAATGCTCACTAAACACTTTAAACACTAAACTCACTACATACTCATTATACCCCAATCACTCGGTAAACATTCACTAAACACTCACTTAATCCTAAACATTAATTAAAAACTAAACACTCACTAAACCCTAAGCACTCATTAAATACTAAATGCTTACCAAACCCTAAATACTTATTAAGTACTAAATAGTGAATGAACATCCACTCATTAAAAACTCAATAAACACTTACACACTAAACATTTGCTAAACACTAACATTCACAAGACAATCACAAAACACTAACATTCACAAGACATTCACTAAAACCCTAAAGACAAAACATTCAATGATTACTTACACAATAAACATTCAATAACATTCACAACACATTCACTAAACCCTAAAGACTCAGTTAACATTCACTGAAAACTGACACATTAAACAGTCACTCAACTAAACTAAACATTCATCAAACACTTACTCATAAACATTCACTAAACGCTTACTCACTAAACCCTAACAATTCGCTAAACACTTACTCATTAAAAATTAACAATAAAAAAAATTCACAATCGCACTAATTCTACATTTCCTTGTTTTGTTTACATTAATGCTGATTATTTTTTGGTCTAGTTTGCTCTTATATTTATTCATAATCTTCTTGAGAGAATGGAAATGTTCGAAATAACTTGGTGTGTGGAGGGACTGTTTAAAATATAGAGTTCCTCTGCGTCCTTCCTCAACCAGGTGTATTATATCTGACGAGTTTTACACCAGCCGAAAAAAAATCGACTATAGTAACAACAATATTCATTCCTAAAACTGATAATATAAAAATGTATCCATGATTTCATTAGTATTTAAGTCAGTTGAAACCAAAAGAATGTAGTCCCGAGTAGGCTATAACGCAATTATTATGATCTGTACTCTGACTATTGCTTATATATTACATATGTATTACTATCTATTTAATGGATGCGTATTACTCTATTTAACAAATGTTATGTACATAGACATTTTACAGCAATAACTCTAATAATGATAAGAACTTACATGCTACTTTACAGTGCCAGTCTTCCAGCCACCGCTACACTAATCTTCATCTCGTAAACAAAGCTAAAACGAGTACTATAATTGAATTCGGTTGTTGGCTTGACAAAATAATATGACCGAATTATCATGGGCCTATAGATGACTGCTATTTATATGAAAAAAAATTATATTAAATAAATACAAAGGATATAGAAAGGATAAAAAAATATTAAATATATCACGATAATGTATAATACGGGTCAATATTAGCCTACTATACTAGTCCAGACATTATCAAGGCTTGCCCTTCCCCCTGCCACCAACTAAAATGTCTGGCATTACCAACACAGTATTCTAGGATATGAAGTGCTATTGTAGTACAAAATTTACTTGATGTCTCCAATGATCGATGCAGATCCGGTCTCCCGCCCCCCCTCCCCACTCGTTGTGGGGTGTCTGTCAGGGGGAAACCACCCACTAAAATGTCTGGCATTACTATCACAATATTCTAGGATATGAAATGCTATCGTAGTACAAATTTTACTTGGTATCTCCAATGTAGGATGCAGATCCTGCCTCCCCCTCCACCTTCCCCTCCCAACTCGTTGTGGGGTGTCTGTCAGGGGGAAACCACCCACTAAAATGTCTGTCATTACCATCACAGCATACTAGGATATGAAGTGTTATCGTAGTACAAATTTTACTTGGTATCTCCAATGTTGGATGCAGATCCTGTCTCTCCCTCCCCTTTCCCCTCCCCCTCCCAACTCGTTTGGGGTGTCTGTCAGGGGAATACCACCCACTAAAATGTCTGGCATTACCATCACGGCATTCTAGGATATGAAGTGCTATCGCAGTACAAATTTCACTTGGTATCTCCAATGTTGGATGTAGAACCTGTCTCCCCCTCCCCACTCGTTGTGGGGCGTCTGTCAGGGGGTAACCACCCACTAAAATGTCTGTCATTACCACCATAGTATTCTAGGATGTGCAGTGCTATTGTAGTGTAAATTTTACATTTGGGTCTAGATCCAATTAACCCCCCTTTTCAGTGCGTCTGTCAGAGAGAACCCACCCTCCAAAATGTCTGTCACTGGTCATTCTATAATCAGTAGAGTCTGCAGATATATTATATATTAGTTTCATCTGGTATCTCATATACTGGATCTAGACCCAAAATCTAACAAGCAATTAGTGGTGCTTGTTAAGTAAGCCACTCATATAGTTTCGGCAGACGGTCAGTTTCACAGTTTACAAGTCTACTCCTAAATACCAGTAAGGGTTACAGTCGGTATCTCGTTCGTTGTATCTCAATGGTCCGGGCTGCCGCTCTATAATGGTAGCTTTTGGTTGCATGTGGCCCTGAAGGATTAATTTAGTCAGTTAAGCGGGCGTCGATGCAATAATCGGTCAATAATATTAGGAGTTAGAGAGAGAGAGAGAGAGAGAGAGAGAGAGAGATATTAAATAGTTTAATAATCTTTAGTGGTGTATGGGCTCGTAGCGTAATCACCGTCATCTAGGTCTTAAGGCAGATACCTACAGAGGCAGGCAACCGAACAAACATACAATATATGTATAAATGCATGTACATATATAAATGATCTTTTGTTGAATTAGTACACGGAATAATAATAATAATAATAAATAATAATAATAATAATAATAATAATAATAATAATAATAATAAATATCATTTTTATTATTATGAGATACTCAGACACTTAATTATTTGCTTTTAGGAGAAGACCCGTTTAAACGCCTCAACAATTAAATACTTAGATATATTGTATTTGAAAGCAACCAAAAGAACCAAAAGAGAAAAATATCAAATGATTCCCCCGAAGATTTTGAAATTTTATATTTTTCAGGTAAGGAGAGAAAAGAGAGAGAGAGAGAGAGAGAGAGAGAGAGAGAGAGAGAGAGAGAGAAGGGGGGGGGAGGGGGGGGGGGGGGTGGCCGTCCGCCGCAAGGTGAGGCATTAAAGAAAATATCATTTCGTATACAACGCCATACAAATCCATTTCTTTCTAATCTGCTAAAATGATAAATATCAAAAGTATGGAAATGATTTTAACAAATGTTTCTTCGCTTCCGCCTGAATAACAACTTGGCCAAGACTAAAACGAATATGCTTTCATACTAGCTCTCTTTAAGGTCTGTAAGTTAGCGAATACCTCTGCATTTTACCCTGAGATGATTGTTGATTTTCGAACACTAATGGAGACCTCATAAAATACATCCGTCAAAACAGAATTAATCATTCAAAAGATTTAATAATTTTCTAAATTATACTTCACAGTGATTAGCGGCCAATTATCCTTTCATGCTATTATTATTTTTATTATTATTATTATAAGACATGTTCATCAGAGCGGCATTGCTCTTTCATGATTATTGAATAATTGTGGAGAATCATAAATGATATCTGTAAATTATTCCTTCATTACATTATTCGAAGTTTTATTACTATAAATTACTTATGCAGTAGTGGTGGAAATTAACCATGTGATTTTTTTTAGCAACCTTTGGTACCCATATATTTCAATGACTATTAATATGAAAAGTTAACTCGTTACATATTTGAAATATTAAAAACACATTAGTTGATATTAGAAATTTGTTTTGAAATATATTATTTGATATTAAATAAAGCATCGTATGTGCCTATAAACCAGGCCATCGTTATCACTGTCGAACTGGCACTTTGAAAGTAAATTAGCGAATAAAACCAAGTATTGTAAAATAAGCCAAAATGTGGTCATCATACAAAGTGATTACTTTTAATTATATATAAGGAATTATGGAGGCTGCCAAGTCCATGCATTATGTTCATTATAGTCTTTATAAGTGATATACGTATATCTATATTCCTGCATAAATTGTACATGTGTGAATACAAGTAATATTGCGGATATATAACGGTTTTCATTTGTAAAATATTAACATTCTCGATTATCATAAATACGATCACATATAATCATAAATGATTATATATGATCATATTTATGATAATCGAGAGAGAGAGAGAGAGAGAGAGAGAGAGAGAGAGAGAGAGAGAGAGAGGGAATATGAGTCAAATCAAAATAGGAAAGGACTGAGATAGTTGTTCTAACAAGGTGGTGAAAGTTTTTATTGTTGATAATACTCCATCTAATGCCCCTGGAAAAGCAAATGTACTGCTATTCTCTCACGTTTCAAAAGACAAAGGTAGTCTTTCAGTTATGTTTGGGAAAAGGTAACTTTGCCTTTATCTACATGACCCTTTCATGTGTGTCTCCCTCTTTCATTTATTTGACGATTTTTTTTCCTCTACTGAAGTTCTTTTAGTCTTAAAACAATGTTGTCCAGGTGGTTTTGATGACTATTCCTCTATTTCTTTTGAATAATTAGGAATTCCTGTTTAATCAGAAAATGATTTGATGTTTTAAATCTAGGAGCCAAGATGCTATTTCAACAAAATTCAGTTAGCCAATATGAATTGAGAATTCAGAATAACATAACTTTATTATGAAATTATAAATTCTTACTTGTAGTAAGTCACTATTGGCTATAGATTCAGAGTAGAAAATTTTTTCGGAAATTCATTCTATTCAATAATGATTTCGGGAACCTTGGCTTTGCTGAATTTTGATTATTGTATTTAGTTCCAGTATCATTTGATAGACATCCCTTAGGTAAAGTAAGTAATCGTTAGTTTTGTGATCTAGTCATTGTAATGTGGCTCATATACTTTTACCACTGAGACAGTCTTTATTTTTGGTTTGAACACACGGCTACTCAAACTACATACGATCTAAATTTATTTCCTACTATAATGTTAATTTAAACCTGATAATTTGAATATGTGGGCTGAGACTTATATCGTTTTACAAACTATCTCCTCTTGGGATTAGATTATTTTTTATAATGATCCGCGGTATTTAACTTGAAAAATTATTTCTATGCCTGATAGATTAATTTTCAAAGTGCATCACAAAAAGTCGAAGTAATAATATATGAAAACAACACATATTAGTGTCTAATCTATAGTTTTTGAGGTCGCTGAGATTAATAATGACACTCTCGATGCCATACAAGTCCAAGTTCAGGCTTGATAGGGAGGGTGGGGTTAAAAGGGGTAGCAAGGGGGTGAAATAAAACTAACCAAAAATGACAGATATTAGTTTCTAACCCACAGTTTTTGAGGTTACTAAGATAAATAGTGCCACTTCTGATGCCCCTTAAGTCCAAGTTCAACCCCAATATAAAGGTGGGTGAAAAGGGATGGGAAGGGGGTAACATGTAAAAAACAAAACAAAACAACAGATATTAGTGTCTAATCCATAGTTTTTGAGGTAGCTGAGATGAATAATAACACTCCTGATGCCATTCAAGCCCAAGTTCAGCTCTGATAGGGAGGGGATTGGAAAGGGGTAGGAATAGGGAGACATTCAAAAATAACTTAAAACAACAGATATTAGTTCTAATCCATAGTTTTTGAGTTTACTATGATAAACAGTGATACTACTAATGCCATTTAAATCAAAGTTCAGCCCCGATACGAAGGTGGAGTGAGAAGAGGTGGGAAGGGGTGATATATTAAAATAACAACTACAAATATAACTGTCTAGTCCATACTTTTGAGGTTGCTGAGGTGAATAGTGGCACCCCTGATTCCCTTTAAGTCTAAATTCAGCCAGGAAGGGGGAGGGATGGGAAGGGGATGACATGTAAAAATGCAGATATTACTGTCTAATTTATAGTTCTCAAGGACGCTGAGATGAATAGTGTCACTACTGATGTGCTTTAAGTCAAAGTTTAGCCCCAATATAAAGGGGGGTGGGAGGGTGGTGATATCTAAAAAAAAAAAACTGAAAACTACAGATGTCACTGTCTAATCCATAGATTTTGACATTACTGAGATGAATAGTGACACTCCCGATGGTCTTTAGTTTCCAAGTTCAGCCACGATAGGAAGGGATAAAAAATGAAATGTCAAAAATGATGTATATTAGTGTCTAACCCATAGTTTTTTATATTGCTGGGATGAACAGAGACACTCCTGGTGCCTCTCACATCCAAGTTCAGCCCCAATAGGAATAGCGGTGAGGAGTTGTGAAATATAAAATGTCCAAAATGCTGAACAATGTAACTGAGAAAGAGTAAAAGGGAAAGGTAGTGAGAGAGGGAGTAGGGAAGGTTTGGGAGGAGAGAGAGAGTTTATCGGTGTTGATTCAGAGTTTTCCTGGGCAGCGCCGGGTTGGTCACCTAGTATATGATAATTCAAAGGCTACTGAAGAGAAATTAAGTTATACACCTTAAAATACACATATACAGTATTTTTTATCACAATTTAATGACAGAATTATTGGATGAAAAATGCAAAGATTTTTTTTCCCATTCGCTCAGTTTTCCCTCCGTACCTGTTGATGGAAATAGGAAAAAAATGTATATAAGGGTTAAGTCGTGAAAATTTAGTAGTAATGTAATTATAACTGAAGAATATCACAAGTAATTACACACAGGAGTAAATAAATGTGTTACCTTAATTGCGACTAACTTAAGGGCAGGTAAACTGTCTAGATAACTATAATTATAATTATATCTGGAAAACCCTCATTCTGAAACGAAGTAACGCCTAAACAATACAAAAGTTACAGTAAACAAGCTAATATTCTTCAAATCGTGGTACGCATAGCTGTTAACGGAAATCCCAGATGTGAAAAGATCTAGTTCCAGTAATGTTTTTCTTTTAACCGCTATAATTTCAATTGAGGTTGAGAGAGAGAGAGAGAGAGAGAGAGAGAGAGAGAGAGAGAGAGAGAGAGAAATTAGCATGTAACCTCATCTTTCAGTAAACTTCCATGAGTACCCTGAGAGAGAGAGAGAGAGAGAGTAATCTGGGATCATATCCGCAAGATGGCTGTGCCAAATTATTTTAGTTCACTCTTATCATCACTATTTCAATTACAACCGCGTGACTGCCTTATAGAAACTAAGCTCACGCGAAAAATTTGACGAGTTTAAACGAGGAGTTGATGAGCAAGGAGGAAGGGGAGTAGGGATGAAATCATGCAATTCAATTAATGATTTATCACAGCCACATCTGAGTAAAACTTTTCATAACAGTCATTAGATCTCAAATTGCGTTTACACTGAAGTATTTGTTCGAGTATCGAGTGTCCGTTGCATTTTTTTATTCATTCATATATTAAAATTAATTATGTCAGGTTTTTTTGACTAACTCTTCATCGTGTTAATTTTTGGTCATTCTAAGATCACACATCTTAATACCAGGTTGTGAATCATATCGTTCTTTTAATGATCATTTCCTGATTCGACGATAATTTTGAACTGAATCAAAATTGTGAACTTGAGCCTTTTAGAAACTCACTTGAAATCATGAGGACGTTTTATATTGTAAATTGCAAAATTTCCTCTTGCTATCATTGAAATTTCTTTTAGCATAGTCAGAATAATTGTTAGTTCTAACTAAAAGTTTCTCTCTTATATATAAAAGCAGAAATTAGAACACCATATTGTCGATTCGTTTCCTAAGGATATTTTATTGATTATATTGCAGAGCAAAAGGGAAGCATCTATCATCTAGCCCTTAGACCTTACCTGTCCCTTGGGATTACTTCAGATTAAATAATAAGGTCATGAAAGATGTGTTGCCATCGAGTTCTAATCAAAAGGGTTGGTGAAACAAGGTATTTTAAATTCCAAAGCGGTTAAATTTTAATATTTTAAAAAGCGGTAATTATAGTAACGCGTGAATATTTTGAATTTCAAAAATAATTAACGTGTGTATATCTTCAATAACAGTAAATATTATTAAAAGATGTATATTTTAGATACCAAAACTTCTTTACCGTGTGTATGTTTTAAATACCAGTAATCATTAACTCATGTATGTATTAAATCCCATTAATTACTAACGTATGCACATTTTCAATACAAATGATTATAAACGAAAATCGATTATAAACGGTGAATTAATAGTAAGTTGGTTGGCGAACCGTTTGTATGAAGGCCACCTGATGACAGTTGATTCTTTCTAAGCAACGGAAAGCTTAAATTAGAACTGGTGAGAAAAGACGACGATTTGAAGGCTATACGCATTTCCATGTATATTTAGAATATTGCCAAAATAGCTTTCGGATGTTTGGAATATGTGTGTGTGTATGTGTGTGTTAAAGTGAGTGTTTCTATGACCGTCGGTCATTAAACTACATTATTCCATAAACGGGAGCTTTTGATTCTTTTCTCTTAAGACAGCAACGAAACTGGAAATTGTGAGTTAGCGCCGCCTCAGTCTCGCCATATCATGTCGGTCGCTGTTAGGGGCTCAGTATTGCGTCAGCTGCCGTGGAGGGATGACCTTGCTGCCGTAGCCTCAAACGATTCCTTGCAGCATCTACCGCTCTGCTATCGTAGGAATGTTTAGATATCTGCAATAAAATCTGGACATCTTACCGGAGTGTCTCGTATATATTTTTGTTTATTGATATTACTGGTTAAATTAAATATTAGCATATCTGAATAGCTCTTTGAAGTAGTTATATAACATCTCCCGCTTCTTATCATTTCTAACATTCCTGCTCTGTCGAAAGACCTAAAAATAATAACTATCTTACAAAAATATGTTTTGGTAGATGAACGGGAAGTTCTCACACGAAGAATAAGGACGTTGGTGTACAGTCAGTAGCAGGGAAGGCGTTACAAATGAACGGAAATGGAGATATTATGGTAATTAACAAAGGGACGGTTTGTGCCTGTACGGCACGTACTGTACAAGAACCCTTTCGTGCTAATGGGTTGTAACGAGCGCGGTGATTGGTAGAACTGTAGTGTCCGAGTTCAGTACTCGGTTAGTCTTGAATTTCGATTAAACAAATCAGATTGCCCTTGAGAGGCTTTTGATATGCATAATGATCTTGTTCTGCCACTGTACTTGTAAAATTAAAAATGATGACGCCTTATCGAATGAGCTGAAATTCGCTGTTGTTATTTTTGAGGAGTCTCTCTCTCTCTCTCTCTCTCTCTCTCTCTCTCTCTCTCTCTTTCTCTCTCTCGTCTCTCTCTCCCTTGCTCTCTCTCTCCTCTCTCTCTCTCTCTCTCTCTCATACATGTTAATTCACGTTGCTCATCATTGCATTAGGTTACTACTGTAGATTTAAACAAAAGAATAACAGCCTATTATTACAGTATTAGAATCATTCCTTTTACTTTACCTCCATTCATATTCTTTTTCTTCCACCTTGCTATCCACCCTCTCCTAACGATTATTTCATAGTGCATCTGCCAGGTTTTCTTCCTGTTACCACCTTTCAAAACTTTCTGTTCTCAATTTTCTTTCAGAGCTAATTGACTTCATAGGTCCCATCGCTTGGCCTTTTGCTTAAATTCTATATTCCTTCCTTTCCAGTTGGCCTAGTTACTGCACAGATTGTAAATATGTCCCAGTACTACCACTGAGAATTTCGCACTGCAGTTTTAGTAACGGGAATCATCGGATAAAGATCTGTAATATAAGACCACCTCCATTACACTCCATCTGTGCTTATTATAGTGATGTCATAATTATCAGGCGCTGACCGACCTCAGCAGTTATTCGAACATTAAGCTTATTGACTGATATTTGTATTTCTAGTACGACAATGATTCCGTTTCGATCCAATACTGCTCATCATAATTTTTTAAAAGATTTTTTCTTTTGGTTATCTTTTATTAGAGAAAATACGCAATATTTTACAGTTTTAACAGTATTACAAGCAGAGTTTTTTCAAGGTTGACTTAATTTTGGATTCTTCCCGCTCCGGGAAGAATGCTGAACAGAAGCACCTATCATTCTTATGAAGTTCTTAGTTTGTAAAGGTCTAATGCTAAAATACTTTTATTTTCCTACCGCAAAGACATTTGACAATTATTTGATAACTTCTTTGCAAGTGTCTTGGATCATGGTTCTTCTATTTTGAAAGTAGAGTTTTGTCGCATTGTCTTAAAAGCGTTATATTGAACCTACTTATTAGAGATTATAAATTACCTTCTGTTCTGAGTTTCCCGTACTTTCAACTTTATGGGACCTCTCTCTCTCTCTCTCTCTCTCTCTCTCTCTCTCTCTCTCTCTCTCTCTCTCTCGAAACGACTGAGTAAAAAACCCATTTCTTGGTTGTTACAATAGTAATCCACTTATTGTTACAGATCGAAGGATATTTATGGAAAATCTAAATATCACACACACACACACACACGCGAACACATCTACATCTACTTATATCATTATTCGAATCTTTAGCCTCTGGCCTTCTTACAGTGATGGTTTGCTAGTACTAGTAAGTCAGACTTCTCATATTACTATTATTTCAGACAGTATTTGAACTTGAAATTTGAGGATGTTGATAAGATAAATTCGTGAAGAGAGTAAGAAGCCTAACGAACATTTTATAGAGTAGATTTCATGAGGAAAAGTGCCGACGTTATTGAAAGAAATACCTTGGCGTTTGGTGAAAGAAAGGAATAAAAGTGAGAGCTCGCTGAAGTAGAGAGGTGAGCAACATGAGGGAGCTTTGATTGACAAGGTATAGGCAGGTGAAAGGAAACTTTTGGGATTACTTTTATGAGAAATGCAAAGTAGAAAGAAATAAAATGGGCAGGTTTGTAAAAAATCTAATTACGAATTTTCTTTGTCTCTTTTGCTATAGGTAAAAAAATGTAGTTGATTTTTACCTTTAATTTGAATGGCTTTATCATTTAGACAAGGAAGTTTTGACAAATAAAGCGAACAGGCTATTTTCTTATGTTTATATCGTATCTCCAAACTACCATGACAAACTGGAATGAGAATGGCACACAACCTGTTAACGACGGCATATATATCATATATCAGCGTGCGAACGATAAATTCCGGTGTAATAATATTGAGAATATTATTGCAGCTTTAATCCTTGAAATTGAGGGATGGGCTTCGTTCGCCCAAATGGAAAATAGAGGCCCTGTCTTCCTAAGGGTCTGTCTGCTTGTCTGATTTGGAAGAATCTTCACAAAATGTGAGTCCATTCCTGTGGCTGCCTCTGCCAAGCATAACTGCAGCTGAAGGAGTATTTTTCCTTTGGTTCAATCTCTGTTTCTTTATAGGATGTTTAATGCTGTGTCATTCTTTATCATTCTAGATGATATTCTCAAATTTGTTGAACAGAAAGCAATTTACGAAAAGGAATAAGATAAATTAAATATCTGATGAATGATTTTTCACTGGGGAATTTGCCACATTTTTGGTCTTTTTTTGCATGAATTACATGACAGCGCTCCATCACGGATTATACTTATTTCAGCCAGATAAAAGCGTTGAACATTTAAAAGTATATCTATAAACGTGCATGTAAAACAGATGCATCCATTTGAAAACTGAAGGATATATTCATCACAGGTTATTCTTTCAAGTAAGATAGCATGAACGTAAAAATCTAGTATATACCTTGAAGAATTCAGACGAATATCCGCCTTCAAAAAATTCTACAGTCTGTTTTATTTACCGACTTTTAGTCTTGAACGTTCCAGTCGAAAGTCACCGAATTTGTTTGAGCAGAAAGTATTTTAGCGCTTATTTAAGGCTTCGTTGACTCTCCCTATCCTCTGCTCATCAGCCAAACATTTCTATGGACCGTATAAAACTCGGGGAGCGATAAAAATATGAGATTAAAATTCACGAAGCGTATTGTTCAAGTTGGTACCGTATTGCGCTCGTAGAAATCGCGTTGAATTAGTAAAGTGCACGGTCCAATAGAACTACTATGAGATTCAGGGCTTCTGTAACACGGTTTTTTGGCAATGACTTTTTATCTATGCATTTCATAGATATAACGCTTATTCAGAATACACATTATATCTACACATAAATTTTGACTGTATTCTGCATTACTTAGGTTGAATAAATTTGGTACTTATAATGTAAAAGTGACTTTTTTTTTAAGACGGGCCAACTTACTCAGAGATAAGGTTTCGAACGAACTCGTTACGTAACTTATGACAGCATTTCTTCCCTCTTTCTCGATGGGTGATTGACTATACGTAACGAAGGCTATACCTCTGCCAACAATGACAAACATTTAAATACAAGCAAAGCAGTACACCTTTATGAACTCTGAATCCTCTCCACTGATAATTGTCATAATGAACAAGCCAACAAAATATGTTTATTAATAAATACAAAAACACTTCGATTATTAGTCTAATTCCCAAAATAAGTGTCCTAAGAAATTATAATCTACTTTATAGGTCACAATCAGATTGACAAGATGTAGGGAATAGTTAGTAATTTTCAAAGACATAGTAGACAAGCTTGATTTGATAACTGCTGTATCCAATGTCAAGCAATTTTCATTTATCTACCTATTTACTAAAAAAAAAAAAAAAATAGACGGTACCGTATTTTGGCTTTGAACCTTCACCAATAATTATCGGCAGAATGATGACTTCATGAGGCTCCACCCACTTTGGCCTCGTTATAATTCAGGATAACACTGAAGGCTATCATGGGCATAGTTGGATTACAAAATTTAACTGCTGGCTATAAAAACTCATTTCTCGAGTAGTTGTAAGAAGTGCTAAATGATCCTCTGGGATCCCAGCAGCTGGCCTAAACGTTTAATTCATGTATATTGCTGTTATTACTAATTTTGCGGCACTACTGCCACAGTAGTTACTACGCTAGCACAGATACCCCACCCACATCTATGTATCGTTCCGCCATATATAAAGACTGTTTACTTACAATCTCTCTCTTTCTCTCTCTCTCTTGGTGGCATAGTGAATAGTTAATGGAAATGTTCAAAATCCTGAATGACATTACAAGTAGTATAATCACGTTACGCTAATACAAATCAGACCATAAACATTGGATTTAAACTACAAACTGAATAATTACCTATTCAGGCTATAATAAGTATGGCCACGGGCTTTCTCTTGACTGTATAAAGTTGCAAGTCGTAAGACAAATGCAGTTTTGCAACCACGGGGACAATTCCAAATCCTGTTAGCCATTCTTGACTACTATGGGTTTCAGAGCCGATGGAATAAGGTGAATGGGTTTCTGTCTGGTGGATGGACTGGGCAACATTTCGTAAAACGATGTTTACCTTGCTTACGTAATGAATGTTTTTCGACTCTTGGCTCGCAATCATTGGCCATGGCGTTGGCTAGATCATTTTTACTCTATAAAAATTAAAACTATCGGGTTTAGGTTATTGATAATGCTGATAAAATTTGTGTGTAGTTGTAAAATATACATATGTCAACTTTCAGCTATGTCCGATGCTTTGATAAGGAGCAAAATCCAAAAAACCGTGTTACAGAGGCCCTGAATTTCATAGTAGCCCCTTTTAAAGTGGTAGATTTCTGCTGTGAGAACAGGATAGGAAAGAGTCAACTTTTTATTGCGGAGAAAAGAAATAAAGTATGTTCCATTCCATCTCTTCACTCACTAAGGTAGGGCTTGAGGCATAAGTGATGTATGCATAGCTAGCTCGCAATTGGCTGAAATCAGTGCTTCTGATATCCTAGGCCTTCTGTGATAAAGGAAGACATTGAATGCTTATATATATATATATCATATATATATATATATATATATATATATATATATATATATATATATATATATATATATATATATATATATATATATATATATATATATCTATATATATATATATATATATATATATATATATATATATATATTGCTACGTCTATAGAACGCCTCGCCTTCCCAGCAGAGTTTTAGTTATATTAATTATAAAAGTAGCAGCCATGCCTTCTCCTGAAGCGACTGTTGTTGGGAGAGTGGGTATGTCGTAGGAATGATATTTCCGGTCTGACGGAAGCTTAGGGTAAGAGAGGCAAGTCACAAGAGTAGCTAGGCTTCGAGATGGATTTTAGGGATTTCTACAATAAGACCTATTTTCCTTCCCAATTTGCTGGTGTTGTGTTTACCACCTTTCAGGCAATGCTCGAGGCGGTTTTTGGAAGCCCCGTGATTCGAAAACAACCAGTATCGATCTCAGTCGGCTGCGAGACGTGATCTCGGACAGAGGTCAAATTGCCAGCCTCCCAAAATTAGGCCTACCCACGACGTACTTGTGGACACGAACCCCAGACCTGAACAGAGGTCAGGCCGCATTCTTCTACAAGGATACACAGAATATTGCATAAAGGTACGTCTGAAAGTGTAAACTTCAACCCAGCACCTTTTACTACCATACGACTCTTGCTAAATTCATTTTCAATTCTCATTTTTACCCCTTCTACATCAAAGGCAAACCCTTTGTCCTCATCGGGCCACGTGCTCCCCTTTGTGACTTGTTAAAGACCAAGCTTTCGTGCATACCTCAGTGAACCATTCGAGTTTACCTTCCCCAATGTTAGAGAATTAATCAGCCTTAATCAAAGCAAGAAGTCATTTTTCCTTTTATCTTGTTTAATCTGGGATTCTTTTCCAGATTCCATGAGTCACGTGCCGTCCCTCTGCCCGCAAGTGTGCATTACCCAAGTGTATGAAAACCAGCTATAACAGCTCAACGGAGCCATCATTTACTTTTTCTCCAGCCCAGCACGGGCCTTTTAGTAAATAAATAGTTGTTAAGTAACGAGCTGAGTTTTCTGGCGACCTTTCCCTCTAAAGAACTTAATAATAACTTTCAGCTTACGGTAAGTTAAAGCAATTCCCTCTTGAAATCCCTAAATTACTTCCGTTTATGTATCTAGCCTCTGGCAAGGCCCTATATACGTAACATTGTCGACCTTCGCCGAGGATATGAACCTAGCTTGCTTAAAAAAAGCTTGTAAATCGCGTTATCCGTTGTAAAACGTAAACTGTAAATTATTTTACAAAAAGCAAATCAAGCACACTTGCAGGGAAAGAAGACACACTGACTCACGGTAAGGTATTCCATTCATTAATATGATTATTCTATAACCAATGTTAGCTTAAGGTACGTTTAAGTATTTTATTGTTGAAGTGGTCAAAAGAGCGTAGGTAGAAATCTTATTATTGTAACGGCGAACGCGCCAGTGCTTTATTTTAGCGGCGAGCAAACATTTGCCCCGCGAATTCTCTGTTACTTTGTGCTGTCCTCGTAGGAGCTCTCACGAACACGTGTGCAGATAGATGCCAGAAAGGACCAGATCAAACTAGGAAGTGCTTTGCCAGGGTTTATTGCTGTGTTTGAAAGCCTAGCTAGTTAGGAGTGTTTTACTAATAATTACGGCAAAAGAAGTGTACAATTCTTTTGTCTGATATGTTAGGGTATTCATTTTTAACTTAGTTTCATTCCAAGTGTTGGTAACCGCTTACCTCTCAGCTAATTCAGCTTCGCGCTCTCTCGTGCCTGCGCGGTCTCAACCAGCCTTCGTCTCATTCACAGCGGCAGCCATGTTTGTTTTCTCTTTCAACATTATCTAAACAATTTAAGCAAATTAACGTAATTCGCCTTGAATAAGAAAGTAGAATTTTGTGTTGTAAATTGCCTTCGCATTTACAGAGAATCAGCTGTTTTGAACGACATGCTGCGCGCTAGCAGCGCTAGCCCAGCTCCTTCACGTGTTTCACCTCGCATCGCTCACTCGCGCGCTGAGCGAAAATTTCATTTCACTTCGCATTTAACGTAGCCTCATTCACAATTGTTTGCTAACATCGTTTTAAATCCTTACCGTCATTTCACTGTTCACAGGGACCTAGTAATCTTACATAAAGTTAACGTAAATCTCAAGTAGAGTAAATCACAAGAATTGTTAACGTAAAACGCGTCTTTGTAAAATTCATATTGAAACGCAAATCATTTCATAAGCGCAAGCCGCTAACATTAACGTAAAAATCGTTCACCACGAGCGCGTTATCATTTTCATAAAACGTTATCCAAAAGCAATTCTTTCATTAAAAACGTTAACGTAAGTAAATCATTTAACGCAAGTTGCGTCATATTAAACTAACATTAGTAGTTCAATTCAAATATAAGGGAGTTCATTCATATATCATTTTTCACCCTCTCCGAGAGAGAGAGAGAGAGAGAGAGAGAGAGAGAGAGAGAGAGAAAACCAGAACACAGTATTCACGAAGCCAAGAGTACTACATCTTACCATTAATTATAGCATGCAGAATTAACATTATTTTAGTCTCTTGTGTCTTTCATTTACACAGCGTGATACGTACGCGCATGTGTCCATTGCAGTTTGCAAGCATTTATTTATTTCATTTATCGAGTACTTCAGCGAGTGACTGAGCATTTCTAGAATTTCCATTACCTGTCGTTGCCCGAGTGGTCTTTTCATTTTCTTTATCACGAAAGACTTGCGTATACCGCAAGCACAATTCGCACAGTGTGCCACGCAAATTCATTACTTCCAGACAGGGAAGTCGTTACCAGTTTAGGACTGGCCACCACCAGTGCACGTCAGGTCTTATCATTTTACAGTGCCACTAATTCTTGACACTGTTCATCGACTGGCTGCTGAAGTACTCCCACCTTTTACTTTCTCTCCTCCACCATTACACTCTGCCCCGAACAGAGTGCCATTTCACTTCGGTATACTTGAGTATACTGCGTGTAGTGTCCGGGACACACCAGCACGATACCAGTGCTCAAAGGAACGCCTCCTCATAAGTGCCATTGCACCTGTACAGGCCGTACAGGTAGCCATTCTACCTGCGTGTCCGTCCTGCGGAACGCCCCTTAGTGTGACGTGCGCCGCACACTCCATTTGATTTGTCCGCCTCATCAGAAAGTGCCACAGAGCACCCAGTCCTTTAAGATTTTTTTCATCCAAGCCTCCACTGCAGCCTAAGGAAATGGCTTCTGCTGCCCAACCACATATATCCATGGAGCTGGAAAGGCTCCAGACCCTCATGGCTCTGGGCACGAACGCCGGTTACACTGGGCAGGAACTCACCCAGTGGGTGAAGGGGCAGGTGGATGATCTGCGCCTGCAAGAGAGAGCCGCCAGAGAAGAAGAGAGGAAGGCAAGGGAAGAAGAGAGGAAGCATGAGCTAGCTCTCAAGGAGAAGGAGCTCGAGGTGGAGAAGGCACGACAGGTGAACGCCGAAGCCCTAGCCATGCAGCCAGCTCCCAGCCCCACGCCTACAGTGTCGTCCAACCCTATTGCCAGCATTAACGCTCTCATCCCGAAGTGGACTGAGGATGAGCCCGAGGCATGGCTGGAAGAAGTGGAAGCCTTATTCGAAAACTACCCTACCACTGAGATAGAGAGGGCCGCCCTGCTTGCCAAGCACCTGGACGGCAAGGCTAAGACAGCCCTCCGCTCACTGGATCAGGGTCAGCGAGGGGACCTGGTGGAAGTTCGCCGGGTCATTACAAAGGCCTATGAAATCACCCCGGAGAGGTGGAGGCAGCGTTTCAGAGGTCAGGCAAAGGAAGTTGGTTGGGCCTGGGGAGATTACTCCTACCACAAAATCCAAGCCGGAAAGCGCTGGCTCGAGGCCATGTCGTGCACAGAGTTCCAGGACCTGTTTAACAGGATCATGCTGGAAGACCTCTACCAGTGTGTACCTGGGCCACTCGCAGTGCACCTTAACGACAAGCAACCCAAGACACTTGCGGAAGCTTGTCGCCTGGCTGACGACTGGGAGACCTTCAACCCCTCTCACAGCACCGCCCACCGATGCATAGTGCCACCCGGTCATCTCTCTGGATCCACTCGGCCAAAGGACGCCCACCAAGGACACCCACGGACTTGCAACGTTTGCAAGAAAGTGGGTCACCTAGCAGCAGAGTGCCGCCTCAAGAGCGCTGAGAGCCACAAACCCCCTCAGAACCCTCCTAGGCTACCGAACGGTGCCTCAGCCTCCTCTCAAGACCAATCAGATGCCTTCCGGAGACCAGCCCAGCAGAGGGACTCCTGCAGAGCCTGTGGGGGCTACAGGGCACTACTCCCCTGGATATCCCGGGTGCCCCAAGCACGTGCCTTCGACCCGGCACGTCCACCTGATCGGTGCCACAACCCCCTCGGCCGTTATGCCCGAGTCCAGGTCTCACCCTGAGCGGGTGTGGACCTCTTCAGTCACAGTGGCACCCCTGGATGGCTCTACCCTACCTGTGACGCTGCCAGTTACGGTAGATACCGGCTCCGATCTGTGTCTTATAGACCGGGACCAAGTGCCAGCCAGTGCCACAGTTGACGAGCACATCAGGTGGGCCATGACTTGGGTCGAAGGGCAGTCCAAGACCGTTCCCACAGTCGTCCTGCAGGTCACCACTCCTTGGTGCACCAAACCTCACCGCCTAGGTGCGGTACGTACGATTCGGCATGGAGTAGGTTTCCTATTGGGACGGGACCTCCTCTGGGGATGTCCCTCCCCCACACCACTCCAGGGCCAAGCTACCTCACCACCTCAAATCACGGCCAGAGAGGACTCTTCACCTGTGCCAGAGCACACTGCCAGCCTTGGTGACTCCACAGATTTGCAACCTGTGGGGCCATCTCGGCCTTACCGTCCAATGCCACAGAAGAAGTTCTCGAACCAGTTCTGCCGAGACTGTGGCCGCAAGGGTCACATGTCTGCCAACTACGTAGGGTGCGCGAATTACAATATTCCTGCCATCGTTATGGCAGTTACCAATCCTTCGTTACTAGGACCCCCAGCTCAGGGCCCTATAACCGTCGCACCCATCCAAGGTCATTATCCACCAAGCCATGTCAGAGCCTTTGATGACTCCGGCGCTCAAATCTCCCTGATACGGGAAGATCAAATCCCCCGAGGGGCTACCATTGATAGACGGCAACTGATCACGATTGAAGGCATCAATCATAGTAAGATGATCCTTCCCACCGTCCAATTGAGAGTCGTACGACCTCACCTTGCCAAGGTATGTACACTTGCAGTTGCAAGCTACCTTCCAGGAGGTTACGACCTTATCCTAGGGCATGACCTGAGGTCTCCCATTTCCAAGGGCACGCTGAGAGGTATTGCACCTCCAGTACCCGCCACAGGTCCAGTCGACCTCAACTCTCTGCCAGTGCCACTTGGCAGCACTGAGCAGTGCCAAGCTCCATCCAGCCTGGACGTAGAGCCACCACCGAACTTGACCTCTGCGCCTGGCCCTGAGCTAGCGCCGGCGCCTAACCTAACCAAGGATCCTCCTACAGGAGATCCTCCAAGTGGCATGGAGCTTACCGCAGCCCATGGCCAACCCAAAGTCCATGAGTCTTCTTCACCCTCACCACTGTCGCCCGAGGATGAACCTCCGGCAGACCTAACCTTCATACCTCCTCTGGAAAACCAGGAACTGCCCAACCAGGAGTCAGCCTGGAGTTTTCCCCTTACGACGGCTGTCGCAGCAGCCGAAGTGAGGGCCTCCCCTGCAGTAGGTTCCACCTCTACGACGGTTGCTGCAGATACCGAAGTAGGGTGTTCTCCTGAAATCCCTCAGGCTACCACTGCCTCTGCTCCTGCCGGCGTTTCTGGCCTTTCCCCAGAGTCGGTGCCTCCGTCTACTCCTAGGACTGATATAGCCAGGTCCTGGAGGAATAAGAAGAAGAAGAAGAAGGGACGTAACCAATCATTAACAAACTAACCCAAGAGCCACATGCTCTCCTTGACACCTGTGCCTGAGGTACAGTGTCACATTCATTTGCAGAATGATCCTGGCACCTACCCAGAGAAGGTAGCCAGCCTGATCTCTGCCAGTAGCACTAACCCTCTAACCCCTAGCCATTGTAATACTAACCCAAACTTAAATATAACTACCTCATTGCATTTCCCTCCTGGTCAACTAACCACTCATCATCCCCAAGCATCATTACCTCTTATCATGTATTTTTACAATTCCGTCGCTGAACTACTGCTGTGCGTACCACACTCTGGAATGATTGCGTCTTCATTTAAATGTATTGAGTAGGTTAGGCTAATGATTTAGTACCAGGGCATTAGGTTAGTAGCAAGTAGAATTTTCAAGTAACCTTATCTAGGGGTAGAGTAGACTGTCGTCACAGACAACCCGTAGTTATTACTTAGGCTAGATTACATCACTACATTAAGTTAGTACACTTAGCATCTTTGCCTATAAGTTAGGTAGGCCATTGTAGTCAGCCGTATCGCTGCTCAAAAAACTTCAAGTTAGAGTAGGAGAACTGGGTAGTCGAGGCGATCAACTTATTTAAGCCAAGACCTTCACGCCCGAAAGGGAGTGAATGCCTTCTTAACAGGGGGAGCTGCTACGTCTATAGAACGCCTCGCCTTCCAGCAGAGTTTTAGTTATATTTAATTATAAAAGTAGCAGCCATGCCTTCTCCTGAAGCGACTGTTGTTGGGAGAGTGGGTATGTCGTAGGAATGATATTTCCGGTCTGACGGAAGCTTAGGGTAAGAGAGGCAAGTCACAAGAGTAGCTAGGCTCGAGATGGATTTTAGACTTCTACAATAAGACCTATTTTCCTTCCCAATTTGTTGGCGTTGTGTTTACCACCTTTCAGGCAATGCTCGAGGCGGTTTTTGGAAGCCCCGTGATTCGAAAACAACCAGTATCGATCTCAGTTGGCTGCGAGACGTGATCTCGGACAGAGGTCAAATTGCCAGCCTCCCAAAATTAGGCCTACCCACGACGTACTGGTGGACACGAACCCCAGACCTGAACAGAGGTCAGGCCGCATTCTTCTACAAGGATACACAGAATATTGCATAAAGGTACGTCTGAAAGTGTAAACTTCAACCCAGCACCTTTACTACCATACGACTCTTGCTAAATTCATTTCAATTCTCATTTTTACCCCTTCTACATCAAAGGCCCTTTGTCCTCATCGGGCCACGTGCTCCCCTTTGTGACTTGTTAAAGACCAAGCTTTCGTGCATACCTCAGTGAACCATTCGAGTTTACCTTCCCCAATGTTAGAGAATTAATCAGCCTTAATCAAAGCAAGAAGTCATTTTTCCTTTTATCTTGTTTAATCTGGGATTCTTTTCCAGATTCCATGAGTCACGTGCCGTCCCTCTGCCCGCAAGTGTGCATTACCCAAGTGTATGAAAACCAGCTATAACAGCTCAACGGAGCCATCATTTACTTTTTCTCCAGCCCAGCACGGGCCTTTTAGTAAATAAATAGTTGTTAAGTAACGAGCTGAGTTTTCTGGCGACCTTCCCTCTAAAGAACTTAATAATAACTTTCAGCTTACGGTAAGTTAAAGCAATTCCCTCTTGAAATCCCTAAATTACTTCCGTTTACGTATCTAGCCTCTGGCAAGGCTGCTATATACGTAACAATATATATATATATATATATATATATATATATATATATATATATATATATATATATATATATATATATATATATAAACAACTCTCACACCTCATAAAAATAGCAAATATGCCGATTTACATCGATAATACAGCAATATAAGCACACGAGAAACGAACTTGTATCATATACGTAATTCAAACACAAACGAACGATTGGCTTTCTATATATATGTTGTATCTCATGTAGGTAAATAAAAAGAGATCCGGCTATGTGAGAGCGAATGAAATGTATTTGAATATTTCTTGAATGCAAATTATTCAAGTAGGGTAGTATTTGAAATGTTCAGCACTGTTGTTGTCTATAAGGCTGTCTGAGATAGGTAGAAGCCACTGCAGCATCGGCGTGAAGGCGGGAAATTTCAATCAACACATGGTAGTAGTGCAGCTGTTTTCTTTTCAGAATACGTTAGATAGTTACATAATTTTTCCTTGAGCTTACAGGTCCTTACAATACCCGAGTGACTGGTCAATTTCAGGTGCATTTTGTCAAATATCTGATCGAGCAGAGTTTGAAATTTCATTCCTTTCCCTCATCCTCTGTGCTGATGACATGCACGGCATGAAATGGTACGGTAGACTTTCTTTTCTTTTAAATACAAGACATTACACCTACACTTTGACCGAACGAATACATAAGGATTACAATAATACAATAATTTTGAGTAATATGAAATGAAAGTGTGCTTAAAAGAAGACCAGTAAAATCTAATACCTGGCGAATCAGTAACAGGCCTATTATTCACCTGTCGGTGCTTCGTGATCTAGCTGTCAGCATCCTTAAAGGTATTTTTTGGGGAACGCGGATAAAATTTTTATACAACTTTGAATTTATTTTTATGTTCATGTTATGCAATTGCATATAGTATAAACTTTGAATTAGAAAAATCTGATGAGTATATGTCTATGTGTAGCCTGGTCCGTAGTAAGGAAGTACAACGTAATCAATGAAACTCCATTTTTTCTGATATGCGTGGACGTATAAAGGCGGTCCTTCTTGTGCTTATATAGGTATATTATCCATATAAATCGGCCTCTTTATGATTTATATAAGATCGTGAGAGGGTTCTTGCGTATAAAAGTTTTCAAATATATTACTAAAGAAATAGTCTGAATATTTTTAGGATAAACTATCTATATCAAAATGTTGATTTTTAGCCAATCACGAGCTACGCATACATTTGTGCCAAATATAGTCAGAGTTAATCTTACCTTGGAAAAACGCGACGGAATTACGCAAGTTTTAGCGTATTTTTGTAGAAAACATGACAGGCTCAGAACAGCTATTCCGCTGCAGATGCTGGGTAGAATTGCTTCTCAGCTTAATCCTAAGGCTTTTAAACGTTTGACAGAATCATATCAAGTCAACATATTCTCAAAGACTTCGTTATGGAATTTATAATATTCTCCCCTATCCAGGAAGATTCGACATAACTAGAAGCATAAAAGGCGATGTAAAAATAAGAGATTCAACAGAAGCAACTTTCTCGCCCATTCTGGTTCATTACAAACCGCACAATCCTCTAGCTGGCATTCCTTTTAATCCTCCTAACTTTGGGAATGATCGGCTTCTTCAGGAGGCCATGAAGCCAATAACACTGTGACAGGCAATGGCGTGATTTCCAACACAGGTGTCACATTCTGTCTCGTTATTTTGCTTTTGAGAACACTCACTGTTTCCTTAGAACAATTCAAGAAATTTTCCTGAACAGCTGGTATGTTGGCTAGTGTCGTGACATGCCGCTCAGATGTCGCGGGTTCGTGCTTCCTCCTGGGCTATGAAAAATCATTGGCTCCATATCATGATCAGTTACTGCTGCAGTGTGGGAGGTTGAAACCGACATTCTTTGGAAGCTTGAATTTCAAGTCAATGACCCTTGTGTACATGTTCCATGTGAATAGGTCCCATATACCGAAATAATAATAATAAATAATAATAACGTACAGCGTTAAAGGGAAATGCAAATTGAATGAGCACAAACACCAAACAAAGGTACTATGAATGGCGCAATGAATATTTAAAGGCTATTCGATTCTTTATTCTTTTGAAAGAGGAAAGTGAAGGAATTCAACAGTCATTTACATTCAGATTATATAATAGCAATAGGTGCATTAATTAGTACAGGAGTTGTATAGCCGCCGACGTTGAGTAGAGTAATTTGAATATATATATATATATATATATATATAATATATATATATATATATATATATATATATATATATATGTGTGTGTGTGTGTGTGTGTGTGTGTGTGTGTTGGTGTGCGTGTATGCATATATAGTTAGGTATATAGATAAATTATATATAAATAATAGTGGGTGTTTACGAGTTTTATGTTTATATCTATGCACGTGTATACGTATGTACAGATAATGTTGCCCGTGTTGAATACGCAGCACTCGAACCCATAGACGAGACTTCCATTTCCTTAGTTCCGAACAATCAATAAGAACTAATGTACAGGGCTCATGATCATGATAGGAAGAATCTACTTCCCGTAAAAAATTCACCATTTTGCTCCATAAGTAAAATCCCATTGCATTATGGAAGCTGTTCTTCACATTCCTAGAAATCTTTAATTTTTCTTTTCACCTAAAGGTAATAATTTGAGATTGAATATTAAGTTCTTTTTATATATATTTTCTGAAAACACTGTCGAATGAATAAGTAATTTAAGATTATCCAAAGCATTCACTACATTTGTCGTGTTTTAAATAACTGATATGTTTAGGAAGCCAAATGTTTTGACAAATATAAAAAAATAGAAAATATGGCTCAAACTATTTTTTGATGAAGACAAAAAATAAAAATTAGGAGGAAAAATATATAACTCAATGAAAACCGAGAAACGAAAGAAGAGTTCAGAGGAAACTGTTCCGGAAGACAAGAAAATAAAAAATAATGAAAAGAATAATCTCTGGAAGGGAACGAGTCCACTAAAGGGGAGGAGACAGACGAGACTCAAGTTGTAATGATGATTAAAGTGTTTGGCCGCAACTGAGAGAGAGCTCAAGTGGCACTCGAGAGTCTCTCGCCCTCGACTTTCAGAAACGTCGAGGGTCATCCGGAAGTCACCGAAGTTACGACAATAAAAATCTTCGCTCGAAGCATCTTCCTCTTTTCGGGTAATATGAAAATTTTGCTTTTGGAAATCGGCGCATAATGATGTTTGCCAACGAATTAATGTTTATCTCACTCGAAAACCCTGGGTTCGATCCCTATGTAAGGCAGAAATTTAGTCTGTCTGTCGTTATAGCTTTCTAAAATAAAATTCTATGATCCATCTAGGTCAGTGGTATTTTGGTATAAGAGCAAAAGAAAAAAAAATCAATAGCTAATGCTTGAAGTTATGTATTTATTGATTTCATTTTTTGTGCTAAAGAACACATTAAAAGATAATAATACAAATACATTAGTATTGAATGAGATGCGTAATGTTTTACTGAAATATTCAGATAAAATATAGCAAAAAATAGCCTATTGTATCGAAAATGTACAGCATCAGTTGATATTTTAACATTGCATTCCTTTCCCTGAAATTTTGCCAACGGAGTGGAAAAACAAGTATTATTGTACTGAAAACGAAGTATGCATGACATATATTCTCATTATTGTTTTCAAATGAGAGAGAGAGAGAGAGAGAGAGAGAGAGAGAGAGAGAGAGAGAGAGAGAGAGAGAGAGATATGATCCCTTACCGGAAGCATCATTCTCGTCATTCTTCATAAACATACTACATCAATCATAGTTCATGCACTCACCTCATTCAGGAACGTTCAGAATAACAATTACTTCTGGTTTAGAGATTAATAATCATTATGAAAACGTTCCTTCGGGGATTTAATTAAACAAGTTTCGGCCGAAAATTCCGTGGGCCAGAATAGCGATGGACGGCGGTCACTCATATTTGGCGGCCATTAATTTCTGCGGGAAGCTCAACCAAGTTATACAATATCGCACTTGATTCCACCAAAACTTTAATAATTAAATCGAAGTTCGAGGAGCAAGAAGGGCCGTCGTCTCCCGCTGATGGGATTGTTTGGTGGTCGACGCCACAATAGAAAGATTTTGCACGAAAGATTTAGTTAGGTATGACGGGCTGGAAAAACAAATATTGAAATAGTGTGATAAAGTAGGACATGGCAATTACTGCAGCTTAAGTAATTGTTCTGTAAGAATTCTGCATCCTTCATCTCCCTCTTCAGAAATTATTCCCAAACATAGTATTCAAGAGTGCCTTTGAACAAGACTGTATGTTATCATAGGAACAACTCTAAAATGTCCTCTATAAACAGGCTTAATTGGTTTTATCTCATGTGTTTGGAAGCTGAGACAATTGCTTATAAGACTAAAGTAATTTTAGTTATATGTAACAATAACCAATATCTGGTTGATTTTGTTCTTGAAGGCTAATTGGTTAGGAAGCATCACAACACTGCTCGTGCTACATGGTAAGATTATAATTATTATTATTATTTTTTATTGGCGAAGTCGATTAAAACTATTGTGGCATTCATAAGACCAAAACATTATAATGTCAAATAAACAATTAGAAATGTAAGAGCTTGCAGCAAAAACTTACACTAACCGAAACTAACCAAAAACGACAGATATTAGTGTTTAATCCATAGTTTTCAAGGTCGCTGAGATGAATAGTGACACTCTTGATGCCCTTCAAGTCGAAGTTCAGCCCCAATAAAGAGAGGGTGGGTGAGAAGGGGTGGGAAAGGAGTAAAAATAACCGAAAATGACAGATATTACCGCCATAGTTTTCGAGGTAGCTGAAATTAATATTGTTACTCCCAATGCCCTTTGAGTCTAAGTTCAGCCCTGATTGGATGAGTGGTGAGAAGTGGGTGGGAAGGGGAAAGCATGTAAAAAATATCCAAAAACTACAGATATTAGAGTTAAATCCATAGTTTCGAGATAGCTGATTTGAATATTGACACTTCCGATGCCCTTTAAGTCTAAGTTCCTCTGCGACAGGAAGGGGGTGGAAAGGGGGTGACATGTAAAAATAACTGAAAACAATAGATATTAGTATGTAATCAATAGTTTTCAAGGTCGCTGAGATGAGAGAGACAGAGAGAGAGAGAGAGAGAGAGAGACAGAGAGAGACTATTGGTTGTCATTCAGAGTTTTCCCGGGCAGCACTGGGTTGGTCAGGTAGTATATATATATATATATATATATATATATATATATATATATATATATATATATATATATATATATAGTTACAATATGAAAAACCACACGTCGTATTGCGGCATTCTAGTCCGTTAGAGCAGAAATTTCCTTTTCAAAGATGTTTTCTTGTCTATACGAAATCTCCCTGGAAGAACCAGATGCCTGACGAACTATTTTATTAGAGAAACATATCTCCGAAATTTGTTGCAAAGCCTTGAGATAACAAAGACTATTTTCATTCCATTACTTGAAGGGCTTCATTCCTCACAAATCTGCTCGACAGATGAATTTTAGGTTTTTCGGCTCGATATGCAACTGGCGAAAGACACGAGGAGATGTAAAATATGAAATATCGTTCGCTTTAAGATGCGTTAATATAAAAGATTCGTTCCAGAAAGGAATCAAAGTTATCGGAGCGTATTCCAATAAATGGTCTTTGTCTATATCTCAACGTTATATTCTTAAAAAAGGTTTTTGGAGCACATACAATGCAGAAATGATAGAGACTAAAATTGCTTTCTTTCGTGATAAGGAAACTGGTAAGTAATAGAATTTTGTTGAGTCATATTCATCATACATATCAGGGGAAAAAGGTCGGTATTGCTTGTTAGGGATGTATGAAGGGATTAGGGACACTGTTGCTTATTAAGGATGTAAGAATTGAATAAGGACACGCATTGCAGGTAATCTATTGTAGGGTTTCTTATAGGCCTAGGTAAGCGTTGCTTTTTTGGTCACTGTTGCTATATATGTGTAAATACCTTTTCAATACAGTACAGTGCTCCAGGATTTTGTACAGAAAACACCAATGATGCCTAGTATAAAAATAGAAAAGAGAAAAAATTTCACTTGATTTTTATGCTCTCAGATTCTAATAATATATTTCCAAAACATTTTCTCTGCTTGATAAATGATAAGGAATTGTAAAAAAAAAAAAAAAAAAAAAAAAAAAAAAAAAAAAAAAAAAAAAAAACCACCATAATCCCATTGATAAATAGAATAAAACAAAATACAGACACTCGTTGTGCGCCGAGTCAGGGAGTTAATACGAGGGATGAAAGGACAGCCTCTGCACTGGATAACATATTAGGCTATATTAAAGTATATATTACACATCCCTTGTGCCCAGGGCTACATCTGATTAGGCCTGCCACCGGAGCCCTCCTCCCGGAGGAATCCTAACGAAACGCAGTAAGAAGTAGGTATTAGAGAAGACTGATAATAATAAGGCAGGATCTTCAATGGCTGAACAGTTCAGCATATGACTTAACCAGCTGTCGTTAGCGCTCTTGTCAGGTGTGCGGTTTCTGGTGAGATTTAGAGCTGTACTTCCTTTGTCGGTTCTAATTGTCAACTAGCGTATAATAGTTATAAATTTCGTCTTCAGTGAACTGTGGTTATGTGCACAGGGCAAAACTTCGTTGCAGAACAGCAGCCAAGTCAATAAAACGAGGCCGTTTATAAGACTGCGCTGAAGAGGAATAGTAGGATTTGTTGAAAATATGGCTGATTATCATATATAAAACAGAGCCTAATGAAACAACTTAGTAAATGCATCTTAACTGAGTAAATGAAGGTTATAGGCGAATGGTACAGAAACAAAAATCTAAATGAAGCACAAGTGTTCAGTGTGTAGGAAGTAGTAGAAATAATATAAAACAAATAATTGTTGCATCTACAATAACTCCTTTAAATAAGGAAATGACGGAAAACGTATTATTTCTGTCTTTAACGCTAAAATTAATTATCGGTTTCATTAGTCTAGGAGCCATTAAATTTTTGCATTCTGGTAGGAAATACGAAGCATAAAATGGTGTTTTTCTAAGGCAAAGGAAAAGTACCGCTGAGGGCAATTTTGCCTTTGGCTGCGAGGAAAATATTCTCGTTTTTTATGCTGAGTCAACCAGAGACTCATTTGCCGCGAGAAAGGAAACTATGTCATTTCATTTGCACTCGCCAAAGGAGGACAAAAGTATGTATTTGTTTGGTGCAAACCTTTCATCTTTCAATTTTTCTTTTTCTTTTTGGATACGTAGACGTGGTTCTATGCATGCACAAAAGGCCGCGGTCATGAGTGGCTCTGTGGTAGTTGCTTGCAAGCGAGTTTATCCAGCCCTGAAACTTTAATATCTGTTTAGAATTTATCTGCATTATGTTTGTATCCGTCCTGCTGGTTTGTATGTGCGACCCGGACGCTCTTGTTGACGGTTTGGCTTTCCCTTAGATGTTCACAAACTTCCAACATTAAATATCTCATTCATCTGGCGTCTTTCATCTTTAGCACCAGAACAAATTTAAATCGAAGAGCGAGGGTCATAAAAATATCAAAATAACTGTAATATAAAAGATCGTGAAGGGGTCAAGTCTCAGACCAAAAGACGCTAAGTACCTTCCAGAAGGTCGTACCACGTCTCCTCATTCTCAACACTCATATTATATCTTATGGCAGGTTGGCAGACACAGAAGGTATATTCACAGACTTAATTATATTTTGATGATCGAAGGTATATTCACAGACTTAATTATATTTTGATGATCGAAGGTATATTTGACGACGGAAGGTATATTCACAGACTTAATTATATTTTGATGATCGGTGTTAATCACATAATAAAAATATATTAACACGATATGCTTCCTAACTCATTATAATGAGGTTCTCTTCTGTATTTCATGAACAACAGTAAATGTATTAAGCTCCTTAAACTACTTCTTAGGACGCGACTGAGCAACGCACTTACACCATTTTGTTTATGATTTTTAGACTCTTACGCAACTCATGAAACGAAGGGATAATTCTCCTCTTAATTCACTTGAAACTTTTACAAACACATGTTAGCACCATTAATGCCTCCAAACTTCATAACAAGACAAAAGATGTCCTTAACTTTGGCAAAGTTGAACTGATTTTGACCCAAAATCAAGTATTTGTTTTAGTACTTCGCTTTCATTACATTGGACGTAAGTGTCCAGAACTTAGCAATTTATTGAATTCCGCTTAAAGAAGAAAAAATGTGAACAAACACAACACACGGATATATACGTGTGTGTGTGTGTGTGCGCGCGCACCCGAATTTGTATGTTTTTGTGCTTATCTGCTTACATAGACACCGTCGAGGATAGTGATGAAATTTTGCAACAGGAATTTTCTTGGCGCAAAAATACAAATTTACAATTCAGCAGTACTTTGTTTGGGAGTTCCGGCTATGATTATTTACTTCCAAACTCTGAAAACAATGCAAAACGTAATTCATTTTCAGTCACAGAACTAACTGAGCATATGCCTTTGACATTAGCAGAAGTAATTGCTTACGTGAATGACATACAAATATTGCATTTGAATGCATTACTTAGTTCAGGCCTAAAAACAGACCATAAATTTTTTATTTGTTTTTAGCGCCGAATTACGAATGCAACAATCAAAAATAACATTTTTCCTCCGTGTTTTTTCGCGGGTTTAGAAATGTTTACAATATGTAACGGGGACAACTAGCAAAAATAATTCATTTGTCTGTTCTTCCATTAACAATACCAGCATGAAAGGTAAAAACAGGTATACACGCATTTCAGTAAGTACCTGTAAGGTGGGGTTGCTGGCCTCAAGCCCTGTCCAAGAGATGTTCAAAGGCTTATATGCCGATGGTACCTGGAATTCAGTGATGGCCACCAACTAAGTACTAACCAGACCCAATATACAACGTTTCCCAACTGAGAGCTGTGTGTTGGAAGGCGAGGCTATCGACCTTGTTTGAATCGCAAAAGATGGTTGTTGAAGTCTGTATAGTATCGTGAATTCTAGCTTCTTTTGTTTTTTTGAGTTTCGAAGAAACTGTACAGTGAGGGGCCCCCATACAAAACCTGTGCTCTGTTCTTTTTTCCTCAACTTAGTTCTTCACGATATCAGGGAAACTGAACGAAATACCATTGGTCATTAATGGAAAACCAGAGACGAATGATTGAAATTGTATACAGAGAAATTAAGCGACTAAAAAAGGAATTAAAATTATTTAGTAAAATATTTCAATTTTTGGGGTGCCGTTCCATATTTATAAAATCCCCATCCCAAGTTACTACTACATAGCCTACAAATATTGTAACAAGGATGCTCCGCCCGCTGCCTGCATCTGCTTTTAATTTTATAAAGGTTATTTATACACTGATACCATTCTCAAATCGAAGTGAAAGAACGGCTGCAAATAACTTTTCATTTCTGACCCTTTTACAACATTCTGACCTTCTTGCACCTGGAAATCCAGTTCAGGTGTTATTGACGCGGATTGTGTTTGGCAGCTTTGAGAGCAAATGTTTTCCAGTTCATCCAGGAGGGGAAGAAGCCCTGAGGCCGAATAAAGCAAATATTGTTTTAGCGACTTCGTTGTTTACTTGGTAAAAGGATTCCAGTCTCCAGAGTTTACTTTGCTTTTTTCGTTACTGGCGTTAAAATTTGCCTCGTTACGATTTCATGGAAGCAGAAAGATGTATTTTTTCTTATGATATTTATCCAATAGCTGTGTAAAGATAATGAATATAACGATGGTTCTTAATGAATGACGTGGTAAGAATAAAGGCAGAGATTTAAAAATTACTTGATAATAAAAAAAGATCATTGAAGAATAACCTGTCATCTTTTAGAAAAACTAATTAACGATAGTTAATGAAGCAGTAATAAATTACTGTGAAGGAAAGTTGAAAAGCTGCTGTAGCTTTTAATAGGAAAAGTCTGTGACAACGAAAGCTTTTGTAAGGCGTCCCAAAACCCATGAAGGGACCTCCAAATTCCCTCTTGAATTTGGTGGTTCTATCAATAAACATTTTAATATAAAGGATCAGTGCCATTCTTTATCAACGCGTTATCTTACAAATAATAACACACTGTTGAGGAGTAACTTCACCTGTCCCGTCTCCACTAGTTTCATTTTAACTATCCTCCTCCTCCTCCTCCTCCTCTCTTCTTCTTCTTCTTCTTCTTCTTCTTCTTCTTCTTCTTCTTATTTCTTCAAAATGTCTCACTGAGGTGTTGTGGGACACACCTCATTAACACTGGAATCAACTTCGCCGACAAGAATCTTTAAACTTAAAGCTGACGCCTTCCATTTCAAAGGAGACAACGAGTAGCAACATTCTGAACTCCAGAGAGAGAGAGGGAGAGAGAGAGAGAGAGAGAGAGAGAGAGAGAGAGAGAGAGAGAGTTCATATACACTAACGGATATCTAAATAACAATTTTATTGCCTCGCAAATCTTGTGCCTACGTCGTAAAAGGCTGCATATTCAAGGGAGATAGATACAGATTGGTTAGCCAGGATAAGCACGAAAAAAGACTTCATCTCCACATGTCTGTGGACGCTGCTTCGTGGCTGCATTATAATTCATCAAATTATACAAAAGCCTAAAAGCGGATCAATATCCGGAACGTAAACATATTTTCAATTGATTTAAGATTATCCACATTTCTAAATCGTGGTTAATTGTGAATTGCCGACATCTTCAAGTGTTACGAATCAACAACTCAAGAGAATGTGCGTGAAAAGTATGTGTTTCTTTGTGCATGTATGCATGTATGTGTCTGCGTCTGTGTGTATTTGAGAGAGAGAAAGAGAGATTTGAGAGTCCATGGAAATGTTGTTTTTGTACGAAGTGTAATTTCGAGTTCAACCAAGGAATTCCCAGAAGTACTTTCTTCAGTCCTGGTTACTGTCTGACTGTTGTGGGTCGTAAATAATATAGAGGGAACATAGTTGTAACAGTGCTATCGCACTATAATTGAAAAAGGGATGCACTCGACGACATGACCTTCAAGAAACGGAATTAAACCAATCGAATGATAATTTTCTCTCTCTCTCTCTCTCTCTCTCTCTCTCTCTCTCTCTCTTTGAATAAGATAAATTTGCAG
>NC_087211.1:61496401-61503901 GCF_015104395.2 Macrobrachium nipponense
ACTGGGTGTTTAATTGCGAAACGAGTCGTTTAATGAAAAGTGATTCTAAAATAGCTAAATGCTGTTCGTTAGGGGATTGGCCTATAATTTTTAAATCTTTGTAATTCATGTCATGTTTACATTTCTTTGTATGCTCACGTATACATGAAAACTCAGGATTAGTTAATTTGACACCTGTTCTATAACTAACGCCTCGATGAAAGTCTAATCTCACTTTGAGTAACCTCCGTGTGGAGCCGACGTACTTCCCTAGATTACATGTAGGGCAATTAAATAGATATACGACGCCTGAGGTCATCAGTGGATTGGTTTCTCATTGTGTTTAAACAAAGATCTGATATTCATTGGGTTGCAAGGTATTAGTTTTAATTCAATTGCTGGAAAAAACCTTTTATTAACAGTTTCAATTCATGGTAAAAATATTTGTTATGAATAAATGGGACACTTGCAAAGAATCGTAATTTTGGCACTGTTGGTATTTTAATTATAGGATGGAAGATATTATTCAAGAATTTGTACAGGTGTTTATATAAAAAAGTTTCGATGGAAAGCAATTGTCAGTGAAATATTGGTGGAGATAGGATATTTCATTGTGAAAATGATTCCAGTTAGACGCTATGTTAAAAACCCTATGAAAGAGAGTAGACATGGAGTTTAGTTTAAAATTATAAAAACAGTTGCTATAAAAATTCGATCCCAGGCCGGTAAACGTTTCCTTTCTAAAAACCGTGGTGTTAAAATGATCATCATATCTAAAAACGGTTACATCCAAAAATAGCAGTTTATTTTCCTTTTCATATTCAATTGTGAAATTAATGTTAGGATGTATTTCATTGGCATAATCAAGAAATTTGTCAGCCTGATCTTTATCTCTGAACAATAAGAAGGTATCATCCACATACCTAATATAAAATAATGGATGGTAGGCCAAAGGGCAGTTGTCCAGTATGCGTTCCTCCGGGAGCACATAAAAATGTTTGCAAAGGTGGGACCCAAAAAGGATCCCATCGTCATACCATCAACCTGAACGCAGGCTTTGCCATTAAAAACAAAGGCTGTGTCCTGCACAGCGAGCTCGAGCAATTTTCTAAAATCCGTAAGGTTGAAATTATTAAAAGTTGTATCTGGGTCAGTAAAATACGGCTAACAATAATATCAATGGTTTTTTCTACCGGTGCATTAGTAAAAAGAGACTCCACATCCATGGTAACCATAAATAAGTCTGAATCCTGGAGTAAGATTTTTTTCTTGAAAATGTTCTGAATTCTTACAACTATAGATATTGGTAGTTAAAGGCGCTAGGAGAGGCACAAGAAATTTGGCAATTTTGTAATTAGAAGTGGTATAGGAGGTGAGAATAGGCCTCATTGGTATACCTTCTTTATGAATTTTAGGTAACCCATACATCACCCCATATGAGGCACCTGTGCTATATAATGCAATATAAGTATTTTCACTAATGATTTTCGAGTCTTTAAGGTATTTCAAAAAACGGTTATTCGGTCTTCTATCTTAAAGATAGCAGAATATTGAGGTTTTCCTGTCTTTTTGAATTTAGATTCATCTCTCAAGATATTTTCCATCTTTTGTATGTATTGGTATTTATTTAGTATTACAGTACTTTTTTCCTAGTCAGGTTTTGTTATTGTTAGGTCTTTTCGTTTCCCAAGTTCTTTAAGAATATTCAAGTCGTTCTTAGAAAAGAATGGAGTCCAACGAGCAGTTAAACTGTTAAAACTTTTCTGAGCTATACTTTGTAGTTGTGATCGAATTTTAGGTACTTGACAGTTATCTTAACTCTCAAGGGGAGTGGCCATGTTTGCTGCTACACACACACACACACACACACACACGCACACACACACACACAGTGAAAGAGAGAGAGAAAATAAGATGCAGTGAAATCTTCAATGCATATAGCAAAATGAAGTCTCTTTTTGGTTCCGGGCTTTTGCATGTATTGTACCAAGAGTCGCCAAAATCCTTGGCTGCTCAATATATGAAATCTTCATTATTCCTCGTAAACAGAGAAAGAAGATTCAAAGTACTCATAAGGTTTTTCAAAACGAGAGGAAGATATCTCGCTCTTTCCAATATATATATATTATATATATATATATATATATATATATATATATATATATATATATAATTAGCTCGAGATAAGATTCGCGTGGGAAAGAAGAGTAATATTTCTTATTTTTTTATTCTCTCTATTTTTAAAAGCTTCTTTATTTGTAATGAAAATAAACTATGGCGTTTTTGTTCATGGATATAAAATGAGAGAGAGAGAGAGAGAGAGAGATGAGAGAGAGCAGAGAGAGAGAGAGAAAGGAGATGTTTCCCTAAAAGCATACCGAAAATATCCTTTCCCTTGGCAAGAATTACATTCGCATTTGTACTATGGCAAATGTGACAACCGAGAAGTCGCTTTCTAGAAGGAAGACGACTGAAGAGTGTTTGTTTGCATGTGTGTGTTTATGTATGTGTGCGTGTGTGTGTGTGTGTGTGTGTGTGTGTGTGTGTGAAGTGTTTACACGTCATAGTGAACCGAGATATTTTACTACAATAAATCAGAAAAAACATATTTATTAGTTTTAATTTTAATTTTATTTTTTTGGTGACAGTAGATAATTTTCGTTTTGAGATAACATAGATAAATTATAATAGATTTTATTATATATATGAAATGTCTATGTAACTTGCAGGAAATAATTCAAGCTATATTTTTGTATCAGAAACGAAGTGATCATAATACAAGTGTATCCTAACTTCAGAGAGCAAAAAAAGGTAAACTGTGAGTTCATCTTCACCAATGTAATCATTTGATTACATTCCTTTTCCTCAAACTTAAAAGAATTTGAGACACATTTTTGTATCAGTATAAAATTAAAATTTCTCTACCCATGCAAAAACAAGTAAATATATTTCCATTCCAGAAAGTCACGATCATTAGTATGACAAACAATTTTGTGTGGTTTACAATATACACAATATTGCCTTTCCATTTCCAGCAGCGCAGATCTACGACGGGGTAGGTAGTACCTACTACTGGTTTCGTCTCTGTCAACTGCCGCCCAGATTCGAAAGCAAAATTATCTGACTTAAAAACCGAATTCCAAAAACGATTTAAACTTTGAGCTGAAGACCGGACCTTCAGTGAAATCGCATTTTTTCTATATTTCTTTATTTCTTTTTCTGTTTGAAATCGATGAGAGAAAATTCTCCAACTTTTCTCATTATTGAAATCTATCGCCTTTGACGTCAAGCGGAAGGGAAAACGTGGGATAGGAGAGTAATAGGTTGAATGTTTGTATGTCTGTTTGCATGCATGCTTGTATGTTAGTTTGTGTGTTTGTGACCTATAGAAATCGAACAGTATCCAGAAAAAATTTGGCACGTGGCCATCATTTGACCCAACTTAGATTATAGCATAGGTTTCCCACCCGTACCCCTGCCCTCCTTCTCCACTCCCTTTGTAACTGATGTCTTCAATAGCCAAAGGGTTATCATACCTCATTTCAGGCTCTCGAGACCATTGAAATATATTACTGAAAATGCTTTTCAGTCACCACAGTAATACCTGGTTAAAAGGGACACACAACAGAGAAATGTCTGAATAAAAAGGGGCAGACGCACAATAGTATCTGGATAAAAGGGACAGACACCACAGTAAGACCTGGTTAAAAAGGGAAAACGGCACAATAATACCTGGATAAAAGGACAGACAGCACAGTATTAACTGGTTATAGGTGTAAGACAGTACAGTAACCCTGGATGAAAGGGACAAGGTAAAAGGGACTACCAGCACAGTAATATCCTGATTTGAAGGGACAGAGAGCATAGTAATGTCTGGATAAAAGGGATAGCCACCACATTAAAGAGTTCCTAAATTATTGCTGCTTCCATAGTGTGAGATTCTGAATATACAAAGGCGTTGCCTTCTTCCATTTCATCTGCCTCTGTTTATGAGCTGTGCTTATAATCATTACAGAAAATAAATATATTATACTTCTTTTCCAGCACTGACCGAGCTTGTTTAGGTAAGTCACATACGCTAAGGGGTTTAGCTATAGAAAGAATTATTTTGAGGATTAAAAGGAAAGCTTATAAAGGTAACTAATGTTTACGGGAAATAAAATTGCAATTATATGTTTTTCACGAGAATCTTTTTAGTCCCATCATTTTTATATCCAATGTAGTTTACTGTAAAGTAAACAGTTACAAAATAAATGCATTAATACTAAACAAACGAAAAGAAGAAACACCTTTTAAAGGTACCAACTTGGAGAGAAATATAACAAGAGGCAATCTCCCGGAATTAACGTTCAATGAACACTAATGACTACTGATGATTTTCCGATTCTGAGGTTATTATTTAAATGACAGATCACATTGTTTGTCTGACATCAAAGTGAATTGCAGATGAACTGATCAGGGGCATCGTCAATGTAATTGGAAGAAATCCTTTTCAATGTTCTAATTTTGCTGTCCTAATACATATTAGTAATGTTAGCTTGCTTGGACTACGACTTAGTCCTTCAATCATTCAACCCTGCACGCGCAAACTCTCACACGTTCACTTACACACACATGTATATATATATATATATATATATATATATATATATATATATATATATATATATATATATATATATATATATATATATATATATATATATCTATATATGATATATATATATATATATATACACATATATATATATATATATATATATATATATATATATATATGATATATATATATATATATATATATATATATATATATATATCTACACACTCACATATATATATATATATATATATATATATATATATTATATATATATATATATATTGTTATATATTGCTACTTTCAAAATGCATATATCCCCTTTGTGACTGTAAAAAAATGTCATGAAGAATTGTGCAACATTTTTTCAGATTCCTAGATAGCTTAGAATAGGATGTTTTAAAATGAGTGTTCAGATTTTGCATTACATATTGTAATAGAATATATATATATGACGTAGAATGTAAAGAGAGAGATTTTCTTTGTCCGTTCGAAGCTATGATTTTTTTCCCCTTTTATATCAACACTGTAAAATACGAGGGACTGCCGAGATCCATTTGCTTTCCTGAATCTGTCAACACGTTTGATAAGCAATCGAATCGAGTCTTGCATTGTTATCAAAACATGTCAATCTTAATTATCGCTCAACCTCCGTTTTGATCAGGTATGTGTCTGTTGAGCAGAATCGACTCATACATGTATGACTTTGCCGAGTCCCACGTGGGGATTACACATTTCTTTATGAAGGTTGCGTCAGATTTCGAAGATTCTGGAAGAGTTATTGTCTCAAAACGTTTTGTGTCATCTCCTCAGTACAGTTTTGGCAAGGGAAGAAGATTTCATTACATCTTAGAACCGCGAGGCAATCAGATATCTCTCTCTCTCTCTCCCTCTCTCTCCATCGCATAGCACTTCGTAACATTGTATTAATCATGCCAGAGACCCGGGAAAGCAGATTTCATTATCACTCTAGCATATACAGGTGGAGTTAGGGATATGTTTTGCTAGGAGAGTGACCATATAGTTTTTATTTTGCATTTTTTGTATTGAATTGTAAGTTGATAACTTAGAGAAAAATGGCTCAGTTCAAGGTTCAGGAATTTTTAGCAGCCCCTTCTATCCAAGTTTTGTCTGAAACCACTCTGACTAAGGCACAGTGGAGCGCTTTAGCAGTGGCATGTGGTAGTTATGTGTCTACCATTATGGTAAAGGCACAAATAAGATGTATTGCTATGGAATCAATGATAAACTCTGGTAGAATAACTGATGAAGATGAGTTAGAATTGGCTCAAGCAGTTTTCTCTTTCTTTTCTGCTTGCAAATAAGCAAGCAGAAAAGAAAGAGAAAACTGATGCAGAGTTACAGCGTAGACGCATTGAAGCAGAAGAGAATTTGATTAAGCTAAAAATGCTTGCTGAAAGAGAGAGAATGCAAGCTGAAAGAGAAAGAATAGACAGGGAAAAACAAGAAAGAAGAGAAACAGAAGAAGAAAAAGCAGAAGAGGAAAGAGAAAGATAAAAGAGGAAAGAAAAATTGCAAGACATGAAAGGGAAATGGAATTAATAAAAGCTAGATCCACATTACCTGTAACTCCGTCTAACCCTAACCAAGGTAATCAAGACCCTGTATTTGATGTAGTGAGAGTACGGAAGTTAATCCCAAGTTTACTGAAGAAACTCTAGATGAGTTTTTTGATCACTTTGAGAAAGTGGCTTTAGGTATGGGATGGTCAGAGGATAAATGGTCAGTTTTGCTACAAAGTGTCTTGATTGGTAAAGGGAGAAGTGCTTATCTAGCCTTAACAGCTGATCAGTGTAAAGACTACAAGGTACTTAAACACAGTGTGCTACTTGTTTACCAGATTGCCCCAGAGTTCTACAATGAAAGAGTCAGAAATTTAAGAAAAGATGTGAAGGGAACATTCTTAGATTATGCTTACAAAGTGAGAAGGTCTTTCAAACATTGGGTAGAAGCTGCTAAAGTAAAAACTTTTGATGATTTAGAAGAGTTACTTGTTCTTGAACAGTATCTTAAGGGAATTCCCGAACATATTAGAGCCTATTTAAGCGAAAGAGAGGTGAAGAAACTTGACAAAGCTGCTACACTGAGTGAAGGTTACAATATAATCAGTAGTAAAAGTAATTACAATGTCAAGTACCAGAATCAACAACGCCCAGGTTTTAAGTCTTATCCAAATAACAGGAACAAATTTAACGGGAAACCTACAAGTGATACTACCAAGAGTACACAAGGTAACACACCTCAGCAAGCTAATGTGAAATCCTCATCCAGTTTTTCAAGACAGTTACAGAAACCTAATGTTGTCTGTTTCAAGTGTGGAAGAGTAGGACACTACAGTCAAGAGTGTTACCGGAATCAACAGCAGTCAAAGCCAGTTGGTCAAGTTGTAAAAGGTGACCAGGAGAAACAAACTACGAAGAGCAGTGTGGGAAAGAATCAGACTCCAGAGAAGAATGAAACTAAACAAGCTGAATGTTTATCAACCAGTGGAAATGTTACCTCAAGCAGTGAGTGGCTTTGCAGTGTGGAGGCTTTTAAGCCATATATCTATGAGGGTATGCTGTCAACTCCAGAAGGAAGTATGCAGGTACCAGTCAAAATATTATGTGATACAGGGAGTAACCATAGTGTGGTAGTACGTGGTTCTCACCCTCAGTTAGAGAAGACTCTCACAGGAGATTCAGTTATTTTGAAGGGTATAGGGGGAGAGGAAGTAACTCCTATATGCCGCTTACACCTGTCATGTGAATTGGTGACAGGGAATGTTGATTTTGCTGTAAAGGACTCACTGGCTGTGGAAGGTGTATACATGTTCTGTTGGGGAATGAAGTTGGTGGTGTGCCATTTATTCCTTGTCCTGTAGTGACAGACAAACCATTGAGGATTAGTCCTACAGTAGA
>NC_087211.1:61513901-61523901 GCF_015104395.2 Macrobrachium nipponense
CAGTTTTACAAAAGCAATCATACATATATATATATATATATATATATATATATATATATATATATATATATATATATATATATATATATATATATATATATATATAAACAATAGTATCTTAATTTTTTGCAAAGATTGCCTAGTTAACACAATTGTACATTTAATGATGATGACAACAGGTTCTTTTCCTTTGCTTGTGACTGTGAGCTTTCGATCAGTTTTACAAAAGCAATCAGTGCAAAATCTTATTCTCTTGTCTCTCCACCTCACTATTTTTGTTAAACAGGCTCCACTATGATCAAGTGAGTCTTTGAAGCTAACGGAATCTGGCAACTTTCCACCTGCCTTCGGATACATCAAGGTAGGATATTTGAGTCAGCTCCTAAAGTTACAATCGGTGGAAAGTTGTTTCACGATAACTTTCCCGAACGAATTAGTTCATTTAAGTTCATGTGAGGAATTCGAATTTGGTTTACGCCCCCCGCCCCCCCCTTAACGCCCCCCCCCCCCTCTCTCTCTCTCTCTCTCTCTCTCTTCTTCCTCTCTCTCTCTCTCTCTCTCAGCCGATGGTAAAAGTTTTCAATTTCTTCAATTTAGTCTTTGCTGTGAGAACGAAAAGTCCACAGACGGACGCCTGCTTTAGTTTAGTATCTGCTAGAAGGAAACAAGTGTTTTTTCCCGAAATATGGGGTTGGGAAATTCAGAGCTCGTGAAGGTGAATTATGTTACGTGGTAGAGAAAATATGAATTTTAACGACACTGACTGTCCTGATTTCGTCCCCGTCCACTTGGACGGTGGTTCGATCCCATGGGGGGACGAAATTATTATCAACTAGAAAATTCCCCTTCGGTACATAGATGAAAATATATCATTGGAGGTAAAAGTGAATTTAGATATTAAAGGACATTTGTAGCTTGAATTGATATATAAAATGGATCACGGTTCGATGTGATAATTATTCATAACAAAAGGCTACGTGCTGTCAACGCTCCGATTTGGCTAACATGGTAGACGGGGTTCCATATCGATTCTAATTACGAAAGCACCGAGATCGAGGGTGATTTGTAAGGTCAGAATCGATATGAACTTATAGCGTCTCTGTTGGCTGATTGGTTAGCGTCACTGACTGTCCTGATTTCGTCCCCGTCCACTTGGACGGTGGTTCGATTCCATGGGGGGACGAAATTATTATCAACTAAAAAATTCCCCTTCGGTACATATATGAAAATATATCATTTGGGAGGTAAAGTGAATTTAGATATTAAAGGACATTTGTAGCTTGATTGATATATATATATATATATATATACATATATATATATATATATATATATATATGAATAATGTTATGCTATGTATAAATAAAGGTAATGCCACGGAAATGATGGACGAGAATTGCCGAGATCTTTCAGTCTCATCGACCCTTTACTAAAGGGAAGACTGTCTTCCCTTCAGTAGAGGGTCGTTAAGATTGAAACCTCTCTATTCATTTTCCTCTATCCCATTACCTTTATATAGTACACAGACACAACACACACACACACATATATATATATATATATATATATATATATATATATATATACATACATATGGTGATATGTATGTATGTATGTGTGAACGTGTACACTTACTCACACACACACACACTATATACTATATATATATATATATATATATATATATATATATATATATATATATATATATATATATATATATATATATATATATATATATATATATATATATATATATATATATATATATATACATATATATATATATATATATATATATATATATATATATATATATATATGTAGACACATAAGGTCCGGAGCTGGAGCTCAAAGAAGACATATCCCGAAGGAAGTAGTAGGAAAGGGATCCTCATCTTTCAACAGTTTATTTCAATGCCGACGTTTCGTGACGAATTCCAAGTCGCATTTTCAAGGCTAAAAATATATATAAATTTACGAACATTGGTAATTAATTTAATTTAATTTATATTAAAAATGGCAGGGCAACATCTCTCAATAAAGTAAAAAGTAAAAAGTTAAAAGTTGAAATTTAACAGCACCTCCAAACTTCACTAAAATTTCAGAAACACCTACCTATACAAAAGAAAGAGTAAAGCTCAAATTTTTGGTCAAATTTTTTTATGTCAAATTATTTGACGTTTTGACGTTCGCCCTACACGCTCAAACTTCTCATCAAATTTTCATTTTGCTCCCGAGTGTCATCATGGATGCATATACAGCGTTGACTCTTGGCTTAGCGCTGAAGAGCACACACAAACGAAAGTGGTCCCAGCAGTGGTATTTGTGTCTTGAACGATTTGGTCATGCTCCTTCATTAAATGAACTGAGAATTAGTTCCAAAGTTCCAAAGTTGTTGTAAACTTCTATAAACATCAATAAGCTCAAGAAGAAATTTCTTTTCATGCTTTGTTAGAGCCATGATGACGATGAGCCGCGCACGTCCTCCTCAGATTATGTCTAATCACTAACTAATTTGCGCAAATTATTGCTAGGTACCACACACGCACAAATTATTTGACGTTGGCTCAAAAAATATCTACTGAAATCAGATCAGTAAAATATTTGACATCAAACCTTTTAGGCCATCAAATTACGCCACACACGATCAAATTCATGTCAAATAATTTGACATAAAAAAATTGGACCAAAAATTTGAGCGTGTGTGGGCCGCTTAAGACTAACTCAATATAGGTAAAAATACAGTGAGGCAAACCAGCTTCCCAAACTACGCTATGAACAATTTTTCAGAGGACGTTTGGGTATGTAACGACGGTAGAGTCTTTGACAATTATAGATTCTAAAATTGTCCGGTTGTTGTTGTTCTGCAGTTGGCCCAAGATAGAAAAATCCTTGCCGTAAATATTTGTTTCACATGTTTTTGAGTGATTACGTATATTGGATTGTTCTGGATTAGATAACCTACTACCTGTTCTATGGCTTATGCCCCTGTGGGAATCAATTCGAACCTTCAACAGCCTCCCCGTGCATTCCACGTATGTCCCGTGATCACATTTCGGGCAAGTATATCTATATACGACGCTGGACGAAAGCAGAGGACTGAGACTGAAGATGTTTGCAAGTTTCCCTTTCTTGCATGATGATACCTTCAGGAGAACATGCACATCCATTATTCAAAAGATGTTTCCGGCTGTGGACTGTAAAATTATCCCCAAAAATCCCTCAACTATTGGATCGCTGTTTAGAGTCAAAGACCGACTCAGACCTCTGCTTTCGTCCAGCGTCGTATACTTGCCCGAGATGATCACGGGACATACGTGGGATGCAACGAGGAGGCTGTTGAAGGTTCGAATTGATTCCCCACAGGGCATAGCCATTGAACAGGTAGTAGGTTTTTATCTAATACAGAACATCCAATATACGTAATCACTCAAAAACATGTAAACATATATTTACGGCAAGGATTTTTCTATCTTGGGCCAACTGCGGAACAATAACAACCGGACAATTTTAGAATCTATAATTATCAAAAAGACTCTACCGTCGTTAAATACCCAAACGTCCTCTGTAAAATTGTTCATAGCGTAGTTCGGGCAACTGGTTTGCCTCACTGTATTTTTACCCATATTGTGTTAGTCTTACTCTTTCTTTTATATAGGTAGGTGTTTCTGAAAGTTTAGTAAAGTCCTGTACTTTTAATATGTCTGACTTAGGAGGTGCTGTTGAATTTTAACTATTAACTTTTAACTTTTTACTTTATTGAGAGCTGTTTCCATGACATTTTTGATATAAATAAATTAAATTAATTATCAATGTTCGTAAATTTATATATATTTTTAGCCTTGAAAATGTGTCTTGGAATTCGTCCACGAAACGTCGGCAATTGAAAATAAACTGTTGAAAGAGTGAGGATCCCTTTCCCTAGTACCAATCCTTCGGGATATATATATATTATATATATATATATATTATATATATATATGATATATATATGTGTGTGATATATATATATATATATATATATATATATATATATATATATATATATATATATATATATATTTATATATATATATAAGGAAATTGTTCAGATTTACCTAAGACTGACAGTATCATAGTAATAGAAGTTTCTTGAAGCGTTAGAACGTGCAACTAAAATATTATTGAAAACAGGAATATTGTGAAAGAAAACTTTTGTCTTTACCGAAAGACTTAGGAAAGACAGTATTCGTAGAAGTAGATGTATTAGTGCCAATTAGTAGTAGTAATAGAAATATAAATACAGTAAATGTTTTCATTTAAAACTAATATCTTTCTGTAATTTATGAAGGAAGTAAATTTGTCTTACTTTTGCATTTTTCATAAATAAACTAATAAAGTAAGTGTTGGTATTAGTATCAGGAACTGTAGCAGTACTAACAACGGTGACAATAGCAATTAATACCAAACATAAATGCCCGGAATTATTAAGATTAACATTTGTCTTGACAGTGCTTCCTCTCTCTCTCTCTCTCTCTCTCTCTTCTCCCCTCTTTCCCTTCCATGAAGCAGAGAGATTTTGAGCAGAGGTGGGAGTATCTTTCCAAGCATTCTTTTTTTCTCATTTAAAATAATTGAGTGAAACAGACTAAAAAGCATTTTACAGTCTTATTTACCAGTCTTAATAGTTGCCCATTTTATATTTTTGTACTTTAATTAGTCTTTTTTCCTACTTCGTGTTTCACGATAAAAAAAAAAATCAATAATCGGTAGATATTTGTATGATGACAGAGAGAGAGAGAGAGAGAGAGAGAGAGAGAGAGAGAGAAAGAGCGCATGCCTATTATGAGGCCACTGTAATAAATGAAAATCAACAGCACAGTATCATAACAAGAGACCAAATGAGCTTTCATTTTATTATAAAAAATACCGCAGTGAAATTTCGCAATCAGCAAAATTAATATTAATTGAACTGTAAATGTCTCTGGTGCAGTTGTGATCCCTGGTTCATTATGATCTATTTTCCTTTCAATGGTTATTATATCATTTGAATTAATACCCTTGGTGACAAAAAATAATTACTTTTGGGTTTCATTTTTTAGATAACTTTATATGCATTTTATATTTTAGACTTAAATTTTCCTTTTTCCTTTTTTCGTCCAGAGTGTTTTGCTTTGATTCTCGGTGTCCACACTTCCAACCACCAGTACAGGTATCGGCACCGGTACCGTATCATTGCTACTAATTGAATAATTTATCTGGGTGAAAATTATAATCACACGACATTTGGCTACAAACAGCGTCATCTACATTAATCATACTATGATGCCGTGCTCCTCAGTACCGGTACCAGTACAGGAATGGAATAGTCTGTTTGGTACTGTATAGACCTGGAAGTAGACATTTTTGTGTCCCTTTCCTCTGTTACAGTGAGTGACTTGAATTGCTTCTTAATTGCGTATATTCCATTTGTTGATTTCGTTTAGTTTATTTCATTCTTTATTTTTCACACGTGTGAAACTGTTAAGTTTTTTGTTGTATTTTTGGTTGCAGTAACAGCAGCAGCAGCAGCAGCAACAACAACAACAAAATATTAACAAAACACAATAATAATAATAATAATTTGAGAAAAGGCACCTTAAGCCAATTTTCATTATAATATTAGTCTCAAGGAAAATACTTCCCTGGCTTCGTCCTTCAAAGAGAATAATAATAATAATAATAATAATAATAATAATAATAATAATAATAATAATAATAATAATAATAATAATAATAATCATATATTTTGGTAGCAGACCTTCTTTAGATAAATTTAGAGAATTGATGTTATACATTATTTTTCACCATTTTTTTTTTTATTTTTCTTCAATTCTCCGTTTTTTTCTATGCTCAGTAATGCTTCTTAGTACTTGCCAACAACTTCTACTAGGAAAAAAAATGCTGGAAGGGATGTTTTCTTCAAAAAACAGGACTCTGGTGTCATTTATCTGGTATACTGGTATTACAGTGTACAGGTGAACAGGATCTCAGGTCCAGAACTACTGTTTAATACCAGTAATACCAGATAAATGCCACCAGAATCCTGTTTTTGAAAAAAAACATTCCCTTCAGCATTTTTTTTCATTTCCCAATATGAATATTGCCCAGTTACTAAAAAAAAAGAACATCGCTGAGCCAGAGAAGCGATAATAAGAAAAATGGAGAAAATATATAAAAATCAATCCGCTTAATTTCTACCATTATATATATATATATATATATTATATATATATATATATATATATATATATATATATATATATATATGTATTTATATAGATATATATATATATATATATATATATATATATAATAATAATAATAATAATAATAATAATAATAATAATAATAATAATAATGATAATAATAATAATCATCTCTGGTTACCTTCTGTAACTAATGGATAATAATTCATGCGGTTCATTACCAGAGAAAGAGATCCCCAGAAAAGTAACCATCCTGAGCATTTATGTAGAAAAAAAAAAAAAAAAAAAAAAAAAACGGCTCAGAGGATAGAATAAAGAATAAGAGGAGCAAAACCCTCAGCCATAAGATCAAAATCGACTCTGCCTCAGGTGAGGAAAAGATTACACTTTTCCCTTTCGTGGGAAATTGGCCCTCGCCCAAACTGAGATTCATTTTTCCGAGGGACTAAAGAAAAAAATCCATTAAAATGAATAACAAGCCATTTGAAATTCTATTTGGAGGGAAAGAACGATACGACAGAATTCAGTAAGGTGTGAACATTTAGGTGATTTTGCAATTAAATAGGGCTTCTAATTTGGCAAGTACATTATGTTGCTCTGCATTTTCTTGTTTTTTTTGGAGAATTTTTGGAAATTTAAGCGTGGAGTTTTTGTCCTTAGGCTATCTGTGTTACCACAGAAAAATGTAAGGATAAACATTGTATTTTTTTAAAAAATGGGACCCTTTACGACATTGCTACTAATTAAATTATGAGATTGTCTGGAATCACACGAACCAGTTGGAGGCGCCTTGCACCAGACGCGTTTGAGAGGGGGGTGGGGGGCAGTGGGGGGGGGGGGGGGGGGGGGGGGGGGGGGGGGGCTGGCAGTGGAAGATTACCTCCTCTCTCACTGCCCAATGAGTTTCTTTGCAGCAGAGGTTACGCGTGCTGACGCAAGGGCAGCAGCGTCCCATTTTGGTCCTGTATTCCAGTCAATCTAATGAGCCACATACTGTGCTTATGAAAACTGTTGTCTGAAACTTTTCAAGAACTTTTAAAAAAAAAAAAAAAACTGTAAACAGAAGTCTTTCAGTAAAATATAGTCTGAAAAGTTTCTAGACAAAAATGTAGTCTGAAACTTTTCAGAAAATTTGAAAAAATAATCTGGGAATATCTATGACTTCTTTAATTGCTTCCCCTTCATCGTCCTTGACCATCTTGCACTCTCATCTTCTTCTTATTCTTATTCTTCTTGAGTGAAAGGGAGTTTTCCACTCCATTCCAGTCCCTCGAAGAAAGGAATTCCTACTCCTTTGATTGAAGAAAATCCCCAGGAAAGTGAAAGTGGCCTTTCTGCAGTATGAGTTATTTTACCCTACAAGGTCATGCGAGGAAGTTTAGGTCAAAGGTCCCTTTCGTCCTTCTTTTGGGAGATGATTCAGCTTTCCTATTAGTATCAAGTGTTAGTCATTATTTCCATACTCAACTGTAATCAAAATTATGTTTAGGATATTCATATTTTTTCGTTAGAAGGTCACAATAGAATATATTTGAGTTTTAAGTATCTCCTTTTGTAAGTAAGGATGCATCAGGATGTAATATTCATACACATTCGAACGTGCACGTATTAAAGTAAACACAACCTTAAACATGCAAATATCTTATTTTTCTCACATTTATTTTTTATAACTCAGCAGAGGCAACTGTTCAAATGGTAGAGAAATTTTCTGTTGTGTTGCCAGAGGTAATTTATTCAATTTGGGTATAGACAGTGATTCATTTATTGATGAACACGACTTGGTATAAACATCTACTGGAATGGGGGACATTAATTCAAGTAAATTATAAAATCTTCTGGATTCCACATGCATGTTTTGATGGCTTTCAAGAACACTAAGTGTCAACAGATGTGAATGCTACCTATAGGTTTGTTATTGCATTTCCTTTCAGAAATCAAAAACACATTTCACTTCATTTAACCAATCGTCGCTACTTCCGATAAAACAACAAAAGAGTTTTTATTTTCAATTTCAGATAGCATTCGCATTCCTTATGACCTAAACTCTACCAATTGTATCCTTTCTTCTTTCACAACTTTTGTAGATATTTTTTCATGGACTTCCTAAGGTTCGTGCTTGCAAAAGGATGACCATATTGATATTTTAGCAAGAACAAAACCCCTTTCGGGCGACTACTCTCGTGAAAAAAGACTGTGAAATTCGTAGGAAGTCCGTCCTTATTTGTGCCACATTTAAGGAGACAGACAAAAAAAAATCCTTTATCCTCGCGAGTGAAACATCATCTCTAAATTCTGCGTTTTTCGTGACGTAGCAAAAAGGGGCTGATCGTAAACCTGTCCTTGATGAGCGTATTTCAAATGCTTCGTTTCTGATGATTTTTCTGGAAAAACTAATTCAGTGATCCTTGTTTGTTTTTTATACTTTTATGGCCATAGTTCTAATTGGTGGTTTCTCAATCAAATTTATTCTCCTTTCCCTCCGTTATTCCTACACTAAGGGGTCGGTTACCCAATGCTCCTTTCCTTACAACATCAGTCATGGTTTATTATTTGGCAAACGGGTTTTTACGACCAGTTGCCCTTGCTGTCATCAACCACAGTTATTGGCGATGGGCCTTGCCTTTGACTAAAAAGTCCACCTGCAAAGCAGCAGTTTCCACAGTTATTGACGGTGGGCCTAGCCTTTTACTAAAAAAGTAAGACTGCAAAGTAGCAGTTGTCTTTTTAGTCGCCTTTTACGATACTCAGGACGTACGGCGGTAGTATTCTTATACCCCTGCCACAGGGAGGGCTCAGTCAAATTTATTATTCAACTTTATTTCATCCATCTTCTTGCATTTCAGGCAAACTAATTTTCTTCATTGTATTCGGTTATTATTTAATAATTACCTGAAGTCTTTATTTAGTGATTGCTAGAAGAAAATTACTTTGTTTTCAATTCACTTAGAGAATCAACCAATAAACATTATTGTCGAAGTTATATACGTGTATCAGAACATAATTTCAGGCTTTTATTTAATTTATATATAGCTGATAAGTGTTTGATTCACAAGTTCTTGTTTTGCTTTTCCGAAAAGACCGGTTGGAACAGTCTGATATTAGATCCTTTTCATTGGGATAGGATTCCCTCCTTGTATGGGTTCGTGTCTTCTAGCAAATTGACATTGGCGTCACACAATGGGGGCCCGCTATCAGTAGTAAAGGAAACGTAAAAATAACTTTTGAACTTTGCTTTTCTTTGCATAATAAAATGAAAAGGGCCAGGGTTTAATGTACCGGAATTGAAAATCGATTCAGGTGCGCTTTTTTTTTGTTTTTTTTTTTTTTTTTTTTTTTTTTTTTTTTTTTTTTTTTACGCGGAGGGTGCTTGTTCTAGTGAATTTCAACGCTTTGATTTTCAGAAAGCTCTTTTCGAATAAGTTTATTTGACCAAGTGCCACTCTCCACCAACACACACACCACACACGCGCACACACACACACACACACACACACACACACATATATATATTAATATATATATATATATATATATATATATATATATATATATATATATTATCTGTGTGTGTGTGTTTATACATTTATGTCTTTGAAGGTTATACTCAACAGAGCTGTCTTTTATCTTCCAAAGCAATAGAGCCACACCCACTTCTATTGTTACAGTTTATGCTTTTATTTCTCCAATTGCATAGTAGAGCTGAGTAACATTCCAATTTGAGCCGTGGCTTATGTCATGGTCCTAAGTCAGAATACCCAGCAAAAGTAGCG
>NC_087211.1:61531401-61535777 GCF_015104395.2 Macrobrachium nipponense
TTATGGGCTCGACCCCGATAGAGATTAGAAAACTATATAAAATTACTGAATTTTCATATTTTTATAAGAATTTTACAAGGTTTCAAGGAACTTCCTTACAATAAAGCAAAAAACTTAATAAAATAAAAATGAAAACGAATGTTTCTCTCTTCCCCACTGAAGCTAAATAGGAAGATGTCGCGTCATCCCATGACCGCTACGGCGGTCCTAACCCTTAGAGGGTAGAATAACGATCATCCGGGTTTGATAATCTGGCGTGAAATGCTATAATCGGGAGCGTTATCCCCCCAGCGATCAAAGTTTCGTCATAACGGCCAAAGGATAACGATAGCTCGCGTCTCTCGGCAGAGTTCCTAATTATCATGGGAAATTAGTAGACCGTTGGATCGCCACGAGCACATATAATGTTGCAAACATTCCAAACTAGTATATTGATTTGGGCGCATTCACAACGTCACTAAAAACTTATGAATACATGATAAAAAATTAAAAGAATTTCTACTCGGTGAGACGCGTACAGTTAGCCCCACCGGATCAAGAATTTAATTCAGGATTAAACTTGCCTTTGTTTGTACATCCAGCTGAGAAGACACAATCAAGTTTCACCCCATAAGATTCTGTTGTAGAATAACAGTACATTCTCTCTCTCTCTCTCTCTCTCTCTCTCTCTCTCTCTCTCTCTCTTAAGTTTAGCGAGCCTCTTCGCAGGCACAACGCAGCCTGGGCTAGGTGTTGTGGGAGTTTAAAAACAACGTTTACTCTGGGAAGACTTTGAACAAGTTAGATCGGTTGGTTACTGGGTACCGAGTACGTTCGGCCAAGCAAAGAGCTATATTTACTTTTTTACGAGTCCGCTTCCTGTGTATGTGGGTGATAGGTGGCAAGTGTTGACTACATATCAGTGGAACGTGCTAGGCTTCAAATATGACGGAGATTTTTGTAGTTATATTTGCGCGAGTGAGTTTGTCTGAAAACCAACATATTTATGTGTACGAAAATGGGTCTCTCTCTCTCTCTCTCTCTCTCTCTCTCTCTCTCTCTCTCAATATATATATATATATATATATATAGATATATATATATATATATATATATATTATATATATATATTATAAAGAGAGAGAGAAAATGCAAAACTGGAAAGCCCCAGGTCCCGATGAAGTCCATGGATACTGGCTCAAAAACTTCAAGGCCCTACACCCACGAATAGCAGAACAACTCTGGCATTGTATCTCAAATCACCATGCACCCAAATGGATGACCACAGGAAGAACATCCTTAGTACAAAAAGACAAGAGTAAGGGAAATGTAGCCAGTAACTACAGGCCTATCACCTGCCTACCAATAATGTGGAAGTTACTAACAGGTATCATCAGTGAAAGGCTATACAAACTACCTAGAGGAGACAAACACATCCACAACCAACAAAAAGGGCTGCAGAAGGAAGTTGTAGGGGCACAAAAGACCAGCTCCTAATAGACAAAATGGTAATGATGAACAGTAGGAGAAGGAAAACCAACCTAAGCATGGCATGGATAGACTATAAGAAAGCCTTCGACATGATACCACACACATGGCTAATAGAATGCCTGAAAATATACGGGCAGAGGAAAACAAAAAGGCAAAGTAGCGAGAACCGAAGGGATAAAGCTACCAGATGTGAGCAACATCAAACACATAAATGAGACTGGATACAAATACCTGGGAATAATGGAAGGAGGGATATAAAATACCAAGAGGTGAAGGACACGATCAGGAAAGAATATATGCAGAGACTCAAGGCGATACTCAAGTCAAACTCAACGTCGGAAATATGATAAAGCCATAAACACATGGGCAGTGCCAGTAATCAGATACAGCGCAGGAATAGTGGAATGGACGAAGGAAGAACTCCACAGCATAGATCAGAAAACCCAGGAAACATATGACAATACACAAAGCACTACACCCAAGAGCAAATACGGACAGACTATTCATAACACGAAAGGAAGGAGGGATAGAGGACTACTAGTATAGAGGACTGCGTTTCACATCGAGAACAAAGCACTGGGGCAATATCTGAAAAACCATTGAAGAAAAACGAGTGGGCTAAAGAGTGCAATGGGAAGAAGGACTAAATAAAAGTAGATGAAGACCCAGAAATATACAGTGACAGGAGAATGACAAACAGAACAGAGGAACTGGCACAACAAACCAATTCCCAGACAATACATGAGACAGACTAAAGAACTTAGCCAGCAATGAAACATGGCAATGGCTACATAGGGAAGAGCTAAAGAAGGAAACTGAAGGAATGATAAACAGCAGGCACTAGATCAGGCCCTAAGAACCAGATTATGTTCAAAGAAGAACGATAGACGGAAATAACATCTCTCCCATATGTAGGAAGTGCAATACGAAAAATGAAACCATAAACCACATAGCAAGCAAATGCACGGCACTTGCAAAGAACCAGTACAAAAAGAGGCATGATTCAGTGGCAAAAAAGCCCGCCATGGAGCCTGTGCAAGAAACATCAGCTACCTTGTAGTAATAAGTGTTATGAGCGCCAACCTGAGGGAGTAATAGAAAACGATCAGGCAAAGATCCTCTGGGACTATGGAATCAGAAGAGATAGTGTGAAACGTGCAATTAGACCAGACGTGACGTTGATTGACAAAGTCAAGAAGAAAGTATCACTCAATAATGTCGCAATACCATGGGACACCAGAGTTGAAGAGAAAGAGAGGGAAAAATGAATAAGTATCAAGATCTGAAAATAGAAATAAGAAGGATATGGGATATGCCAGTGGAAATTGTACCCATAATCATAGGAGCACTAAGCACGATACAAGATCCCTGAAAAGGAATCTAGAAAAACTAGTGGCTGAAGTAGCTCCAGGACTCATGCAGAAGAGTGTACTCCTAGAAACGTCACACATAGTAAGAAAAGTGATTGGACTCCTAAGGAGGCAGGATGCCAACCCGAAACCCCACACTATAAATACCACCCAGTCGAATTGGAGGACTGTAATAGAGCAAAAAAAAAAAAAAAAAAATAATAATAATAATTCATTTGATTTTGTTTAGAAGACTGAAAGGAAATTTGAACTATTGTCGCTCATTTCCAATTCTTTGAGCTTTAAATCATAATATGAGAGAGAGAGAGAGAGAGAGAGAGAGTAATACTGGCTGCTGTCTCTCTTTGTTCCCCAACTCGTCAAGCAGTTTCTCATTAGTATTTCGTAGACTCAGCCACGAGATAAATAGGTCTTGAATTTGTCAGTTTATAAAAATCTTTGAATATTTACTGAATGCTAAGGTCTATCGGGGAAAAGAGGAAATACTCAGATTTATGTTGATAATTAAATAGCTAGTTATAATCAAGGATTATAAAAGAAAAAGTCTTCACAAGGTCATCTCAGGGCACAATACTCTCTCTCTCTCTCTCTCTCTCTCTCTCTCTCTCTCTCTCATATCCTTACTTGTACCTGCGAGATGTATGCACGAACAAAATACTCACATATTTATCACAGTGGATAAAAATAAAATGAAATTGGGATTACATTTCATAAATCATCTCAAAAACGAGGTTAAATAGAGACGGAAATAATTCATTGAAAGATCCAAAGGATCCCGAATTCCTTGTTTGTAGATCTAAAGACCAACAGAAAAAGTTTTTTTCATTGAGGACATAGTTGTGTTTACTCTTCGTTTCTTCTCTTGCCACTTTTGTTGAAACTTTTTCCTTTGACCTGCTCGAAAGAGATTGTTTTCTAGCTCTTTCATATCCGCTTAGTTTTGATCATTGTCCCCAATATCCGAGGTATCTGGGAGCGCTCGACAGTGCGAAAAAATAATTATATCGAAAATTCAGCGAAAATATAAATTTTATGCCAACAACGTTCATTTTCTGTTTCTTGTTTTCTAAATGTTAGCATTTTATGGTGGAATAGTCAGAATAAGAGTCCCAGCCCTCTAAATACGAAAAAATGTGAGTTATTTAACAAAACACCATCTTTACTTATATTTATATTTTCGTTCGTAACCCAAAACTATGATGTCAGGCAAATTAATTATTTTTTATGAGAAAGCCCAATAAAATTATCTAAATATCGACATATAAATCATGGAAAACGAATAAATCCAGCCGGTGTAAAAATTGATAGAAAAGAGGGTAAGAAACCAGAGCGCAGTACAGGTGATTTGAGCATGCGCAGTACAAAACTAACTTTGCTGGCGTATTGATACCCATATGCACGGGCCAATGTATGATCTAGCCTATGGAAATCGCTACTGTTCGAAAAAAAAAAATGCCCTACCACACGCACGGAAAAATTTCGGTAAATTTTTACCTACCGCACTCAGTTGGATAGATAGACGATAGAGTATTTTTA
>NC_087211.1:61536277-61538777 GCF_015104395.2 Macrobrachium nipponense
TAAAAATACTCTATCTCCTATCTATCCAACTGACGTAGCGGTAGGTAAAATTTACCGAAATTTTTCGTGCGTGTGGTAGGGGCATTTTTTTTTCGGACAAGTAGCGATTTCCATAGGCTAGATCATACCTTGGACCGTGCATCTCGGGTATCATACGCCAGCAAAGTAGTTTCTGTACTGCGCATGCTCAAATCCCTGTACTGCGCTCTGTTTCTTACCCTCTTTTCTATCATTTTTACAACCGGCTGGAATTTAATTTGTTTTCCATTGATTTATATGTCGAATTTAGAGTATTTTATTGGCTTTCTCATGAAAAATAATTAATTCGCCTGACATTCATAAGTTTTTTGGGTTACGAACGAAAATATATAAGTAAAGATTTTTTTTTTTTTTTTTTGGTTTTTTTGTTAAATAACTCACATTTTTCGTGTTTAGAGGGCTGGGACTCTTATTCTGACTATTCCACCATAAAATGCTAACATTTAGAAAACAAGAAAAGAAAATGAACGTTGTTGGCATAAAATCTATATTTTCGCTGAATTTTCGATATAATTATTTTTTCGCACTGTCGAGCGCTCCTAGATACCTCGGATATTGGGGACAATGCTCAAAACTAAGCGGATATGAAAGAGCTAGAAAACAATCTCTTTCGAGCAGGTCAAAGGAAAAAGTTTCAACAAAAGTGGCAAGAAGAAGAAACGAAGAGTAAACACAACTATGTCCTCAATGAAAAAACTTTTCTGTTGGTCTTTAGATCTACAACAAGGAATTCGGGATCCTTTGGATCTTTCAATGAATTATTTCCGTCTCTATTTAACCTCGTTTTTGAGATGATTTATGAAATGTAATCCCAATTTCATTTTATTTTTATCCACTGTGATAAATATGTGAGTATTTTGTTCGTGCATACATCTCGCAGGTACAAGTAAGGCTATGAGAGAGAGAGAGAGAGAGAGAGAGAGAGAGAGAGAGAGAGAGAGAGAGAGAGAGAGAGAGAGAGAGAGAGAGAGAGTATTGTGCCCTGAGATGACCTTGTGAAGACTTTCTTTTATAATCCTTGATTATAACTAGCTATTTAATTATCAACATAAATCTGAGTATTTCCTCTTTTCCCGATAGACCTTAGCATTCAGTAAATATTCAAAGATTTTATAAACTGACAAATTCAAGACCTATTTAATCTCGTGGCTGAGTCTACGAAATACTAATGAGAAACTGCTTGACGAGTGTGGGAACAAAGAGAGACAGCAGCCAGTATTACTCTCTCTCTCCTCTCTCTCTCTCTCTCTCTCTCTCTCTATCTCTCTCTCTCTCTCTCATAATTATGATTTAAAGCTCAAAGAATTGGAAATGAGCGACAATAGTTCAAATTTCCTTTCAGTCTTCTAAACAAAATCAAATTAAATTATTATTATTATTATTTTTTTTTTTTGCTCTATTACAGTCCTCCAATTCGACTGGGTGGTATTTATAGTGTGGGGTTTCGGGTTGCATCCTGCCTCCTTAGGAGTCCATCACTTTTCTTACTATGTGTGACGTTTCTAGGAGTACACTCTTCTGCATGAGTCCTGGAGCTACTTCAGCCTCTAGTTTTTCTAGATTCCTTTTCAGGGATCTTGTATCGTGCTTAGTGCTCCTATGATTATGGGTACAATTTCCACTGGCATATCCCATATCCTTCTTATTTCTATTTTCAGATCTTGATACTTATTCATTTTTCCCTCTCTTTCTCTTCAACTCTGGTGTCCCATGGTATTGCGACATTATTGAGTGATACTTTCTTCTTGACTTTGTCAATCAACGTCACGTCTGGTCTAATTGCACGTTTCACACTATCTCTTCTGATTCCATAGTCCCAGAGGATCTTTGCCTGATCGTTTTCTATTACTCCCTCAGGTTGGCGCTCATAACACTTATTACTACAAGGTAGCTGATGTTTCTTGCACAGGCTCCAGTGGAGGGCTTTTGCCACTGAATCATGCCTCTTTTTGTACTGGTTCTTTGCAAGTGCCGTGCATTTGGTTGCTATGTGGTTTATGGTTTCATTTTTCGTATTGCACTTCCTACATATGGGAGAGATGTTATTTCCGTCTATCGTTCTTTGAACATATCTGGTTCTTAGGGCCTGATCTAGTGCCGCTGTTATCATTCCTTCAGTTTCCTTCTTTAGCTCTTCCCTATGTAGCCATTGCCATGTTTCATTGCTGGCTAGTTCTTTAGTCTGTCTCATGTATTGTCTGGGAATTGGTTTGTTGTGCCAGTCCTCTGTTCTGTTTGTCATTCTCCTGTCACTGTATATTTCTGGGTCTTCATCTACTTTTATTAGTCCTTCTTCCCATGCACTCTTTTAGCCACTCGTCTTCACTGGTTTCAGATATTGCCCCAGTGCTTTTGTTCTCGATGTGACGCAGTCCTCTATACTTAGTAGTCCTCTCCCTCCTTCCTTTCGTGTTATGAATAGTCTGTCCGTATTTGCTCTTGGGTGTAGTGCTTTGTGTAT
>NC_087211.1:61543777-61558777 GCF_015104395.2 Macrobrachium nipponense
TTGATCATTCCAATAGTAGCTTAGATATAAAAAGGTTAATTACAAAATAAGGCAGGATTAAATTTAAAAGGAACTAAAGTATTACTACTGGCATGGTATTTCTTGAATATCTAAGAGTGAGGATAACCACATTATCTCAAATTCTTATCCAGTTGTATAAAGTCTCTCTCGTTTTCTGTCTTGTTTTCCCCGGGCTATAAATATATAGTATATAGAAGGTGTTACGATGGAAATATGTCATTGATAAACAAAAGTTGTTGCTTATATTCTGAAACAGCAAAAAACTTCCACGATGAAAAATGACAGATAAATCTTCCATATGATCGTCAGTCCCATTTATCAATGAAAACGACAACATTTCACAGCAAAGGGGCCTATTTTAATATATCTGAAATACATTAAGAAGCCCTTCTATTTAACATTCTTTTGAATAAAGAAAAAGAAACCAATCTCAAGACTATTCTTCGATAGAAGACCCTACACCTCACAGAGGGGAGTCATGGTGGTCGTTTGTCTTCAGTAGATAAGGGACGACAAAACCGTTTGAAAGGTCAGAGGGGAATACAAAAGCAATTGTGATTCCCGTGTAATTCAGTTGCGAAACTTCCCATATGACTCACCGCGGAGAGAGAGAGAGAGAGAGAGAGAGAGAGAGAGAGAGAGAGAGAGAGAGGGGAACCACCTTAGAATATTTTTGTAAAATGTTATTGTTATTTTGATGAAAATCACTCTATTACAAACGCTAGCGTTATTCAACAATCAAATGTAGTTCAAATATGAGTATTATTCTAATAATATTGTTTGACAACCACTGCAGTTTCGTAAAACATTATATGCGTTTTACATATGTATCCAGACATGCAGTTAATATATATATATATATATATATATATATATATATATATATGTGTGGTGTGTGTGTGTGTGTGTGTGTGTGTGTGTGTGTGTGTGTGTGTGTGTATGTGGTGTGTGTTAACCCAAGATCCTAGTAATGATATATAAAAAAAACTAACAAATCCACTCCTGACCCCAAGTCACTTTGGGTAGAGAGGCGGCCTTGATTGATGGTCATAGACAGACATTGGTATGGAATTCCATTTGAGCGTTTTCCGCTCTTCGACTTTCACGAGTCTGCCCATCAGTCTTCCCAGGCTCCATAATTCCACTCCTCGACTTGGTTACAAAAGAGGTTTCGAACACATTCTCGGTGTTTCGGACAGATTCTGTGTATCTACATCAAGAACTCTACTTTTAGCCAGTTTTTTTTATGGAATGAAAATTGCCCGCTTCAATATATTGATTTTGAGACCAATTTCATTTATTGTGGTATATTTTAGACCAGGTTTCCATTGAATAATTTTGTACGAAGTTGGAGCCAATGACTTGTCCGATAAAATCATTTTATTTTATTGCTAAAATGTTCTTTTCACAATTGACATTTTTTGTTATGACATAGCACTTGAATTGACTTTTCCAGTCCCATAATTTCGATGAAGTCAACTCTCAATGCTGTCCTTGGCTTTGGAGCCCTCACTTCCCTGATTGCCCGGAGGCCCAAATAAACCTCCCATTCTGGCATCCATTCTCGGGTAGTTGTCGGATTGGAACTTTTTTAATGTGTACCACTGAATAACTGTGATGTGTGTGATTCCAGTTTTACTTCAGTAGTGACTTTGAGAGTTTTGTTTTTACCTTGAACATTTATATTTCTCGTTCACCGTCGCTGGTCTGAAGGAAACACGTGTGAGGAATAGGTAACAAGTCTAATTATACTGTATGATATTCTTCAATGATAAAACCATGGTACATGTAGTACAATATCAGATAGGAAAAACAGAAAGGGAAGTTGAAAAATAGATAATGCGAAACAAAAAATTATGACTAAAAACTACAAAAACTGTAGGTTATTTCTCTCTCTCTCTCTCTCTCTCTCTCTCTCTCATACACAAAACACACCGCCCGCGTATAGTACTAGCCTAACATCACTCCAGTCCTATGCCAACGTGCTATAATTCAAAATTTTTCTGTATCCCTGACCTCAACAACGCCCAAAACATGTCACCCTTCGGCCTAACAATTCTGGCTTTTATCTGGAAGCAGATGCCAGTTCTTCTCTATAGGTCATATCCTGGTTAGTGTCAACTCCACAGGACTCGAGCATATCAAATAAGAATAATAAATAAAGTGAATACCTATCACGAATAACGAAAATAGAGAGATATTTCAGTCATTACTCAGGACGAATATTATCTCTGGAGTTTGTTATTTTCACAGTGCCTCTTCCTTCGTACCCGAGATCGACCGCTATCCAGAATTCTTCGAGTATTCCACTTCCAAAAATAAATAATAAGAGAAAGTTGAAATACAGAAAAGCCGATAACCAGGAGGCTGTCAATTCATGGGATTGACAGAAACATCTAAAAACTTCTCTCCCACCGAGGTTCGCCCTCTTCTAAACACCTCGTCAGGTTTCCTGTAAATTTGTTTAAGATCTGCTCTGTTCCTCTCCTCTCACGCCCTCGATCTTTGCGAGTAGGTACACCTTGTGTCCTACTTAAAATGTACTACGGGGCCGTTGGATAAGAGTTCCTTTTTCCTGGGGAATTTGCTTTCACTGGAGAACGAAATCGAATACATTTATCCGCTGAAAACCCCCGAAAGGTGGGTCAGAGGGGTAGGAACGTGGCGATGGTGTCGGGCTCACCACAGGGGCTTCTTTTAAACCAGGGGTTCTTAACCTTTTCATGACTCCAGATCCCAATGAATTGTCCACTAGGGTTCCCTACCGCCTTTGCTTAAGTCCACTTGAGTGCAATTTGTTGACAATATATTAACTTTATATACATACTTAGTTTAATACATACTTTAGGTATGACTAGCTATGAATAGAACATGCAAGAAAATGAAATCCACTTATATTTTTATATAGTTGTTTATTTACAAAATGTACCCATGTCTACGATGACGCATAAAAATCAAATACATACAAATATCCAGAGATCAAGACCAATAACCCCAGTTTGTGGTTCTCATACCCCAAAGGGGCCCCATGGGGTATACACCCCGTTAAGGACCCCTGTTTGAACGGTATTCACGCCTTCCTTGACTTGCTGTCTCGTACAACTTAGTTGTTTAACGTCTTTAGCTTACTTTGATCCATTATTCATATCTCATCTAAGAGCGAACCCTCCTACAGACATGAAGGAGACCGTCGCAATACGACTCGATAGTCGCGTTACCAAACGAATGTAATAATAATCTAAGAAGGATAAATCACACTTGAATAGTGACCCTAGTGAAAAGAGTGGCTTCAGTTGAACCCTCTCAATGACACTTCCTATGATAAAGGTAGTTGATGGAGAGAGGAAAGTAAATAGAAGAATTAGGCAAAGGTTGCATCCACAAGAGTAATGTTGCAAAACCAAGAAATGAGTAGGCGCATTGAACGAATGACTTTACTTATAGGAAATTTGAGTACACGATCTCTCTCTCTCTGTGTGTTTAATGACAATACAAAACGTGAACTTTCAAACACTTGATGACATTTATAAAAACATATGATATCGACAAATCTCTAAAACATCCCGTTATAATATCCACGTTCCCCGTTATTGTCTAGTTCATTATAAGACAAAAAGTCCAGCTAAGTTTCTGTTCCATTGTGGTTGGAAGAGCTTTTCCATATCTAGAGAAACTTACGCCTGGGAAAGTTCATAATATTTACACACACACACACACACACACAAACACACACACACACAGAGTGAGATTATCTCCTGAGAGCACTGTCAATGTAAGTTTCATGGAAGAGAAATACTGAATACCAAAATACAAAGCCTTAATGAAGAATATAACTTTTAAGTATGAAAGAAGCAGTTAAAAAGCACTTTTTTTTTTTTTACCTATGACCTCTATATAAAAACAGAATGCAGTTGACTACCACTTACTTTCAACGAAATATAGAATGTTAGAAAAAATTGATTTGACCTATCTGCTGGAAATGTATAAAGTTGTGTTTTCATGTTCATATAAATAGAGTGTTATTTGTACTAAGCTTCATATGTGAGTGTGGCTAAATACAGATAATTTAAACACACTAAATAATATATATATATATATATATATGATATATATATTATATATATATGTATATATATATATATATATATATATATATAAATATATATATATATATGTATGTATGTATATATAATACATATATATATGGCATATATTATTATATATATATATATATATATATATATATATATATATCTATATATATATATATATATTGTATATATGTGTGAGTATGCGTGTCTGATATATATATATATATATATATATATATATATATATATATATATATATATATATATATATATATATATGTATATATGTCATACATATTCGAAACGGAAACGGTCTGTGAGTGTGCATGCGTGTGTGTGTGAGAGAGAGAGAGAGAGAGAGAGAGAGAGAGAAGAGAGAGAGAGAGAGAGTCGGAGGACTCAGCGTTTCCATTGAAACTTAAAGCCTGTTGTAGGCCGATTTTATTGAAATATATTTGTTTGTTAACTCTTCCAAAAATTGAAAGTTTTTCTTACACTATTTCAAACCGTCCTTATCCAATTCACATAAACTGACTCTTGATTTTCAAAGTAAAACTGTCTTTGTTTGCTAAGGTACATCGCTGCTAATTGCTATGAAAATTATATAATATATATATATATATATATATATATATATATATATATATATATATAATATTATATAATAATAAATAAAGACTAATAATATGTATCGTTGTGACGTTTCTTGGAGAGTGAAGACTGATCAATTTTTACTTCCCGTGGAGACAGAGTCCGAAGCGACGACCTAAGAAAGCTGATAAATCATTTTTTGGGATTTAATTGATGTTAAAGATGCTTACTTAAGTGGGTCACTGTTCGTTCTGTGGATATGTGAGTTCATGAGGGCTTGTTCAAGGTGCCTTTGAAAACTGGGTGCGACCAGTTACCGATGAGTGTGAATTCATATGTAAGTGTACTAACTATGTCCGTTGATAACGGCTTGGTTTAGCCGAGAACTGGGGAGACAGAATGCTGGGATAGCTTTGCGATAGTCTATTTATTTATTAAAGAGTGTGAAGTTCCAGGCTGCAATGGGAAAGTTATCATGATTTAGCCAAAGGGATTGCTTTTGTTTTTTGATATCTGTAAAGATGTTCATTTCATTTCATCTTTTGACTTTGTCTTTACAATTGTGTGTGTGCTCACTAGTGTGTTCGCCTGTCTTTTAAACAGGTGGATCTAGTGAGGGGACAGAGTGTCCTAGTGAGGGGACTGAGTGTCCTAGTGAGGGGACAGAGTGTCCTAGTGAGGGGACGAGTGTCCTAGTGAGGGGACTGCATTTTGGAGAAGAGATAATTGGTGTGACTAATTACTGATTAAGACATTTAAATACCAGGGGGGTTATCTGAGTTAGTCTGTCTGTGAGACTTGAAATATTATTGTTCCGTTAATGATCTTGTAAGAACTTGAATTATTCAACTAATGCTTTACTTTGAATAAACGTATGTATTTTATGTAACTTCGACTCTGATTTGATGACCTGATGGAGAGAGAGAGAGAGAGAGAGAGAGAGAGAGAGAGAGAGAGAGAGAGAAGAACTGAGGGTTATCAGTTCGCCTAATGCTCAGGCTAAACGCATACCAAATGTTAAATACCGGGGGGGCGACGCCCTTCGCTGGTAATATATATATATATATATATATAAGTATATTTATTATTATAAGTAATATATTATATAATTTATATATATATATATTATATAATATAGAGAGTATAAGTGTGCAGTGCGTGTCTGTGTTTTGGACTGAATGCCAAGATTAAGTTTACATTAAATTATTTTATTCATGATTACTTTTTCATAATCACTTCTCTCACAAGAACAGGAGGCAGCTGGAATCCTGAGGCTAAACACAACAGCTGACTTGAAGCTTGTTCAAGCAAGTCCAAGAAATCTTGGAAACCCTTATGTGAGGAAATGACAACTGACAGTTTGCTATTCATATTCAGAGTTTGCATACAAAACATCGTGCGAAAAACATCGTACGTATTAATGAAGCTCACAAATAGTGACACAAACACAAAAACCATACACATCCATACACATATATATTATACACGAACACTATTATATATATATATATATATATATATATATATATATATATATATATATATATATAGATATATATATATATATACATATGATTTATATACATATATATATATATATATAGATATATATATATATATATATCTATATATATATATATATATATATATATATATTTATAATCATATATGATATATATATATATATATATATATATATATATATATATATATATATATAGATATATATATATAGATATATATATATATATATATATATATATATATATATATATATATATATATATATATATATATATATATATATATATATATATATGTAACCAGTGGGTGCAAAATGATCATCTTTACATATCAACCTTTCATGAACAGATCAATCAAGCATTTCATATTCATAGTATTCTACCCTGTGTCAGAGATCCCCTGCTCTTATTACCGCGGGTCCTTCGCTTTATGGACGCTTTATGCAGACCATGGCGGAACATTATAAGCCTGATAAAAATCGTTACTGCACTCGGTGACCTTGCGAGGAGATCCTCTTTACCTTAACGTCAGTACTTTCCCCAATCACGCTATTACCCTCACTCCCTCCAGCCCCCTTACTCTCTCTTCTCTTCTCTCTCTCTCTCCTCTCTCTCTCTCTCTCTCTCTTTGTCCGATGGAGTTGTAAATAAATAACCAATAAACAGAAAAACAGAAACCTAGTTATAGAAGAAATGTAAAGAATGAGCGAGCAGTAAATCTGGTAAATATAATCTTTGAGTGTTTAAATTTAAAAATTTAAAATGAGGATGATTTAAAAATAAATGTAATGAATTATGCGATGAACTAATAATTACCATACTCATTGAAGCATTTATATTCGTTATTTTTAAGGGTATACTCAATATGAGACTATATAAGCATTCTTAAGTATTACCTTTTTAGCATAATGGCCACATGATTTTATAATACTGCTCTTATTATTATTATTATTATTATTATTATTATTATTATTTTTTTTTTTTTTTTTTTTTTTGCTCTATCACAGTCCTCCAATTCGACTGGGTGGTATTTATAGTGTGGGTTTCCGGTTGCATCCTGCCTCCTTAGGAGTCCATCACTCTTCTTACTACGTGTGCCGTTTCTAGGATCACACTCTTCTGCATGAGTCCTGGAGATATTTCAGCCTCTAGTTTTTCTAGATTCCTTTTCAGGGATCTTGGGTCGTGCCTAGTGCTCCTATGATTATGGGTACGATTTCCACTGGCATATACCATATCCTTCTTATTTCTATTTTCAGATCTTGATACTTATCCAATTTTTCCCTCTCTTTCTCTTCAACTCTGGTGTCCCATGGTATTGCGACATCAATGAGTGATACTTTCTTCTGACCTTGTCAATCAACGTCACGTCTGGTCTGTTTGCACGTATCACCCGAATTCCGTTCTGATACCATAGTCCCGAGGATCTTTGCCTGATCGTTTTCTATCACTCCTTCAGGTTGGTGCTCGTACCACTTATTACTGCAAGGTAGCTGATGTTTCTTGCACAGGCTCCAGTGGAGGCTTTTGCTACTGAATCATGCCTCTTTTTGTACTGGTTCTGTGCAAGTGCCGGGCATTCACTTGCTATGTGGTTTATGGTTTCACTTTTCGTATTGCACTTCCTACATATGGGAGAGATGTTATTTCCGTCTATCGTACTTTGAACATATCTGGTTCTTAGGGCCTGATCTTGTGCCGCTGTATCATTCCTTCAGTTTCCTTCTTTAGCTCTCCCCTCTGGTAGCCACTGCCAATTCAATCGTCTGCTAGTTCTTAGTCTGTCTCATGTATTGTCCGTGCATTGGTTTGTTGTGCCAGTCTCTGTTCTTTCTGTCTTTCTCCTGTCTCTGTATATTTCTGGGTCTTCGTCTGCTTTTATTAGTCCCTTCTTCCCATGCACTCTTTAGCCACTCGTCTTCACTGGTTTTCAGATATTGCCCCAGTGCTCTGTTTTCGATGTTGACGCAGTCCTCTATACTTAGTAGTCCTCTCCCTCCTTCCTTTCGTGTATGTATAGTCTGTCCGTATTTGCTCTTGGGTGTAGTGCTTTGTGTATTGTCATATGTTTCCTGGTTTTCTGATCTATGCTGCGGAGTTCTGCCTTCGTCCATTCCACTATTCCTGCGCTGTATCTGATTACTGGCACTGCCCATGTATTTAGGCTTTTATCATATTTCCGGCGTTGAGTTTTGACTTGAGTATCGCCTTGAGTCTCTGCATATATTCTTTCCTGATCGTGTCCTTCATCTCTTGGTGTTTTATATCTCCTCCTTCCATTATTCCCAGGTATTGTATACTGTCTCATCTATGTTATTGATGTGCTCCATCTGGTAGCTTTATCCCTTCAGTTCTCGTTACTTTGCCTTTTTGTATGTTGACTAAGGCGCATTTTTCTATTCCAAACTCCATCCTGATGTCCCCAGATACAATCCTTACATCTGGATTAGGGTATCTTTCCTTGATGCTACTTACCATACAGCTTGATGTCGTCCATGAAACATCAGATGGTTGATTCTGTTGCCTCTTTTCTTGAGTTGGTACCCGGCATCCATCTCTGTAGTAATTATTATTATTATTATTATTATTATTATTATTATTATTATTATTATTATTATTATTATTATTATTATTATTATTATTATTAATTATTATTATTATTTTATTATTATTATTGGCAGATCCTATACATTTTTTGGTTACCACATCTACGCTACGCTCACTCCTGATATATTCCTCAGATGAGCTGGCAACGCATTGAATAGCCGCTGCATTATCGATGCTTGGTGCGCAGTGGATTAATGTCCTGTGTGCTTTCCTTATTTTTCCTGGTATTGTTTTGGACACTATTAATCTACCTCTGCTTGCTCTTCTGATATTTTTAGCTCCATGATGTTTTCAGCTATTCCTTCTATCTGTTTCCATGCCTGATTATCATGTAGTGTTCTCTTCTCCTTCTAGACTATATAATTTTAAGGATTGTAGTCTTTCCCAGTAGTCAAGGTCCTTAACTTCTTCTATTCTAGCTGTAAGGGGACCTTTGTACACTCTCTATTTGTGCAATATCCTTTTGATAGTGTGGGCACCATATCATATTGCAATATCAAGTGGACTACGAACATATGTTTTATAAAGCATAATCATGTGTTCAACTTTTCTTGTTTTGAAGTGCCGTAACAACATTCCCACCATTTTTGTTTTACATTTTGCAAACTAGAATTGCTATTTGATCATTGCATAACATGTTCCTATTCATTCATCACACCAAGGTCTTTAACTGCTTCCTTATTTGTGATTGTCTCATTATTAGGACCCTTATATGTATATAGCTTTCCTTCTCTGTCTCCATAATTTATTGATTCAAATTTATCAGAGTTAAATACCATCCTATTTACCTCTGCCCAATCATATACTTTGTTAAGGTCTTTTGTAGCGCGTTCCTATCTTCATCACAAGTAATTTCTCTACTATTCTTGTGTCATCGGCGAAACTACTCACTACCGAGTCCTTAACATTACTGTCTATGTCTGCAATCATAATAACAAACAGAAATGCAACTAACAACGTACTTTGTGGACACACCGATATTACCTTAGCTTCATCCGATTTCTCATGTTTGCAATAACTATCTGTTTTCTGTTGTTGTGAGAATAAAAATTCTTTTATCCATCTTCCTACTTTATCCACTATATTATGTTTTCTAATTTTCTTCGCTAATATATTATGGTCTACCTTGTCAAAAGCTTTTGCAAACTCTAGATAAACCACATCTGTTTCATTTCTGCTTTCATATTTTTGTATATGTTCTCACGCTGGACTAACAGTTGGGTTTGTGTACTTTTTCCGGGTACGAAACCATGTTGTCCTATATTAAACAAATTATTTTTCATTAAATGTTTCATAATATTTTTCGTCATTACCCTTTCATACACTTTCATAATATGTGATGTTAGATTCAAAGGCCTATAATTACTTGCCTCTAGTCTTGATCCACTTTTGAAAGTAGAGGTAAAATATGCTAATTTGTGCTCATCATAAATCTTGCCTGTATCTACACTTTGTCTTAATAATATTGCAAGTGGCTTTGCGATAGAATGAACTACTTTCTTTAACAAAATAGCAGGGACAACATCAGGCCCTGCAGCAGCTCCATTTTTAATTTCATTAATAGCCTGCTCAATATCGGCTTCATTAATATCTATGTCTGCTAAATATTCACTAGTTTCATCCTCCTTACTTCTATATCATTAATCTTCACTATCAATTCTATGGGGTGAATTCTCTCTTATATCGTTTCTGCCAATATGTTGCATATTTCCTTTTTCTCATTAGTTAATCCTCAACCTTCAATTCTTAGAGGGCCCTATTTCTATTCTTCTTTTATTCATCTTTTTCGCAATACGAGTTATTAATAGTTTGGGGGGTTTTGCTTGATATTTACCAGGGTTTTTTTCTTCTAAGTCCGTTTTTCATTTTCTTTTGATTGTATAATCTTTTGTTCTGCACTTTTCTATCTTACTTTTTTAGTTTCTATAACTTTCCATGCATTTTTTTCTTTGCAAGACCTTTTTTCCACTTTCTGATTTTCTGGAACAAGATCCTTCTGTCTCTTGGTATGCATGACTGATGTTTACTTTTCTTCTTCGGTATATATTTATCCACTATTTTCTCTAATATTTTATATAATATCTCCGTATTTACCCTTATATCATCACTTACGGAAATGTTATCGCAATCTTTGTTTAATTCTTCATTTATTTCAGACCATTTTATATTTTTACTGTAGAAGTTGTATTTTCCATATCCTTCACACTTTTGCATTTCTTGCTTATCTGTTTTCACTTGCTTTGGATGAACCTGTTAATTCTATGACATTATGGTCTGCAAATACTCGCTTTATAAAAACTATTATTTCTTTAACATAATTTGCCTCGTTCACAAATACTAGGGGTCTAAAAGTATTTTCCTTTCTTGTTGGCAGGTGATTTATTTGTTGAATGTTGTATTTTAGTAGCATATCTATAGCTTTTCGAATTGCCTCTTATCTTCTGCACTACTATTACTCTCTTTTTTATATGTATAAATACAACCACAATCTCCTGTTTATTCTTCCAGTCTAGAAAAGGAAAGTTAAAGTCTCCAGATAGGAGAATAGTCCAGTCCTTGTGATTTCTACATATATCATCCAATTTTTCTACTATTATGTCAAACTCTTTAGTATTAGGGGTCACTATATACTATGTTTTATTAATTTTTCAGATTCAAATTCTACCAACCATAGTTCACATACTGAGTTACTATATTTCTCATATATTTTTCCTTGTTTTTTGTCTTTCCCATATATTACGGTTCCCCCTTGATTCCTATTTTTTCTATCTGGTCTATAAGTTTGAAACCCTTTCATTTGATCGTCATTCCCAGTCTCTTGGGAATACCAGGTTTTCACTATATTCATTATATCTATTTTCTTTTTCAATTTGGTTTGGGTTTAGTTCTTCTAAGTACTCTATTTTCTTTTTGAGTTACACGTAACTATACCCTGAGCATTCATCACAATGATGGTTTGCATGTTTTCTCCTTCATTTCAATATGGGTAATAATAGGATTTTCCCATGTCTTTTTCCTGTTCTGGTATGTTGTTTCTTTTCTTCATTTCCAGAAATTCTGACATAAAAAAAATCCACTTTTCCATAATCTTTGATCTTCCTTCATCATAATTATTCATTTTTTTGTCTGAATCCTGCAATTTTCTCAGTTTCTGCAATATCCTCTTGCATCATAATACAGTTCTTATCTCTTGAGCTGTATCTTGGAGCTGATGCTTGGAAATTTTTTGCTGACACTCCATATCACGGTGATGGCTTGTTTTTTTTTTCTTTCACCTGATATTCTTTGTTCCTCTCTTTATTTGTTTCTTTCTTATTTTGGATTTTATCATTTGATTGAATATTTATTTGATTTTGATTCATGGCTACAGGGTGCATATATTTTACAGTTTTTGTCGACTTACATCCTTTTCCTTACTTTTAAGTTTATGCATATTTTTGGATGTAGATCTCTGCAATCATCCTCATAGCCATCTAGGTATGCACATTTACCATAGATTTCATAGTTGTGGCATACCTTGGATGTTAGTAGTAACAATCTTTTCTCCGAATCTTGCAACTCCCTCTTTTCAAAAGGATGCAGACTTTGTCTTTCTTGTCTATTTTTTCCTCTTTCCCATCAGTGTGCAGATCTGGGTAGAGCCTCTTCGGGATTTTCTTCGTTAGTAATCATGTTGTAATTTATTTCTTTGTATGTATGCTGCCTTGATGCCTCATATGTAGTATCTTCTACATCCTCAACTATTTGTACATTGAGTCTTGATTTAATAACATTGTCTATCCATGATAGATATGTTGAGCAAAATATTTTTTGGTATCCTTTCTCATATCTTGTATTACTTCAGCACATTGAGGATGCGTCGGAATGTTGCATGCAGAACATTTTCTGATCAGGTTTGTGATTAACTATGCTATACCACACCTTACACAGTTTGCATGCTTTTGGCATTCTTTTTCCTATTGCAAATCAATAGGATATTCAACAATGTCACCTTATTCATTTTCTTTGTCGGAAATATGTTGATTTACGTATATTTTCTTTATGAGTCTCTTGACCACTTGGATTTTATTTGGAACTTCTTCAATTATTTTCAAGATGTTTTCTGTTGATTTGCTCCAGTTTGAAGGATCATATCCTTCTAATAAATCTATGAATGCTTTTGTATCATTTGGTTAGGCCTGTTGTTGATCTCATAGATTGAAAGAAATGCCAGCTCCTTCCTGCTACCTCATTGTATTGCGAATCTGCTAAACACGCTAAATTTCGCCATTTTTTTCCATAGTTCGAACTTACTGCCATCTTGATCTGATTTACAGTATTTCACTTGATAAACTAACTTAGTAAATGCTTTATCCTACTATTTTCACACTAATCTTATCACCGACAGTTCACGAACACTTCTAGAGATTTATAAATTTCCAGACGTAGGCTAAACGCGTGATATCTGTTGATTAATCAGACCGTACGTGTCTCACCAAGCAAAATGGTACTGAGAGAGAGAGAGAGAAAGAGAGAGAGAGTGGAGAGAGAGAGAGAGAGAGAGAGAGAGAGAGAGAGAGAGGAAGCTAATGAGCTAAAAAGATGAGAACCTTTAATTTTCTAGCTAAACTATCCTAGGCAAATAGGATGAATGAATTTAAACTAAAATCATTTAAAAGACGGGATTAAATGCAACTCAAAAGACAATAATTCCATCGGGAGAACAAACTACAAAGACAGAAATTCTTTCAAAATCACCAATTGAAATGGCCGGTTTTTCTGCGCAACTCAAATCAAAAAGCTTCCCAAGTCTTGAGGTGAAAATGTCCGTCCCATTAAGTGATGAAGAGAAATCTGTCTAGTTCGAAGAATTTAGAAATAAGGTCTTCGGTCTCCTAATTTCTAAATTGCTTTAGCTCTGAATTGTGTCAATCCATAGAATCTTTTGAAAGAGAATTCCTGATGTGAAAAGTCCAATCAGAGCCATTCGGAGTGAATCAGGGTTCATTATTCCCTCGAATCTCAGTGGAATTGATCGAATTCCGCTGAAAATTTTCTAAATACACACACACACGCACACACACACACACACACTTACACACACACACACACCCACACACACACCACACACACACACACATATATATATATATATATATATATATATATATATATATATATATATATATATATATATATATAATATATCTATATCTTATATATATATATATATATATATATTATATATATATATATAATAATATATATCTATATCTATATATATATATATATATATATACTATATATATATATATATATATATATAATCTATATATCTATATCTATATATATATATATATATATATATATATATATATATATATATATATATATATATATATATATATATATATATATATATATATAAAGGAAGGATACTTTAAGCCAAAATGTGCCTTCATTATATTCTGGAAAACCTTAACTTGGAGAAAGTTTGACTAATATGATATTAGAATTGAATGACACATATGGAATATAATGAGGTATTCTAGTAGTGAAGTACTATTATAATAAGAGTCTTCAATTTTTAACTGTTCAGACTATTTTACACAGAGGAAAATTCTCTCCCTCTCTCTCTCTCTCTCTCTCTCTTCTCTCTCTCTCTCTCTCTCTCTCTCTCCTTGTGTATATATATATATATATAGATAATATATATATATATATGATAATATAATATATGTAATATATATATATATTAATATATATATATATATACAATAATATATATAATATATATATATATATATACATAGTATAATATATATATATATATTTATATATATGTATTATATAATATAATAGAATAATAATATAGGAAATCATATATATTATACATATATATACAAACATACACACACACATATATAATATGTATATATATATATATATATATATATATATATATATATATATATATATATATATATATATATATTAATCTCTGTTTCATTGAATGCCGACTGTAAAGGAGATCACCTGCTTTTGTCCGCACACTGAAACTCGGGAAGTAAATGGTTTAAGAAAAAGCCGAGGACACTGGAGTATGTCCGCTAAATCAGCCACCAAGTGTCAACACGATTTCTCGGTTACCAATTGAATACCTCTGGCGCGGAGTATTACTAAGTAAT
>NC_087211.1:61563777-61566277 GCF_015104395.2 Macrobrachium nipponense
TGAATATTACATCCTGATGCATCCTTACTTACAAAAGGAGATACTTAAAACTCAAATATATTCTATTGTGATCTTCTAACGAAATAATATGAATATCCTAAACATCATTTTGATTACAGTTGAGTATGAAAATAATGACTAACACTTGATACTAATAGGAAAGCTGAATCATCTCCCAAAAGAAGGACGAAAGGGACCTGTGACCTAAAATTCCTCGCACGACCTTGTAGGTAAAATAACTCATACTGCAGAAAGGCCATTTTCACTTCTCTGGGGATTTTCTTCAATCAAAGGAGTAGGAATTCCTTTCGTCGAGGGAGTGGAATGGAGTGGAAAACTCCCTTTCACTCAAGAAGAAGAAGAAGAAGAAGAATAAAAATAAGATGAGAGTCCAAGATGGTCAAGGACGATGAAGGGGAAGCAATTAAAGAAGTCATAGATATTCCCAGATTATTTTTTCAAATTTTCTGAAAAGTTTCAGACTACATTTTTGTCTAGAACTTTTCAGACTATACTTTTACTGAAAGACTTCTGTTTACAGTTTTTTTTCCTGAAAAGTTTCAGACAACAGTTTTCATAAGCCACAGTATGTGGCTCATTAGATTGACTGGAATCACAGGACCAAATGGACGCTGCTGCCCTTGCGTCAGACGCGTAACCTCTGCTGCAAAGAAACTCATTGGGCAGTGAGAGAGGAGGTAATCTTCCACTGCCAGGCCCCCCCCCCCCCCCCCCCCCCCCCCCCCCCCCCCCCCCCCCCATCAAAGCGTCTGGTGCAAGGCGTCCAACTGGTCGTGTGATTCCAGACAATCTCATAATTTAATTAGTAGCAGTGCCGTAAGGGTCCCATTTTTTAAAAACAATGTTTATCCTTACATTTTTCTGTGTAACACAGATAGCCTAAGGACAAAACTCCACGCTTAAATTTCCAAAAATTCTCAAACAAGAAAATGCAGAGCAACATAATGTACTTGCCAAATTAGAAGCCCTATTTAATTGCAAAATCACCTAAATGTTACACTTACTGAATTCTGTCGTATCGTTCTTTCCCTCCAAATAGAATTTCAAATGGCTTGTTATTCATTTTAATGGATTTTTGTCTTTAGTCCCTCGGAAAAATGAATCTCAGTTTGGGCGAGGGCCAATTTCCCACGAAAGGGAAAAGTGTAATCTTTTCCTCACCTGAGGCAGAGTCGATTTTGATCTTATTGCTGAGGGTTTTTGCTCCTCCATTCTTTATTCTATCGTCTGAGTAGTTTTTTTTTTTACATACATGTCAGGGATGGTTACTTTTCTGGAATCTTATTTCTCTGGTAATGAACCGCATGAATTATTATCCGCGACACTGATAGTTATTTTCCATTAGTTACAGAAGGTAACCAGAGATGATTATTATTATTATCATTATTATTATTATTATTATTATTATTATTATTATTATTATCTTATTATATATATATATATATATATATATATATATATATATATGATATATTTATATATATATATATAGATATATATATATATATATATATATATATATATATATATATATATATATATATATATATATATACTATATATATATATATATAATGGTATTAAGCGGTTGATTTTATATATTTTCTCCATTTTTCTTATTATCGCTTCTCTGGCTCAGCGATGTTTCTTAGTAACTGGGCAATATTCATATTGGGAAATGAAAAAAATGCTGAAGGGAATGTTTTTTTTCCAAAAACAGGATTCTGGTGGCATTTATCTGGTATACTGGTATTAACAGTAGTTCTGGACCTGAGATCCCTGTTCACCTGTACACTGTTAATACCAGTATACCAGATAAATGACACCAGAGTCCTGTTTTTGAAGAAAACATCCCTTCCAGCATTTTTTTTCCTAGTAGAAGTGTTGGCAAGTTACTAAGAAGCATTACTGAGCCATAGAAACGGAGAATAAGAAAAACGGTGAAAATAATGTATAACATCAATTCTCTAAATTTATCTAAAAGAAGGTCTGCTACCAAAATATATTATTATTATTATTATTATTATTATTTATATTATTATTATTATTATTATTATTATTATTATTATTATTATTATTATTATTATTATTATTCTCTTTGAAGGACGAAGCCAGGCAAGTATTTTCCTTGAGACTAATATTATAATGAAAATTGGCTTAAGGTGCTTTTTCTCAAATTATTATTATTGTGTTTTGTTAATATGTTGTTGTTGTTGTTGCTGCTGCTGCTGCTGCTGTTACTGCAACCAAAAAAGACAACAAAAAACTTAACAGTTTCACACGTGTGAAAAATAAAGAATGAATAAACTAAAGAAATCAACAAATGAATATACGCAAATTAAGAAGAATTCAAGTCACTCACTGTAACAGAGGAAAGGGACACAAAAATGTCTACTTCCAGGTCTATACAGTACCAAACAGACTATTCCATTCCTGTACTGGTACCGGTACTGAGGAGCACGGCATCATAGTATGATTA
>NC_087211.1:61573777-61584140 GCF_015104395.2 Macrobrachium nipponense
ATATTGTTCAGATAAATCATCTTTGTTCCTATATATGTTTATCGAAGGTTTGTTGTTTAACACTGTTTCTGCGATGACTTTTCTACATCATCCTCAAACTTTTCTTTACATCTTTATTTGACTGTCTACAGGACGGCGAAAAAAGGGCACCAAATCATACGATGCTCAGAGATCCAAATTGAGCATTATGATGATCTGCTCCAGATAATCTGTCTGATATAGAGAGCGTGATTAAAATAGAAAAACATGACACTGAAAGTGATAAAACCAAAATATGCAAACACTTTCCAATGTTTAAAAGAAATACACAAAAGGCTTACGCGTCTAATATATGTGAACGATTTGTTTTCATCTGATATTACGAGACGCAAATTTCAAAGAAAAACAACAAACAGGAAAACCTATGTGCCATAAAAAAGGCCATTCCTCTGTTTCCTCTCAGTTATGTTGTAGAAGGTTATTTATAGAAGGAAAAAATAAATTTTTGTCAGATTTCTCCAATATAACAAACCCTTTCTTCTCTGGAAACTCGGACCCTTCGACGCGTCTCCGATAAACTCTGAAAAGAAGGTTATGATTTTGCTATATTTCGAAGATATGTTTTCTCTTTCCTTCAGAGGAATTTTTTAGCTTGAGGACGATAAACCGAATGTGCAATTTTTCTTTATCGTAAGCTACTACGCGAGATTCTATCGGTTACCCATTAAAGGAAATAACGAAGTGCTTTTAGGCAATGTCAGACCATCTCTCTCTTTGTCTCTCTCTCTCTGTCCTCTCTCTCTCTCTGTCTCTCTGTCTCTCTCTCTCTGTCTCTGTCTCTGTCTCTCTCTCTCTCTCTCTCTCTCATTGCAATTATTTACATGTAATAATTCAATTTTTATCCCTCTTTTCATTATTCATCAATAATAACTCTCTCATAACATTGACATACTCTTCTTTCTATCTTTCTGTAACAATCCCATTTCTATATCTCTCTTTTCATTTTTATTAATAACTCTCTCTCTCTCTCTCTCTCTCTCTCTCTCTCTCTCTCTCTCTCTCAGAATGAACAGAAATCCGCCTCCTGGGTGAGAGACACGCGGCACAATTGTTGAAATCGGCTCAATAGTGGTTAGCCTTGAGGAGAACGTCCTTGAGGGCACTTGACCGGCTTTCGCTGGTCCTCGTCGCTTCTCCTTGAGAGATGTTGAGACCTTTAGTAAAATAAGTCTCTGGAGAAGCTGTTATCGTCGCCGCAGAGAGATCTAACGCGGGGTAATGCTACCGACGCGTATTTCTTTTTGTTTTCCAGCAAGTTGCTTAATTTCATTAAATCTGATATTCATTTCGTTTATGATACACATGGGTTTTGTCATAAAATAATATAGGTATTTGTCTTCGTACAAATTAATTAAGGACATTTTATGCCATACGCGCTCGTAATCCCTTAAGATATAATGATCAATTTTAGACGTTCCTGTGGTAGAGATATCAGAGACGTAACACCACCTACCTAGAAAAAGAAAGATGATATCCGGGGCTACTACCATACTAGGGGAGAAAGGTCAAGGGCAACATTATATGAATGTGTGTATGTATGTATATATATATAATATAATAATATATATATATATATATATATATATATATATATATATATATTTAGGAAGACAAAGGCCACTGAAATGTTATGTTAATACGAAAACACCTTAATAACCTTTTGCAGTAATTGCACGAGAGATTCAAGATGGACGTTCCAAAGGGTCTCTGCAAATTGAGTGAACTTTTCCCTTTGGCTCTCGCTCTTCCTTGGAGCATTTTCCATTTCACGCTCCACCTCCCTTGAACAGGATAAAGCTTTCAGGCAGAGAATTCGGTTATTTATCGGGCCATAGAATCCTCCTGTAGGCAGATTATTATCGGAGGCTTAAAAAGAAGAGGATCCGGGAAGCGACGCTCAGCAAAAGTTCATCCACAAATTAAGTGAACGAAAACAGACTTCTGAATTGTATTAAGAAACAAAAAAATAGTATCATTTTTGGTGTATTTGACGTTGCTATAGAAAATAAATGGATATCGTTTTCAGTTCTGAACAATCAATTCGCTTACATAAAAGAAAAAACAACTATAAACATAACCGCTTAAAACAGAAGACGAGAGAGAGAGAAAGAGAGAGAGAGAGAACAGGTGCTGAGGAATAGAAAAGAACTTAAATGTTCATATAATGCAAAATCTAAATGACGTGTTGGATAAAGCTCTACAAACAAAGACATAAACAGATAGGAGGTTGGGTAGGGAATTGGGGTTGCCATGGATGGCAAAGAGGAAAGAGAAACTATATGTATATATTATATATATATATATATATATATATATATATATATATATATATACATAAACATATATATATATATATATATCATATATATATAATATATATATATATATATATATATATATATATACTATATATATAGTTTCTCTCTCCTCGTTGCCATCCATGGCAACGAGGAAAGAGACCTAATACACATTAGATCAACGAGGATTAGTAATGTTAGTTTGCTTGGAATAGGAATAAGTCATTTATTCATTCATCTATGCACGCGCAGACATACACACACATATTATATATATATATATATATATATATATATATATATATATATATATATATATATATATATAATATGTGTGTGTATGTCTGCGCGTGCATAGATGAATGAATAAAATGACTTATCCCTATTCCAAGCAATAGCATTACTAATCCTCTTGGCTCTATTGTGTATTAGGTCAGCAAAATTAATACATCGAAAATAATTCCTTTCATTTACATAGACGATGCCCCTGATCAGTTCACCTGCAATTCACTTTGACGTCAGACGGAACAATGTGATCTGTCACTTAAATGAAAACCTAGAAATCGAAAAATCGTCAGCAGTCATTAGTGTTTATTAAACGTTAATTCCGGAAGATTGCCTCTTGTTATGTTTCTGTCCAAGTTGGTATCTTTAAAAGGTTTGTTCTTTTCATTTGTTTAGTATTAAAACATTTATTTTGCAACTGTTTACTTTACAGTAAACTACATTGGATAAAGAAATGATGGGACTAAAAAGATTCTCGTGAAAAACATATAAATGCAATTTTATTTCCCGTAAACATTAGTTACTTTTATACGCTTTCCTTTTAATTCCCTCAAAATAATTCTTTCTATAGCTAAAACCCTTAGCGTATGTGACTTACCTAAACAAGCTCGGTCAGTCCAGGAAAAGAAGTATAATATACTTCTTTTCTGTAATGGTTATAAACACAGCTCATAAACAGAGGCAGATGAAATGGAAGAAGGCAACGCCTTTGTATATTCAGAATCTCACACTATGGAAGCAGCAATGATTTAGGAACTCTTTACTGTGGTGACTGTCCCTTTTATCTAGACATTACTATGCTCTCTGTCCCTTCTAACCAGGATATTACTGCGCTGGTAGTCCCTTTTACCTTGTCCCTTTCATCCAGGGTTACTGTACTGCCTGACACCTACCAGGTAATACTGTGCTGTCTGTCCTTGTATCCAGGTATATTGTGCCGTTTTCCCTTTTTAACCAGGTCTTACTGTGGTGTCTGTCCCTTTTATCCAGATATTATTGTGGCGTCTGCCCCTTGTTATTCAGATATTTCTCTGCTGTCTGTCCCTTTTAACCAGGTATTACTGTGGTGACTGAAAAGCATTTTCAGTAATATATTTCAATGGTCTCGAGAGCCTGAAATGAGGTATGATAAAACCTTTAGCTATTGAAGACATCAGTTACAAAGGGAGTGGAGAAGGAGGGCAGGGGTACGGGTGGGAAACCTATGCTATAATCTAAGTTGGTCAAATGATGGCCACGTGCCAAATTTTGTCTGGATACTGTTCGATTTCTATAGGTCACAAACACACAAACTAACATACAAGCATGCATGCAAACAGACATACAAACATTCAACCTATTACTCTCCTATCCCACGTTTTCCCTTCCGCTTGACGTCAAAGGCGATAGATTTCAATAATGAGAAAAGTTGGAGAATTTTCTCTCATCGATTTCAAACAGAAAAAGAAATAAAGAAATATAGAAAAAATGCGATTTCACTGAAGGTCCGGTCTTCAGCTCAAAGTTTAAATCGTTTTTGGAATTCGGTTTTTAAGTCAGATAATTTTGCTTTCGAATCTGGGTGGCAGTTGACAGAGACGAAACCAGTAGTAGGTACTACCTACCCCGTCGTAGATCTGCGCTGCTGGAAATGGAAAGGCAATATTGTCTGTATATTGTAACCAACACAAATTGTTTGTCATACTAATGATCGTGACTTTCTGGAATGGAAATATATTTACTTGTTTTTGCATGGGTAGAGAAATTTTAATTTTATACTGATACAAAAATGTGTCTCAAATTCTTTTAAGTTTGAGGAAAAAGGAATGTAATCAAATGATTACATGGTGAAGATGAAACTCACAGTTTACCTTTCTTTGCTCTCTGAAGTTAGGATACACTTGTATTATGATCACTTCGTTTCTGATACAAAAATATAGCTTGAATTATTTCCTGCAAGTTACATAGACATTTCATATATATATATATTTATTATTTATATCTATGTTATCTCAAAACGAAAATTATCTACTGTCACAAAAAAAAATATATATATAAAATTAAAACTAATAATATATTTTTTTCTGATTTATTGTAGTAAAATATCTCGGCTCACTATGACGTGTAAACACTTCACAAACACACACACACACACACACGCGCACACATACATAAACACACACATGCAAACAAACACTCTTCAGTCGTCTTCCTTCTAGAAAGCGACTTCTCGGTTGTCACATTTGCCATAGTACAAATGCGAATTGAAATTCTTAGCCAAGGGAAAGGATATTTTCGGTATGCTTTTAGGGAAACATCTCCTCTCTCTCTCTCTCTCTCTCTCTCTCTCTCTCTCTCTCTCTCTCTCTCTCTCTCTCTCTCTCTCTCTCTCTCTCTCTCATTTATATCCATGAACAAAAACGCCATAGTTTATTTTCATTACAAATAAAGAAGCTTTTAAAATAGAGAGAATAAAAAAATAAGAAATATTACTCTTCTTTCCCACACGAATCTTATCTCGAGCTAATTTTATATATATATATATATATATATATATATATATATATATATATATATTATATATATATATCTATAATATATATTGGAAAGAGCGAGATATCTTCCTCTCGTTTTGAAAAACCTTATGAGTACTTTGAACTTTCTTTCTCTGTTTACGAGGAAATAATGAAGATTTTATATATTGAGCAGCCAAGGATTTTGGCGACTCTTGGTACAATACATGCAAAAGCCCGGAACCAAAAGAGACTTCATTTTGCGATATGCATTGAAGATTTCACTGCATCTTATTTTCTCTCTCTCTTTCACTGTGTGTGTGCGTGTGTGTGTGTGTGTGTGTGTGTGTAGCAGCAAACGTGGCCACTCCCCTTGAGAGTTAAGATAACTGTCAAGTACAGTCGGCCACACATATAAGTAAACACATTTCAGCCACAAGGGCTGGATGTGATCTGGTAACACTGGAACTCTGCCTCCAGACGCACGATGAAACCCCCCGCCCCTCCACCGTGGCCACCGCCCTCCACACGTCTTCCCCAAACATTTTTCCCTCCAACCTTCACTCCCACCCTTTCAAGCACACGTTTAACTTCTGCTCCCTCTCGCTAATTTTTTCCTTCAAGGAAAAATACTGTAGGTTTATTTTCTCATCATGTGGAGGCGAGAAAACCCGTCTGTTCAACTTTTGTCGTAAAAATATTATTACTTGGCTGTTTACAGAGAAGAATTAACTCGGTTTCGTGGCGCTCTCTTGTAATAATGGGATTTAGCTATCTACCAATAAAACCCTTGTCTATCAAATAACAGCATACCTACTACTCTTTAATTATAATTGTAATATGAGCAGCCGCATTCCCAAATTCTTATTATTACAAGACAACTAGCATCAGATCGTGTAGGGACCTTACGTAAACTCAAATTAAGCATGAAAGAAATAAAGAAGCATAAGTTGAGGAGAGAAAGACCTCCATAGGCCTAGAAGACACTGAAGGAGGAGAAAAAAAAACCAAAGGGGGGAAAGAGACAGTATAATAAGGGGGGGACACAGTGTAATAGAGCTGAGAGTGTGGGCTGGTGTCACAAGGGGCACCATTACCCACCTTAAGTATAATGGGGGCATAGGTCTTGACTTGTCATAGGGTTATTATGGGAGTCGGTTCTTCCTTATGGTTGGACGTTTGTTTGGTCACAACCGACTATCATTGGATCACATCCGACATTGGGTAAAATTCTCGTATTTTTGTGCATGATTTTAACTGCTCTGGCATACGTCTACATTTATCGATGGCAAGCATGTGCGTATTTGTTTGTTTGTGTTCGTCCTGCAGGAGTGAATTCCCACGTTAAGAATGTATCAAGTAATATATATATATATATTATATATATATATATATATATATATATATATATATATATATATATATAGATATATATATCATATATATATATATATATATATATATATATGAATATATATATATATATATATATATATATAGATATATATATATATATATATATAATATATATATATATATATATATATATATATATATATCTACTATATATATATATATATATATATATATATATCATTTGAGACGTCCAAACCTGATATTAGTAACATTTTAACGTATACGTAATTAAGGGACAATATTACAGCACCCTATAATTAAGGACACCAATAGATTGAAAAATAACCATTTAATATGAAATATGTTATATAATAAGATACGACCAAATACAAACTGTTGCTTAGTCTCAATGAAAGACATTACACTTCAAACAACAACAATATCTTAGTTTTATTAAGACTTTCTGAACCAATTCATCCCACTACCAAAAATGTTTCCTCCATTCTGTTACAGTATCAGTATTTAGTCCCCACCACATCGCTGGCGCCTTCATTTTGCCCGGCAGTATGTCAACGAAGACTTAGGTTTCTGGCAAGAGTTGTTTTTCTGATGAGAAACATTTGCGTCGACCTCGCACGGACAGTTGCACTGTTTGGCGACGCAATAATACAAGATACTCCAGTGAGCACATCTACGAACAAGCCAGAGGCGGCCACGTTACCTGTAACGTGTGGGGATGGGTTAACTTATACACCTGGGTGAGCTGGCAGAAATACAAGGAAGATTTTTTTTCAACGCCGACCAATACCTTGAAATACTGGAAGACGTGATGGTCCCACTGTTCGAGCCATGGCATTTCCCTACCCAGAGCGCATTCTGTTCATGCAAGTATGTAGTTTCATCTCGCAAATTGCAGAATAGGGAAAACTCTGTTGTAGTGCTGGTTTCATTAACTTGTATTATTAACTTCTTCTATTTATACAGAACTTGTTACCAAATGTAAAAAATATATGAGTTGTTGCGAGTCAGAAGAGACATTTGAGCTCCGTGAGAACGAATCAGTTGTATGGTTGTTGGTTCTTGAGGTATCGCCATCTTCTGGCATCAAAGTTCAAGGGTGATTTTTCCTAGTTTTAAGAAACTACTCACGGCTTTTGTTTCCTTTTTGACTCGCAACGACTCAGCACTGAGAGTTGTAACTACAGAAATATCTGACTTTCATTTGGTATTAATTTAGTAGGCAATGGTAATGCTGATTATTATTATTATTTTATTATTATTATTATTATTATATTATTATTATTATTATTATTATTATTATTATATATGAAGTAATAAAAGTCCACACATATAAAAATGTGTATTAAAAATACATAAAAGACTTGAAGCTTTCGTCTACTGATCAGTAGACCTCATCAGCCCGTACTGGTTTTTTTTTCTTTTCAAAAAATATACAAAAAAGTTACGAAGGACAGCCAGGACTCTGGAACCGTCTCCAAGGGGAGATAACAACCAAAACAAACTATCTCAATCATGTTATTCCCTCGTTCAAATGTCTGGCCAAAAGACGAGCCGATCGTCGTGGTTGAACTACCTCTTCTGGAGACGGTTCCCAAGAGTCCTGCCTGTCCTTCGTAAATTTTTTTTGTATATTTATTGAAAAAGGAAATATCAGTACGGCTGATGAGGTCAACTAATCAAGTAGACGAAAAGCTCCAGTCGTTTTATGGATAATATAACATTTCTCATAAGTGTGGACTTTTATTACTTCAAGATATTCCAGTCAAGTTATGGTGAATTTTATAAACTTGTGATATCTGTTGATTAATCTGACTTCGCGCAGGAACGTCTCACCAAGCAAGATGGCTACTACTAACGAGAGAGAGAGAGAGAGAGAGAGAGAGAGAGAGAGAGGAAGAAGAAGAAGAAGAAGAGAGAGAGAGAGAGAGAGAGAGAGAGAGAGAGAGAGAGAGAGAGAAGAAGCTGAGGGCAGAAAGGGAGGGGTGGGACCTCCCTACCTTCCCCAAGCCTCTTCTCCTCTTCCTACCTCTCACAGAGAGAGAGAGAGAGAGAGAGAGAAGAAGAAGAAGAAGAGAGAGAGAGAGAGAGAGAGAGAGAGAGAGAGAGAGAGAAGAAGCTGAGGGCAGAAAGGGAGGGGTGGGACCTCCCTACCTTCCCAAGCCTTTTTCCTCTTCCTACCTCTCCCGAAAGAGAGAGAGAGAGAGACCTTACCTTACCTTACAGACCTTACAGTTCGTTCGGGTTGCCCCAGGTCCCTCAGTGTGAGGCACCTCTAATGTCTACCAGAGAGTTGCTAGTACATCTTCCGGTATATTTTGCATCTTCCAATCTTGGATGGTCTGGGATGCAGTTTAGATATTTGTCGAGCTTATTCTTAAACACATCTACGCTCACTCCTGATATATTCCTCAGATGAGCTGGCAACGCATTGAATAGACGCTGCATTATCGATGCTGGTGCGTAGTGGATTAATGTCCTGTGTGCTTTCCTTATTTTTCCTGGTATAGTTTTGGGCACTATTAATCTACCTCTGCTTGCTCTTTCTGATATTTTTAGTTCCATGATATTTTCTGCTATTCCTTCTATCTGTTTCCATGCCTGAATTATCATGTAGCGTTCTCTTCTCCTTTCTAGACTATATAATTTCAAGTATGTAGTCTTTCTCAGTAGTCAAGTCTTAACTTCTTCTATTCTAGCTGTAAAGGACCTTTGTACACTCTCTATTTGTGCAATATCCTTTTGATAGTGTGGGTACCATATCATATTGCAATATTCAAGTGGACTACGAACATATGTTTTATAAAGCATAATCATGTGTTCAGCTTTTCTTGTTTTGAAGTGCCGTAACAACATTCCCATTTTCCTTTACATTTTGCCAAAAGAATTGCTATTGATCATTGCATAACATGTTCCTATTCCATCATCATCACACCAAGGTCTTTAACTGCTTCTTATTTGTGATTGTCTCATTATTAGGTCCCCTATATGCATATAGCTTTCCTTCTCTGTCTCCATAATTTATGATTCAAATTTATCAGAGTTAAATACCATCCTATTTACCTCTGCCCAATCATATACTTTGTTAAAGTCTCTTTGTAGAGCGTTCCTATCTTCATCACAAGTAATTTCTCTACTTATCTTGTGTCATCTGCGAAACTACTCACACCGAATCCTTAACATTACTGTCTATGCTTCAATCATAATAACACAGTATTGCAGCTAACACCGTACCTTGTGGCACACCGGATATTACCTTGGCTTCATCCGATTTCTCGTCGTTTGCAATAAACTATCTGTTTTTCTGTTATGTAAAAATTCTTTTAACCACCTCTTCCTACTTTATCCACGATATTGTGTTGTCTAATTTTCTTCGCTAATATATTATGGTCTACCTTGTTTAAAGCTTTTGCAAAGTCTAGATAAACCACATGTTTCATTTCCGCTTTTCATATTTTTGAATATGTTCTCACGGTGGACTAACAGTTGTGTTTGTGTACTTTTTCCGGGTACGAAACCATGTTGTCCTTTATTAAACAAATTATTTTTTATTAAATGTTTCATAATATTTTTCTTCATTACCCTTTCATACACTTTCATAATATGTGATGTTAGACTCACAGGCCTATAATTACTTGCCTCTAGTCTTGATCCCAATTTTGAAAATAGGGGTAATATATTGCTAATTTGTGCTCATCATAAATCTTGCCTGTATCTACCCTTTGTCTTAGTAATATTGCAAGTGGCTTTGCGATGGATGAACTACTTTTTTTAACAAAAATAGCAGGAATTCCATCAGGCCCTGCTGCAGCTCCATTTTTAATTTCATTAATAGCCTGCACAATATCAGCTTCATTAATATCTATGTCAGCTAAA
>NC_087211.1:61584640-61592140 GCF_015104395.2 Macrobrachium nipponense
CTTGCGGCACACCGGATATTACCTTGGCTTCATCCGATTTCTCGTCGTTTGCAATAAACTATCTGTTTTCTGTTGTGTAAAAATTCTTTTAAACCATCTTCCTACTTTATCCACGATTGTGTTTTCTAATTTCTTCGCTAATATATTATGGTCTACTTTATCAAAAGCTTTTGCAAAGTCTAAATAAACCACATCTGTTTTCATTTCCGCTTTTCATATTTTTGAATATGTTTTCACGGTGGACTAACAGTTGGGTTGTGTACTTTTTCCGGGTACGAAACCATGTTGTCCTTTATTAAACAAATTATTTTTTTTTTATTAAATGTTTCATAATATTTTTCTTCATTACCCTTTCATACACTTTCATTATATGTGATGTTAGACTCACAGGCCTATAATTACTTGCCTCTAGTCTTGATCCACTTTGAAAGTAGGGGTAATATACGCTAATTTGTGCTCATCATATATCTTGCTGTATCTACACTTTGTCTTAATAATATTGCAAGTGGCTTTGCGATAGAATGAACTACTTTCTTTAACAAAATAGCAGGAATTCCATCATGGCCTGCAGCAGCTCCATTTTTAATTTCATTAATAGCCTGCACAATATCAGCTTCCATTAATATCTATGTCAGCTAAATATTCACTATTTTCATCCCTTACTTCTATATCATTATCTTCATTATCTATTCTAGGGGTGAATTCTCTCTTATATCGTTCTGCCAGTATGTTGCAAATTTCCTTTTTTCATTCGTTAATCTCCCTTCATTCTCAGAGGGCCTATTTCTATCTTCTTTTATTCATCATTCTTCGCATATGAGTATAATAGTTTGGGGTTTTGCTTGATATTTAATAGGGTTTTTTCTTCCAAGTCCCGTTTTTCATTTTCTTTTGATTGTATAATCTTTTTTCTGCATTTTCTATCTTACTTTTTAGTTCTATAACTTTCCATGCATTTTTTTCTTTTGCAAGACCTTTTTTTCCACTTTCTGATTTTCTGGAACAAGATTCTTCGTCTCTTGGTTATGCATGAATGATGTTACTTTTCTTCTTCGGTATATATTTTTCCACTATTATCTCCAATATTTTATATATATCTCCGTATTTACCCTTATGTCATCACTTACGAAAATGTTATCCCAATCTTTGTTTAATTCTTCATTAATTTCTGACCATTTATATTTTTACTGTAGAAGTTGTATTTTCCATATCCTTCCCACTTTTTCATTTCTTGCTTATCTCTATTTTCACTTGCTTTGGAATGAACTGTTAATTCTATGACATTATGGTCTGAAATACTCGCATTATAAACTATTATTTCTTTAACATAAATTCATCTCGTTCACAAATACTAGGTCTAAAGTATTTTCCTTTCTTGTTGGCAGGTGATTTATTTGTTGAATGTTGTATTCTAGTAGCATATCTAATAGCTTTTCAAATTGCCTCTTATCTTCTGCACTACTATTACTCTCTTTTTTATATGTATAAGTACAACCACAATCTCCTATTCGTTCTTTCCATTCTACGAAGGAAAGTTGAAGTCACCAGATAGGAGAATAGTCCAGTCCTTGTGATTTCTACATATATCATCCAATTTTTTCAATTATTAAGTCAAACTCTTTAGTATTAGGAGGTCTATATATTACTATGTTCATCAATTTTTTCAGATTCAAATTCTACCGCTATTAGTTCACATTCTGAGTTACTATATTTCTCATATATTTTTCCTTGTTTTTTGTCTTTCCCATATATTGCGGTTCCCCCTTGATTCCTATTTTTTCTATCTGATCTATAAGTTTGGAACCCTTTTATTTGATCATCATTCCCAGTCTCTTGGGAATACCAGGTTTCACTTATATTCATTATATCTATTTTCTTTTCATTTTGGGTTGAGTTCTTCTAAGTACTCTATTTTTCTTTTTGAGTTACTCGTAACTAAACCCTGCGCATTCATCACTATGATGGTTTGCGTGTTTTTCTCCTTCATTTAATACTGATAGTAATAAGGATTTTCCCATGTCTCTTTCCCTGTTCTGGTATGTTGTTCTTTTTTTCATTTCCAGAAATTCTGACATTAAAAAATCCAACTTTTCCATAATATTTGATCTTCCTTCATCATAATTATTCATTTTGTGTCTGAATCTGCAATTTTCTCCGTTTCTGCAATATCCTCTTGCATAATAAATACAGTTATTATCTCTTGAGTAGAATTTCGGAGCTGATGCTTTGAAATTCTTTGCTGACACCTCTGCATATCTCATTGGTGGTTTGCTTTTCTCTTTTACCTGATATTTCTTGATTTCTCTCTTTATTTGTTTCTTTCTTATTTTGGATTTTATTACTTGGTTGGTTATTTATTTGATTATGATTCATGCTACAGGGTGCTATATTTGCATTTTTTGTCGAACTTACATCCTTTTCCTTCTTTAGGTTTTACATATTTTTGGATGCAGATCTCTGCAATCATCCCCATATCCATCTAAGTATGCACATTTACCATATATTCATAGTTTTGACATATCTTAGGATGTGTAGTAACATCTTTCTCCAAATCTGCAATTCCCTCTTTTCAAAAGGTTGCAGATTTTGTCTTTCTTGTCTATTTTTTTCCTCTTTCCCGTCATTGTATAGATCTGGGTAGAGCCTCTTCGGGATTTGCTTTTCTGTTGTCATATCGTAATTTATTTCTTCGTAGGTATGCTGCTTTATTGCCTCATATGTAGTATCAATGAGTATCTCTGCATCCATACTTTTATCTTGTTCTTTCTTTTTCCTTATTTTTTCTGTCATTTCATTTTTGTTTACTTCTCTTCCGTTTTCCTCTTCTTCTTTTTCTTCTTCTTCTTCCTCTTCCTCTTCTTCTTCATCCTCAACTATTTGTACATTCAATCTTGATTTAATAACATTGTCTATCCATGATAGACATGTTGAACAAAAAATTCTTGTATCTTTTCTCAAATCTTGTATTACCCAGCACACTGTGGATGGGTCGGAATGTGCATGCAGCACATTTTCTGATTAGGTTTGTGGGATTGACTATGCTATACCAAACCTTACACAGTTTGCATGCTTTTGGCATTCTTTTTCCTAATGCATCAATTAGTATATTCACAAGATTCACCTTATTCATTTTCTTTGTCGGAATATGTTGGTTTATGTATATTTTCTTTATGAGTCTCTTGACCACTTGGATTTTATTTGGAACTTCTTCAATTATTTTCAAGATGTTTTCATTAGATTTGTTCCAGTTTGAAGGATTATATCCTTCTAATATATCTATGAATGCTTTTGTATCTTTTTGGTTAGGACTGTTGCTGATTTCATAGATGAGAAATGCCAGTTCCCTTCCTGCTACCTCATCGTATTGCGAATCTGCTAGACACGCCAAATTACGCCACCTTTTCCCGCAGTTGGAACTTACTGCCATCTTGTTCTGATTTATAGTATTACACTTGATAAACTAACTTAGAAGACGCTTTATCCTACTATTTTCACACTAATCTTATCACCGATAGTTCACGAACACTTCTAGATATTTCTCAAATTCTAGTCGTATGTTAAACTTGTGATATCTGTTGATTATTGTGACTTCACGCGGGTACGTCTCACCAAGCAAGAGAGAGAGAGAGAGAGAGAGAGAGAGAGAGAGAGAAGAAGCTGAGGGCAGAAAGGGAGGGGTGGGACCTCCCTACCTTCCCTAAGCCTCTTCTCCTCTTCCTACCTCTCACAGAGAGAGAGAAGAGAGAGAGAGAGAGAGAGAGCAGAAGAAGAGAGAGAGAGAGAGAGAGAGAGAGAGAAGAAGCTGAGGGCAGAAAGGGAGGGGTGGGACCTCCCTACCTTCCCTAAGCCTCTTCTCCTCTTCCTACCTCTCACAGAGAGAGAGAGAGAGAGAGAGAGAGAGAGAGAGAGAGAGAGAGAGAGAGAAGAAGAAGAAGAAGAGAAGAAGAAGAGAGAGAGAGAGAGAGAGAGAGAGAGAGAGAGAGAGGAGAGAGAGAGAGAGAGAGAGAGAGAGAAGAAGCTAAGGGCAGAAAGGGAGGGGTGGGACCTCCCTACCTTCCCCAAGCCTCTTCTTCTCTTCCTACCTCTCACAGAGAGAGAGAGAGAGAGAAGAAGAAGAAGAAGAAGAAGAAGAAGAAGAAGAGAGAGAGAGACCTTACAGACCTTACATCTTGTTCGGGTTGCCCCAGGTCCCTCAGTGTGAGGCACCTCTAATGTCTACCAGAGAGTTGCTAGTACATCTTCCGGTATATTTTGCATCTTCCAATCTTGGATGGTCTGGGATGCAGTTTAGATATTTGTCGAGCTTATTCTTAAACACATCTACGCTCACTCCTGATATATTCCTCAGATGAGCTGGCAACGCATTGAATAGACGCTGCATTATCGATGCTGGTGCGTAGTGGATTAATGTCCTGTGTGCTTTCCTTATTTTTCCTGGTATAGTTTTGGGCACTATTAATCTACCTCTGCTTGCTCTTTCTGATATTTTTAGTTCCATGATATTTTCTGCTATTCCTTCTATCTGTTTCCATGCCTGAATTATCATGTAGCGTTCTCTTCTCCTTTCTAGACTATATAATTTTAAGAATTGTAGTCTTTCCCAGTAGTCTAGGTCCTTAACTTCTTCTATTCTAGCTGTAAAGGACCTTTGTACACTCTCTATTTGTGCAATATCCTTTTGATAGTGTGGGTACCATATCATATTGCAATATTCAAGTGGACTACGAACATATGTTTTATAAAGCATAATCATGTGTTCAGCTTTTCTTGTTTTGAAGTGCCGTAACAACATTCCCATTTTTGCTTTACATTTTGCCAACAGAGTTGCTATTTGATCATTGCATAACATTGTTCCTATTCATCATCACACCAAGGTCTTTAACTGCTTCCTTATTTGTGATGGTCTCATTATTAGGTCCCTTATATGCATATAGCTTTCTTTCTCTGTCTCCATAATTTATTGATTCAAATTATCAGAGTTAAATACATCCCTATTTACCTCTGCCCAATCATATACTTTGTTAAGGTCTCTTTGTAGAGCGTTCCTATCTTCATCACAAGTAATTTCTCTACTTATTCTTGTGTCATCTGCGAAAACTACTCACTACCGAATCCTTCACATTATTGTCTATGTCTTCAATCATAATAACAAACAGTATTGCAGCTAACACCGTACCTTGCGGCACACCGGATATTACCTTGACTTCATCCGATTTCTCGTCGTTTGCAATAACTATCTGTTTTCTGTTGTGTAAAAATTCTTTTAACCATCTTCCTACTTTATCCACGATATTGTGTTTTCTAATTTTCTTCGCTAATATATTATGGTCTACTTTATCAAAAGCTTTTGACAAAGTCTAAATAAACCACATCTGTTTCATTTCCGCTTTTCATATTTTTGAATATGTTTCTCACGGTGGACTAACAGTTGGGTTTGTGTACTTTTTCCGGGTACGAACCATGTTGTCCTTTATTAAACAATATTATTTTTTATTAAATGTTTCATAATATTTTTCTTCATTACCCTTTCATACACTTTCATAATATGGTGATGTTAGACTCACAGGCCTATAATTACTTGCCTCTAGTCTTGATCCACTTTGAAAGTAGGGGTAATATATGCTAATTTGTGCTCATCATAAATCTTGCCTGTATCTACACTTTGTCTTAATAATATTGCAAGTGGCTTTGCGATAGAATGAACTACTTTCTTTAACAAAATAGCAGGAATTCCATCAGGCCCTGCAGCAGCTCCATTTTTAATTTCATTAATAGCCTGCACAATATCAGCTTCATTAATATCTATGTCAGCTAAATATTCACTATTTTCATCCCTTACTTCTATATCATTATCTTCATTATCTATTCTAGGGGTGAATTCTCTCTTATATCGTTCTGCCAGTATGTTGCAAATTTCCTTTTTTTCATTCGTTAATCTCCCTTCAATTCTCAGAGGGCCTATTTCTATTCTTCTTTTATTCATCTTCTTCGCATATGAGTATATTAGTTTGGGGTTTTGCTTGATATTTAATAGGGTTTTTTCTTCCAAGTCCCGGTTTTTCATTTTCTTTGATTGTATAATCTTTTGTTCTGCATTTTCTATATCTTACTTTTTAGTTCTATATAAACTTTCCATGCATTTTTTTCTTTTGCAAGACCTTTTTTCACTTTCTGATTTTCTGGAACAAGATCCTTCTGTCTCTTGGTATGCATGAATGATTTACTTTTTACTTCTTCGGTATATATTTTTCCACTATTTTCTCCAATATTTTATATAATATCTCCGTATTTACCTTATGTCATCACTTACGAAAATGTTATCCTAATCTTTGTTTAATTCTTCATTAATTTCTGACCATTTTTATATTTTTTACTGTAGAAAGTTGTATTTCCATATCCTTCCCACTTTTTCATTTCTTGCTTATCTCTATTTTCACTTGCTTTGGAATGAAACTGTTTAATTCTATGACATATGGTCTGAAATATTCGCATTGATAAAACTCTTATTTCTTTAACATAATTCATCTCGTTCACAAATACTAGGTCTAAAGTATTTCCTTTCTTGTTGGCAGGTGATTATTTGTTGAATGTTGTATTCTAGTAGCATATCTAATAGCTTTTCAAATTGCCTCTTATCTTCTGCACTACTATTACTCTCTTTTTTTATATGTATAAGTACAACCACAATCTCCTATTCGTTCGTTTCCAGTTCTACGAAAGGGGAAAGTTGAAGTCACCCAGATAGGAGAATAGTCCAGTCCTTGTGATTTCTACATATTATCATCCAATTTTTCAATTATTAAGTCAAAATAAAACTCTTTAGTATTAGGAGGTCTATATATTACTATGTTCATCAATTTTTCAGATTCAAATTCTACCGCTATTAGTTCACATTCTGAGTTACTATATTTCTCATATATTTTTCCTTGTTTTTGTTCTTTTGCCCATATATTGCGGTTCCCCTTGATTCCTATTTTTTCTATCTGATCTATAAGTTTGGAACCTTTTATTTGATCATCATTCCCAGTCTCTTGGGAATACCAGGTTTCACTTATATTCATTATATCTATTTTTCTTTTCATTTGGGTTGTTCTTCTAAGTACTCTATTTTTCTTTTTTGAGTTACTCGTAACTAAACCCTGCGCATTCATCACTATGATGGTTTGCGTGGTTTCTCCTTCATTTTAATACTGGTAGTAATAAGGATTTTCCATGTCTCTTTCCTGTTTCTGGTATGTTGTTCTTTTTTTCATTTCCAGAAAATTCTGACATTAAAAAATCAATTAACTTTTCCAGGATATTTGATCTTCCTTCATCATAATTATTCATTTTGTGTCTGAATCTGCAATTTTCTCATCCGTTCTGCAATATCCTCTTGCATAATAAATACAGTTATTATCTCTGAGTAGAATTTTCGGAGCTGATGCTTTGAAATTCTTTGCTGACACCTCTGCATATCTCATTGGTGGTTTTGCTTTTCTCTTTTACTGATATTTCTTG
>NC_087211.1:61597140-61601578 GCF_015104395.2 Macrobrachium nipponense
TTTCATTTTCTTTTGATTGTATAATCTTTTGTTCTGCATTTTCTATCTTACTTTTTAGTTCTATAACTTTCCATGCATTTTTTTCTTGCAAGACCTTTTTTCCACTTTCCTGTTTTCTGGAACAAGATCCTTCTGTCTCTTGGTATGCATGAATGATGTTTACTTGTCTTCTTCGGTATATATTTTTTTCCCACTATTTTCTCCATATTTTATATAATATCCTCCGTATTTACCCTTATGTCATCACTTACGAAAATGTTATCCCAATCTTTTGTTAATTCTTCATTAATTTCTGACCATTTATATTTTTTACTGTAGAAGTTTTTGTATTTTCCATATCCTTCCACTTTTTCATTTCTTGCTTATCTCTATTTTCACTTGCTTTGGAATGAACTGTTAATTCTATGACATTATGGTCTGAAATATTCGCATTATAAAAACTATTATTTTCTTTAACATAATTCATCTCGTTCACAAATACTAGGTCTAAAGTATTTTCCTTTCTTGTTGGCAGGTGAGTTTATTTGTTGAATGTTGTATTCTAGTAGCATATCTAATAGCTTTTCAAATTGCCTCTTATCTTCTGCACTACTATACTCTCTTTTTTATATGTATAAGTACAACCACAATCTCCTATTCGTTCTTTCCATTCTACGAAAGGAAAGTTGAAGTCACCAGATAGGAGAATAGTCCAGTCCTTGTGATTTCTACATATATCATCCAATTTTTCAATTATTAAGTCAAACTCTTTAGTATAGGAGGTCTATATATTACTATGTTCATCAATTTTTCAGATTCAAATTCTACCGCTATTAGTTCACATTCTGAGTTACTATATTTCTCATATATTTTTCCTTGTTTTTTGTCTTTCCCATATATTGCGGTTCCCCCTTGATTCCTATTTTTTCTATCTGATCTATAAGTTTGGAACCCTTTTATTTGATCATCATTCCAGTCTCTTGGGAATACCAGGTTTCACTTATATTCATTATATCTATTTTCTTTTTTCATTTTGGGTTAGTCTTCTAAGTACTCTATTTTCTTTTTGAGTTACTCGTAACTAAACCCTGCGCATTCATCACTATGATGGTTTGCGTGTTTTCTCCTTCATTAATACTGGTAGTAATAAGGATTTCCCATGTCTCTTTCCTGTTCTGGTATGTTGTTCTTTTTTCATTTCCCAGAAATTCTGACATAAAAAATCCAACTTTCCATAATATTTGATCTTCCTTCATCATAATTATTCATTTTGTGTCTGAATCTGCAATTTTCTCCGTTTCTGCAATATCCTCTTGCATATAAATACAGTTATTATCTCTTGAGTAGAATTTCGGAGCTGATGCTTTGAAATTTTTTTGCCGACACCTCTGCATATCTCATTGTGGTTTGCTTTTCTCTTTTACCTGATATTCTTGATTTCTCTTTATTTGTTTCTTTCTTATTTTGGATTTTATTACTGGTTGGTTATTTATTTGATTATGATTCATGGCTACAGGTGCATATATTTGCATTTTTTGTCGAACTTACATCCTTTTCCTTCTTTTAGGTTTTTACATATTTTGGATTCAGATCTCTGCAATCATCCTCATATCCATCTAAGTATGCACATTTACCATATATTTAGCTTTTTGACATATCTTAGGATGTTTTGTAGTAACATCTTTCTCCAAATCTGCAATTCCCTCTTTTCAAAAGGTTGCAGATTTTGTCTTTCTTGTCTATTTTTCCTCTTTCCCGTCATTGTATAGATCTGGGTAGAGCCTCTTCGGGATTTGCTTTTCTTTTGTTGTCATATCGTAATTTATTTTCTTCGTAGGTATGCTGCTTTATTGCCTCATATGTAGTATCAATGAGTATCTCTGCATCCATCTTTTATCTTGTTCTTTGTTTTCCTTATTTTTTTCTGTCATTTCATTTTGTTTACTTCTCTTCCGTTTTCCTCTTCTTATTCTTCTCTTCTTCCTCTTCCTCTTCTTCTTCATCCTCAACTATTTGTACATTCAATCTTTGATTTCAATACATTGTCTATCCATGATAGACATGTTGAACAAAAAAATTCTTGTATCTTTTCTCAAATCTTGTATTACCTCAGCACACTGTGGATGGGTCGGAATGTTGCATGCAGCACATTTTCTGATTAGGTTTTGTGGATTGACTATGCTATACAAACCTTACACAGTTTGCATGCTTTTGGCATTCTTTTTTCCTAATGCATCAATTAGGATATTCACAAGATTCACCTTATTCATTTTCTTTGTCGGGAATATGTTGTTTATGTATATTTTCTTTATGAGCTCTTGACCACTTGGATTTTATTTGGAACTTCTTCAATTATTTTCAAGATGTTTTCATTAGATTTGTTCCAGTTTGAAGGATTATATCCTTCTAATATATCTATGAATGCTTTTGTATCTTTTTGGTTAGGACTGTTGCTGATTTCATAGATGAGAAATGCCAGTTCCCTTCCTGCTACCTCATCGTATTGCGAATCTGCTAGACACGCCAAATTACGCCACCTCTTCCCGCAGTTGGAACTTACTGCCATCTTGTTCTGATTTATAGTATTACACTTGATAAACTAACTTAGAAGACGCTTTATCCTACTATTTTCACACTAATCTTATCACCGATAGTTCACGAACACTTCTAGATATTTCTCAAATTCTAGTCGTATGTTAAACTTGTGATATCTGTGATTAATCTGACTTCACGCGGGTACGACTCACCCAAGCAAGCAAGAAGAAGAAAAGAAGAAGAAGAAGAAGAAGAAGAAGAAGAAGAAGAAGAAGAAGAGAGAGAGAGAGAGAGAGAGAGAGAGAGAGAGAGAGAGAGAGAGAGAGAGAAGAGAGAGAGAGAGAGAGAGAGAGAGAGAGAGAAGAAGAAGAAGAAGAAGAAGAAGAAGAAGAAGAAGAAGAAGAAGAAGAAGAAGAAGAAGAGAGAGAGAGAGAAGAGAGAGAGAGAGAGAGAGAGAGAGAGAGAGAGAGAGAGAGAGAGAGAGAGAAGAAGAGAAGAGAGAAAGAAGAAGAAGAAGAAGAAGAAGAAGAGAGAAGAGAAAGAAAGAAGAAGAGAGAAGAAGAAGAAGAAGAAGAAGAAGAAGAAGAAGAAGAAGAGAGAGAAAGAGAAGAAGAAGAAGAAGAAGAAGAAGAAGAAGAAGAAGAAGAAGAAGAAGAAGAAGAAGAGAGAGAGAGAGAGAGAGAAGAGAGAAGAAGAAGAAGAAGGAGAAGAAGAAGGAAGAAGAAGAAGAAGAAGAAGAGAAGAAGAAGAAGAAGAAGAATAAGGAGAAGGAGAGAGAGAGAGAGAGAGAGAGAGAGAGAGAGAGAGAGAGAGAAGAAGCTGAGGGCAGAAAGGGAGGGGTGGGACCTCCCTACCTTCCCCGAGCCTCTTCTCCTCTTCCTACCTCTCACAGAGAGAGAGAGAGAGAAGAAGAAGAAGAAGAAGAAGAAGAAGAAGAGAGAGAGAGAGAGAGAGAGAAGAAGCTGAGGGCAGAAAGGGAGGGGTGGGACCTCCCTACCTTCCCCGAGCCTCTTCTCCTCTTCCTACCTCTCACAGAGAGACCTTACCTTACAGACCTTACATCTTGTTCGGGTTGCCCCAGGTCCCTCAGTGTGAGGCACCTCTAATGTCTACCAGAGAGTTGCTAGTACATCTTCCGGTATATTTTGCATCTTCCAATCTTGGATGGTCTGGGATGCAGTTTAGATATTTGTCGAGCTTATTCTTAAACACATCTACGCTCACTCCTGATATATTCCTCAGATGAGCTGGCAACGCATTGAATAGACGCTGCATTATCGATGCTGGTGCGTAGTGGATTAATGTCCTGTGTGCTTTCCTTATTTTTCCTGGTATAGTTTTGGGCACTATTAATCTACCTCTGCTTGCTCTTTCTGATATTTTTAGTTCCATGATATTTTCTGCTATTCCTTCTATCTGTTTCCATGCCTGAATTATCATGTAGCGTTCTCTTCTCCTTTCTAGACTATATAATTTTAAGGATTGTAGTCTTTCCCAGTAGTCAAGGTCTTTAACTTCTTCTATTCTAGCTGTAAAGGACCTTTGTACACTCTCTATTTGTGCAATATCCTTTTGATAGTGTGGGTACCATATCATATTGCAATATTCAAGTGGACTACGAACATATGTTTTATAAAGCATAATCATGTGTTCAGCTTTTCTTGTTTTGAAGTGCCGTAACAACATTCCCATTTTTGCTTTACATTTTGCCAACAGAATTGCTATTTGATCATTGCATAACATGTTCTATTCATCATCACACCAAGGTCTTTAACTGCTTCCTTATTTGTGATTGTCTCATTATTAAGTCCCCTATATCATATAGCTTTCTTTCTCTGTCTCCATAATTCATTGATTCAAATTTATCAGAGTTAAATGACCATCCTATTTACCTCTGCCCAATCATATACTTTGTTAAGGTCTC
>NC_087211.1:61607078-61694578 GCF_015104395.2 Macrobrachium nipponense
TTGAAGGTTAAGCGCATCTCTCTCTCTCTCTCTCTCTCTCTCTCTCTCTCTCTCTCTCTCTCTCTCTAGAAACACATACGCAAACATAGGTTTCATATCCAATCAGCCAATAATTCAATACAGAATAACGGAAGGTCCTCAGTCTATTTACACGAGGCCCATGGTAGCCAAGTAACTTATGAGAGCAATAATAGATAGAAATAATACACACCACAAATAATTACTTATAGTGTATATTTGCGGGATATTCAAGAACCCAAGAGAGTAAATTCCACTGTTATAGGGAATTCTAACTACATCCACAATTTTCCTCCTTTGGCACTTGCAGACCTTAGCTATGAATGATGCAAAAGGGGCAGTTTTTATTATGTTCCAAACTTTATTTCGTGACGTTGGACCACATATTACTTATTCATGCCATTCCTGGAGCTCTCTTACTTCCACTGCGAATGTGTCGTAGAAAGGATAACCAGAATATATAGTCGTGAGGTGGGCTCCTACTTCCGTTCGCTTAGAAACGGAATAAATTAGACGCCAAAATTCTAGTTGAAAGGAAGACAAATTATTCGAAAAGTGTGTTCATTCATTTTTGGATTGTGATGACGGCATATTATTATAATTATTTGTAAATACGTCACTAAAGGCGTATTTTGCGAATTTTAGAATAATGGATTATGGATCTGTCCTACCTTCATGCAATTCACTTCAAGTGACAGGTCTCTTGATGCTCTGATGTTCTCGCTCCGATTTCGTAGATATTATAGAGGGCCCATTTGGGCATTGTCTCTGATGAAAGGGTTTCCGTAGCCCTCTTTGTCGCCCTGGGAAAATAGATCAATGGGCTGCTGGTTCATCCTTCTTAGGTACCAATATTCCCGAAGGGGGACCATTATGAGCGGACCTTGTGAGACAACGGATGGCAAATTTCTTTGTTATCTCAGTGAGCTAAATCTTCTGCGTTGTCAAAATGTTAATAGGAAGAGAATGAATGCAGGAAAATCGCCAGAATTTTTTTAAAAGGAATTGATAACACAATACATGGAAATTTTCTTAGATTGGAAATTGATAGTCTGGTTAGATGCCCTTGGCATTTCACCACAGAGGCTCTCTCTCTCTCCTCTCTCTCTCTCTCTCTCTCTCTCTTCAATCTCTGGGTTCTCTACGTCATCTCTTGAAGTGTTTGCTACAGATCCATTTAGCCTACGTCATTTCCAAGGCAGGTTCTCATCACTGAAAAAAAAGAAAAAGAAGGGGCTTAAAGTACTTTAGCGCATGATTCCCCGTGAGATTCATTATGGACGTTGTTCAGATATTATACAGTGTTCAGATTTCATATGATTTTTTTCTATATCAGTTAACAAAACCAGCATTGAAGCGACTCCTTTAAAACGTATTCAGGGATATCAGTTTCATTCTATTTCCTTCCGAAGCATCCCAAAAGCTGTTTAGTTACATCACAGAGCGAAACCAATACATAGAGAGCTTAAGGTAGATACGATATTAATAGGAAATGCAACCGGGTTTTCAGCGCTGTTGGAATAGTTATGTCAAAATTCCAACAGATTTCGGAACTGACGGAATATTTGGCTGGAAAATCCCAAACACTTAGTGGGTTCGACGTGATGGCTCAGCCACGCGTGGTGGGTTGAGTCATGCCACAAATGCCTCGGTATTTGGTTCTAATGCTTCTGTCGGTTTGGTGTTTTATGGTTCTGTATAAGGAAGAATAACATTCTGCAAACTTTCATAACTGAGGAGTCGCTCGTTTTTTATACTTTGACGGCAACAGACCAAAAATGCTTGTAACATATGCTTATCAAGGGACCTATACATCATCACTAATATAATCTGAATATACCTGTTCCTTGTGAATTTAAATGGTTTTGAATGAGCATATAGAAATAAAAATTATTATATTATTTCATCTAAACACTTTCCCCAAGTGATATTTTGTAATCTGAAGTATACATACATACATACACACACACACACACACACACACACACACACATATATATATATATATATATATATATATATATATATATATAGTATGTATGTAGTATATATATATATATATATATATATATATATATATATTATATATATATATATATATATTGTGACAAACTGCCAAGTATCTGGTTTACTACACTTACCAATCATAAAATTGTTACCTCACAACAGCCAGATACCTGAACCTTCATCATACAATAAATGATTGAATACTCTAAAGGAAACAATGATCTCCTAAACAACTTACCAGTATTGCAGAAAATCAGACTAAGTTCATTAAAACAGGTGTGAGGTAATCTCATGTGTAATTAAATTAATAAAAGGACATCACTCAATCAACTACTTTAATAGTCTAAGTATTTCCCTGATTTCAGAAGTCTAAGTACTTCCCTGGTTCTAAGTCACTTCAAGTAAATTGAAGGAAAACAGCTCCATTACCCTCTATCTTTCTACCTAAGCAAATCATATAATTTTTTTGCTTACTACTGGTGAAAAAGAAAAACACTTATACAAATTTTAAATACAAAATTTTTATTATTAAACTCAAAATTTGTAAGTGAAATTCACAATCTAGGGGAAGGGTTAAATTACTGTTACTTGAAAACAAAGCAAAGTTTAATTAATTCTTGAATTAATTAAGTAAAAGTAAATCAAAATTGATTATCACAAAATTCAAGAAAATTTATTAATTTGAAATTCAAGTGTCAGGCAATAATTAAAATTTGGAAATTAAATCACAAGTGGTAAATACCAATAAAACTTGAAAAGAATTCTAAGTAAATGCAAATTAATTCACATGTGCTAAATTCAATTAAATGTGCAATAATTAATTAATGAAAACAACTGAGTTAATCAAATTGTGAATTCAAATGAAAACACAGAAAAATGTGGAAAATACCAAAATTGTGAAAAACTCTAATCACACTGAATATGAAATAAAAACAGACACTTCAATAAGGAAATGGATAAATGCACAAAAAATCACTTCAATAAGAAAAATGGATAAATGCACAAAAAATCACTTCAAATAAAAAAAAAATGGATAAATGCCCAAAAAATCACTTCAAATGAAACAAACACAAAACACAAAAATTTGCAATGTGTAAAAATTTAAACTAGTTTCATGAAACCAATGTAACTATTAGTTGCAACTAATAAACTTTCAAAACTTTACCTTGGTACCAATTGTCTTTCTGCTACAGCTAGTTTCACAATTTCACCCCACAATTCACAATATTTCTCAAAAGAAAAGGCGCCACTATGCACTTGTTCAATGTTTGTTCAGATTCCACATAAAGCTGTGATTTTTTGAAAAAAAAACTATTTTTCCGCTTCAGCGCTCACTCCAAACCCCCACGGGAGACAAATTTTTTTTTACCGCTCCGGCGTAAGAGGGTTAATATAAGGTAGAATGTAAAAAGAGTGTGATTAACTCTGTCCGTTCCAAGATAGAAATTGTTTCCATAATATGTCAACACCTCGAGATAAGAGACTTCAAAGTCTCTTTTTTGTTTTTAATACTAAATAACTCTAAGAAATACGAAATCTAAAATTTACAAGTGACTATTCAGTAAGTTACTTTAATGTTTAATGTCAAGTGTGGCAGTATGGCGAGGGAGAGAGAGAGAGAGAGAGAGAGAGAGAGAGAGAGAGAGAGAGAGAGGAGCGAGAAAGATGTCTGAATGCCAGGGATTCAAAGTCTGTAATGAATGCTTTCTTTTTGCATGGGAGCTAGACAGTGGATTCACACAAAACGTTTTGGTGCTTGCAAAAGATGAGCAATCTTTCTAGAAGCCTCTAATATGACGTAACTTTACAGAAAAATCATGAAATCTGCACGTGGTTATCGACAAAGAAGTACGTGTCTGAATTCAGTCATGTACATTGTATCCTCAACCAAGACACATACTCGATTGAAACAGAAGTCCCTTATCAAACGTGATGACAGATTTGGAAAACAAAAAAGAGACTTTGAAGTCTCTTATCTCGAGGTGTTGACATATTATGGAAACAATTTCTATCTTGGAACGGACAGAGTTAATCACACTCTTTTTACATTCTACCTTATATTAACCCTCTTACGCCGGAGCGGTAAAAAAAAATTTGTCTCCCGTGGGGGTTTTGGAGTGAGCGCTGAAGCGGAAAAAATATTTTTTTCAAAAATCAACAGCGTGCTTAGTTTTCAAGATTAAGAGTTCATTTTTGGCTCCTTTTTTTCTTTTTTTGGCATTGCCTGAAGTTAGTATGCAACCATCAGAAATGAAAAAAAATATTATTATCATATATAAATAATGCGATATATGATAGCGCAAAAAAAACGAAATTCTATATATAATTGTATTCAAATCGCGCTGTGCGCAAAACGGTTAAAGGTAACAAGTTAATTTTTTTTCGTTGTAATGTACACTAAGTTGCAATCATTTTGGTATATAACACATTGTAAAACGATCAAAGCAACACAGAGAAAAATATTATCACAAAATATAATGCATGAATTCGTAACGCACGACGTAAACAAATATATTTTTTTCAAAAATTCACCATACTTCTAATATTGTCCTAGAGACTTCCAATTACTTTCAAAAGGAAGACAAATGATTAAAATATTACTATACTGTAAGAGTATTAGCTTACAATTGCAGTTTTTGACCATATCTGACGAGTTAAGTTGAACTGAATGTCGATGTTTTTATATATATATTTTTTATTATATGCAATTATTTCGGAATAAGAAAAGCTACAACCTTCAAATATTTTTCGTTTTATTCTACATGACATTGCGCACATTTTCATATATAAAACTCTATGAAATGCCTAATATGAAATGGAGCAAATATTCCGAGAATGGTACGTACGTATTTCAGAAATTTGTGGCGGAGAATCCGCACGTAGAGGGAAGGAAAGATTTTTTTTTAAATTCACCATAAATCTAAATATTTTGTGCTAGAGAATTCGAGATTAAGATAAATGACTGAATATTACTAGACTGTAAGAGTTTTAGCTTACAATTGTGTTTTTCAAACCATTTCGGTAGAGTCAAAGTTGTTGGACCGAACGTGGTTGTGTTTTTACTATTTATCGTGATTTATATGCAAATATTTCAAAATGAGAAAAGCTACAACCTTCAATTATTTTTTGTTGTATTCTACATGGAATTGCGCACATTTTTCATATATAAAACTTTATGTAACGGCTAATTTAAAATGGTGCAACCATTACCACAATCGCACGTATGATTTTTTCGGAAGAGTTACCACGCGGATGTAAAGAAAATGTTATTTTTTTCATAAATTCACCATAAATCGAAATATTGTGCTAGAGACTTCCAATTTGTTGCAAAATTAAGGTAAATGCTTGAATATTACTAGAATATAAGCGTTTTAGCTTACAATTACGTTTTTCGATCATTTCGGTAGAGTCAAATTTGACCGAAAGTTGAAATTTTGACAATTATCGTTATTTATATGAAAATATCTCAAAACTGATAAAAGCTTCAATCATGAGTATTTTATTGTTGTATTCTACATAAAAATGCGCACATTTTCATATATAATACTTCATGTAACGGCTAATTTACAATGGTACAAAAATTATGTCAAGTGACGAAATAATTTCCGAGATGTGTCACAGATACTTTTTAGTGCGGCAAGAAAGAAATTCGCGCTTGCGCGCCTGCGTATCGATTGTAAACAAAACACACCTGATCCATGAACTCCCCAGCATCCCCCAAGGCGCGTGATTCAAGAGTGTTTTTGGCTGGTTGGCCTAAAAGTATTTTTCCGCGAATTTTTAAAAAAACTTTTGTGTGTCGACGTAAAATACGTCCAGTCGGCACCGGAGAGACAAAAAATGTCGACGTAAAATACGTCCAGTCGGCGTTTAAGGGTTAACTTTTACATTATGTTATGCGAAATCTGAACATATATTTTTAGATATCCTATAACTCTAAGCTAAATAAGAATCTGAAAATGTTGCAAAACTCTTTTCTAACATTTTATACAGTCAAAGAGAAGATATATACCTTATAAAAGTAGCAGCATATAATATACCTCCCCCCAGAAGATTAGTTATCACGGTCTTGAATCCAACGATTCGCAACAGCATAAATAATCAGCAATACATTGTTTTTGCCACTAATGTGCTACAGTTGTAAATTATACTGTTGCAAGCTCAAAGACCACCTGGTCAGTTGTTGATTGTGGTTTTTCATTCACTGGATAAATGATGGGGGATTGTGATCAGACAAGACAAAAATTTCTTCATTCCTAGGAATGTTCACATACACTTCAAACTTTTCAATGCTGTGATTACGGCTAAAGTTTCCTTCTAGATTGTCGAGTATACTTACTGATAGTTTTTTTAGTTTTGAAGACATGGAGCACACAGGATTGTGGATATTATTTTCATCTTCTTGAAGTAGAACAGCTCCAATGTCAGAGTCAGAAGCATCAGTATATCACAAATTTCTTGTTAAAGTCTAGCGCTTGAAGACTAGTCTTGAAGTTAAAATGGCTTTTACCTTCTCAAAGGATTTTGACACTCTGGAGTCCAAACAAACTTAGTTTTGGGACTAGTTAAGTCTGTCAAGGGAGCTACTACGGCTGAGAAATTCGGGCAGAAATGACGATAGAATCCAGCCATGCCTAAAAAATCTCTGTAGCTGTTCTCTGGTAGTAGGTAGTGTGGCCTTACGGATACCTTCTACATTAGCATTTACTGGAGCGAGAAGGCCTTACCCAACTTCAAACCAAGATACTGCACAGTTACTTTTCCAAACTCATTCTTCTCTAAGTTGGTGCTGTTAGGTCCCGGCTTCTTGAAGTTCTTGAAAACTTTCTTCAGAATCTTCAGATTTTCTTCCCATGTTGTAGAGTAAATCACTATGTCATCCAGGTATACACCTACTCCTTCTATTGATCCTAGCAGTTGATCCATCACTCAGAATATTGCAGGTCCATCATCAGACCAAATGGCAGAACAGTATATTGACGCAGTACAAAAGGAGTAAAAAATAAAAGCTGACAGCAACTTGGCATTCTCATCTAAGGAAATTTGATAATATTCTTCCAACAAGTCGATCTTGGAAACAAACTTGGCTTACCCTATATTATCAAGTAACTGATCTATAAGAGGCAAAGGATAATTGTCAGCCACACTGATAGAATTCAGTTTCTATAAGAAACTGAATTCTATTAGTTTCCTAGTGAAGAAACCATCTGGTTTCTTCACTAACACACATGGTCTATACTTCCTCATCAGCAAACCTTCCTTCAGATAATAACAGGTAGGAGTTTTGTTGCATCTCTTCTCGATCAACAATCCTGAAGAACAAAACAGATAACAATGCATCCTTCTTCTGCAAGTCCATTAGCTTCTCTCTTGTCACTTGACCAACTTCAAGGGTTGAATTCTCAATATCTGTTAACTCAGCTACTGTCGTTTCACTACTGTCTTCAGGAACACTTTGGCTACTCAGAGTCTCTTCTGGAACAACAGGTTCTTCTCCATCGTCGTCGTCGTCTTCTTCATGGGAGATCTCTTCTTGATCAGCACTAGGGGAAACATCACTTCCCTGGAACAATTCTTCTAAGCACATAGATCCTTCACTTGATCCTTCTTGGGTGTGTAAATCCTCAGTTTCTTCACTTGCAGTTGAGGTCCTCTTCATACTTCTGGTAGTTACACAACTAGGAAACAGGTGGGGGTTATTCTTCTCCAACTCTACTGTAGGACTAATCCTAAACAGTTTGTCTGTCACTACAGGACAAGTAATAAATAGCACACCACCAACTTCATTCCCCAACAGAATATGTACACCTTCCACAGCCAGTGAGTCCTTTACAGCAAAATCAACATTCCATGTCACCAATTCACATGGCAGGTGTAAGTGGCATATAGGAGTCACTTCCTTTCTTCCTATAACCTTCAAATAACTGAATCTCTTGTGAGACTCTTCTCCAACTGAGGGTGAGTACCACGTACTACCACACTATGGTTACTCCCTGTATCACTTAATACCTTGACTGGTACCTGCACACTTCCTCCTTGAGTTGACAGCATACTCACATAGATATGTGGCTCAAAAGCCTCCACAGTGCTAAGCCACTCACTGCTTGAGGTTACATTTCCATTGGTTGCTAACATTCAGCTTGTTTAGTTTCAGTCTTCTCTGGAGTTTGATTCTTTCCCACACTGCTCTTCGTAGCTTGTTTCACCTGGTCACCTTTCACTACTTGACCAACTGGCTTTGACAGCTGTAGATTCCTGTAACACTCTTGACTGAAGTGTCCTGCTCTTCCACACTTGAAGCAGACAAATTTAGGTTTCTGTAACTGTCTTGAAAAATTAGATGAGGATTTCACATTAGCGTGCTGAGATGTATTACCTTGTGTACTTTTCTGTAATATAACTTACAGGTTATTTGGATGAGACTTAAAACCTGAGCATTGTTGATTCTGGTACTTGACATTGTAATTACTTTTGCTACTAATTATATTGTAATCTTCACTCAGTGTAGCAGCTTTGTCAAGTTTCTTAACTTTTCTCTCTCTCAAATAGGCTCTTATATGTTCAGGAATTCCCCTAAAATATTGTTCAAGAAAAAGTAAATCTTCTAACTCATCAAAAATTTTGACTTTAGCAGCTTCTAACCAGCGTTTGAAACACCTTCTCACTTTGTATGCATAAATGTAATAAGGTTCCCTTCTCATATTTTCTTAAATTTTCTGAATCTTTCATTGTAGTACTCTGGTGTCATTTTGGAAACTTGTAGCACACTGTGTTTAAGTACCTTGTAGTCTTTACACTGATCAGCTGTTAAGGCTAGATTAGCACTTCTCCCTTTATCAATTAAGAGACTTTGTAGCAAATTTGACCATTTATCTTCTGGCCATCCCATGCCTGAAGCCACTTTCTCAAAGTGATCAAAAAACTCTTCCGGAGCTTCTTCAGTAAACTTAGGGATTAACTTCTGTACTCTTGCTACTCAAATACGGGTCTTGAATACCTGTTAGGGTTAGACGGTGTCACGGGTATTGTGGATCTAGCTCTTGTCATTCCATCTCCCTTTCATGTCTTGCAATTTCTCTTTCCTCTTATATCCTTTCTCTTTCCTCTTCTGCTGCTTTTTCTTCTTCTCTCTCTTTCTTGTTTTTGTTTTTTCCCTGTCTATTCTTTCTCTTTTTGCTTGAATTCTCTCTCGTCAACATTTTCAGCTTAATCAAATTCTCTTCTGCTTCAATGTGTCTAAGCTCTAACTTTCCATCATTATTCTCTTTCTTTTCTTCTTGCTTCTTTATAAGATCAGCATGTGTTACATTCAACAACTCTTGGGTGAATTCTAACTCATCTTCATCAGTTATTGTACCAGAGTCTATCAATGATTCCATAGCAATACATCTTATTTGTGGGTTTACCATACTAGTAGACACATAACCACCCCATGCTACTGCTAAAGCGCTCCACTGTGCTTTAGTCAAAGTGGTTTCAGATAACACTTGGATGGAAGGGGCTGCTAAAAGTTCCTGAACCTTGAACTGAGCCATTTTCTCTCAAGTTATCAACTTGCAATTCAACAGAATAAATGCAAACCAAAAACTCACTCTCCTAACAAAATATATCCATAACACCACCAGTATAGACTAGAGTGATAATGCAATCTGTTTTCCCGGGTCTCTGGGCACCATTAATACTTGTGACGAAGTGCTGAGTATCTGGTTACTACACTTTCCAATCATGAATTGTTACCTCACAACAGCCAGACACCTTAACCTTCATCACAGATAATAAATGACTGAATACTCTAAAGGAAACAATGATCCCTTAAACAACTTACCAGTATTGCAGAAAATCAGACTAATTTCATTAAAACAGGTGTGAGGTAATCTCATGTGTAATTAAATTAATTAAAGGGCATCACTCCATCAACAACTTTAAAAGCCTAAGTATTTCCCTGATTTCAGAAGTCTAAGTAATTCTCTGGTTCTAACTCACTTCAAGTAAATTGAAGGATACAGCTCTATTACCACTTTCGCAGAGGCGCGTATGTAATCATTTAAAACCAGCGAAACAGTTTTCATTCAAACATTCGGTAATTAACTGGACAATAGTCTCCGCTAAGCACGACGTTAGCAGTAGAATTAACACTTTCACTTACTCTTCTCAATTTAGCCCCAGCAAGATGGTTACAACAGTAATGACCTTGAAACTTCAAATACAATGATTTTCTCCGCCATTGTTGGTCATTCATTGGAAGGCCACTTTTTTTTTCTGTTTTATATTGTATTTTCCTTGGTTCCAGAATGGTCTGGTTTCCCAGATTAGAATTTGTTCCATTAAATGTAATGGGTCATGAAGTGATGAACGACTGTTACGTGGGCAATTCAGGTGGCAATTGAATGACTAGCTGAAATGAAAAATAAAGCGTACACACAAACATACACGTTCCTTTTGGGTGTATGAAACTATTAACATTGTGGAAATTTTCTAAATAGGTAATAGCCTTTCTCTTGTTATCGTGGGAGTCACTCTCTGTTAAGAACAAACTACTTAAGTTTGATATATATATATATTATATATTAGATATATATATATAATATTATGATATAATATATATACATATATATATTATATATATATAATATATATTATATATATATATATATATGTATATGCATATATAATATATATATATATATATATATATATATATATATATATATATATATATATATATACATATATATATATATTATATATATATATATATATATATATATATAGTTATATATATATATATATATATATACATATATATTACATTTTAATCAATACTCTTCTAATTCAAACACGAAGCTAATGGCATGGAATTGCACAAACCACTGTAAGTAGTTGGTCATAAGGGAAGCCGTAGCCCACCATTGCCGTCCACATTTATAAACGCACAGCGAGATAAAGTCTGTCGACGAAAGCATAAAGCTGAACAAAAAGATAAAGACAGAGCATCAGTCAAATTAAATCTGCGTTCTTTCTCCCATTCATAGGTCCAGGCTAATCGCCTTTTTTTAACTGCTCTGCTTTCAGAGACTTGATGATGTCGTTGTTAGAGTCATTGTCTCTGCTGACAATTTTCATCCTTATCCTTTCATAAGAGAACATCAACGCGAAGATTAGATTCATTTAGTTAGGGTGAGCTTTTAAACGGAATGTGCTCGTTTAGTTTTTCTTTATTTGTTTATTCATAGATGTATGAATTTTTTTATCCATAATGAAGGGGGATGGTGAGATTACCAACTTTATGATACCTTTATCTATAGACCAACTTGAAAGAGGCATAAAAGAGCTGGAGAAGAAAACAGGTGGAACTATATATATATATATATATATATATATATATATATATATATATATATATATATATATATATTATATAGTATTAAATTATATGTTCAAAGAAAATTAAACTTAAACTTTGAATAGTATCAGTGTGTGCCATCAGTTTCTTTCACTCCGAAAAAATGAAACAATCGAGATATGAAAAAAGATGAATGGATGTGGCAGAATTTGTTTAAAGTTGTGAAACAGGCATTAACGTTGTCACATAATGGTGATAGGATATGACCTAATTAGTCCTAACGATTATCAAGATGCCAGCTCCTAATTATAAAATTCATATTTTTCCAATTAGACATTTTAGCATCCTAGAAGCACGCACCTGAACAACACACCCCCTCACCCCCCCAATAGAGAGAGAGAAATAAAATCTATGTAGTATTACGTTGAATAAATTCTGGTACCCACCCCTGACCGAAACCCAGAGAGAGTTGCCATGAGAGCGATACTGAAGTGATGAGCTTTGCAACTCCCGCGCCTCAGTGCTCCCTGTAGAGGCTGGAATGAGAATTTGTGTCCTTAATGAAACTGTATATGGACTGTAATTCAACAGAGGCTCCGTTGCAATTGAGCCAACCGAAATTGGATGATAAAGCTTTCAACTGACAGGGCAACAGACTGAAATTTCACGTCGGCATAAATACTAGCCGAAGCAGTGTATCCTCGAAACTGATATTTTACTGGGGGAAATTCGTATCACATTACCTCGTATTTCTCCGCCTGCATATCATTTATATTATTACTGAAGCACTTCCAGCTCGTGCAGAAACAAAAGTGTATACATATGTATAACTAGTACATGTTCATTTGGATGTGTAGATAATGTTCTGAAAATAGAACAGAATCAATGTGATTCTCTAGAGTATGACATTCCTGTTTATCCAACTCATTTAAGTTATCGACATTAACCAGAAATAAACACTACTAGCGGCCTTCATTTATTATGAATTGGAGTTTGATTTAAGAATGCGCTTCAATAAGTCGAGTGTTTTTTTTTTCGGAAAAGGTGGAAATGCTTCCTCAGCCTTTATCTCTCGGTAATGTGGTTCATGAAGTAAAGAAAACATTTTTAATTATTAACTTTTTCAAAAGTTTCAGTAGTCTTTAATATTCTCATGTGATTATGAATTGTAAAAATATAAAACGGTTGTGCAATAACCCTTTTCTTTCAATAGATTATATAATATATTGTCCTTACTGTCTGCTGAACGTATTTCTTCTCTACTATGAGATTCAGGGTCTCTGTAACACGGTTTTTTGGACTTTGCTCCTTGTCAAAGCATCGGATGTAGCTGAAAGTTGACATATGTATATTTTACAACCATACACAAATTTTGTCAGCATTAATCAATAAACCTTAAAACCCGATGGTTTTAATTTTTATAGAGTAAAAATGATCTAGCCGACGCCATGGCCAATGATTACGAGCCAAGAGTCGAAAAAACATTCATTACGTAAGCAAGGTAAACAAACGCCTTTTGACTAAATGTTGCCCCGCCCATTCCACCAGACAAAAATTCCATCGGCTCTGAAACCCAAATAAAGACTTTTAGAATGGCGGAACGATACATAGATGTGGGTGGGGTATCAGTGCTAGCGTAGTAATACTACTGAAGCAGTAGTGCCGCAACAGTATAGCTGGGATTCTTGAGGATCATTTAGCACTTCTTACAACTACTCGAGAAATTAGTTTTTATAACCAGAAGTTAAATTTTCTAATCCAACAATGCCCTGGTAGGCCTCCAGTGTTATCCTGAATTATAACGAGGCGAAAGTGGGAGGAGCCTCATGAAGTCACCATTCTGACGATAATTATTGGTGAAGGTTTAAAGCCAATATACGGTACCGGCTATTTTTTTTTTTTATTTTTTTCAGTAAATAGGTAGATAGCCAATCAAATAAAAATTACTTGACATTGGATATAGCAGTTATCAAATCAAGCCTTGTCTGACTATGTTTTTGGTAATTACCAACTATTCCCTACATCTTGTCATCTGATTGTGACCTATAAAGTAGACTGTAATTTCTTTGGAAACTTATTTTGGGAGTTAGACTAATAATCGAAGTGTTTTTGTATTCATTAACATATTTTGTTGGTTTGTTCATTATGACAATTATCAGTGTAGAGGTTCCAGAGTTCATAAAGGTGTACTGCTTTGCTTGTATTTAAATTTATATGTCATTGTTGCCAGAGGTTTAGCCTTCGTTACATATAGCCAATCATCCATCGATAAAGAGGGAAGAAATGATGTCATAAGTTACGTAACGAAGTGCGTTCGAAACCTTTTCTCTGAGTAAGTTGGCCGTCTTCAAAAAAGGTCACTTTTACATTATAAGTACCAATTTATTCAACCTACGTAGTGCAGAATACACTCAAAATTTTATGTGTTTGATCTAATATGTATTCTGAATAAGCGTTATATTTTATGAAATGTATAGATAAAAAGTTATTGCGAAAAAACCGTGTTACAGAGGCCCTGAATCTCACAGTAGTCTTGTGTTAATTGCTACGCAAGTCACCAAAATTGAAACAAAAAGAATTCTAGAACGTTGCACAGATGCTGAACTGAGACTAGGAAAGGCTTCTAAAAGGAGATTTAAGAAAGGCGATTTCCTATTTGGTAGAGATGAAATGCTAAACGGTGCTGCTCATGTGATAATTTCTAGGCAATTCAATCTTTCTGACTACGGGACAATTTTCCTAAAGCCATCGCGTTTTTTTTTTTTAAAGAAAAGATTCAATTTCATAATTGTCATATGCGTCAGCGAATTCTATGTGGGGTGGCTGGGTAGTGCTGGAGTTCATTGTGTATATATTGAACAAACTCCTTCAGGAAGCTGTGCCCCTGCCCATGAGTGACCCGGTTTAACTGATCCACCAGGCAGCATCTGCCAGGATTTGGGGCCCGAGTCCCGTAGAGGAGCACTTGCTGCTTTCAAGCTGACTCTTGCTTAAGGAGGCCGGGATCTACAACAGAAAAATGTGGCCTTCCTCAGATTGAGTAAAAAAAAAAAAAATCATTGGCAACGGGACATGAATTTCTTGTCACTTGCACGCGTGACAATTTTACGTTTACAATGGTTAAGCCATACGTACCGTTTAGTACCGAATTTACTATACCATGGTAATTATTTGAGCCCAAAATGATAAGTGCTTCTGTGCCGGACAGGATTCGAAACGTGGTCTGATTTAGACGAGACGATGGCATATCGTTTAATTCCCATCCAACCAGACCACACTTCGAATCCTGGCTAGTTCTGAATCTCTTATCACTTATAATTTCCTCTGGGCTCAAGCTCTTCGTAAGGTATGGTGCATGTGATTCTAAGCCATGTTTATAGCTTTATGTCTGTGTATATATCATTTGCGTGTGTGCGTGTGTGTATATATATATATATATATATATATATATATATATATATATATATATATATATATATATGTGTGTGTGTGTATATATTATATATATATATATATATATATATATATATATATATATATATATATATATATAATATATATATATATATTATATATATTCGCATACTGAATATAATCCTCTTAATATTTTGCAGGAAGTTGCTCGGCAAGGGGAATTATGAAGGACTGAAAGCTCATAAGAAATGCAATTTGTGGTTTTGACAGGTAGATAATGAACGATCGGGGAGAATGGAAGCCGTCGATCGATACGGTCTGAAACCCCAATCTTAGTTAAGGAATTATAGGAGAAGATTTTGGATAGAGAAGCATATGAGAGAGAAAATACAAGTTTATTAATATAGAAGTTATAGAAGTACACTAATTTTCAATGCATGTATGTTGCTCATAGTTTTCACATAAATAATAATGATGATAATTTATGCGAACTTCTTCCGTTTTTAACGTTCTTTTGTTATTTACAGCTGTACTTATAGATTACTGCCGCACATTTTTCTTCCTTTTAAACACATACAAATATGATAGTCAGCTTTTAAGATTTTGCGAAAACAGTGTTTTCAGCATACTTTTCAAACATATTACCTTTTCTTTTGAATAATTGGCATCTAAAATTACTCCCTTGTGGAAAAGAAAAAAAAAGAGCCCAGAACATAACATAACGGATTTGGGGAAGAGTAATTTTTCATTATAACATATATTCCACAAGTATGTATATATATATATATATATATATATATATATATATATATATATATATATATATATATATATATATATATATATATATATATATATATATATATGAATTGTTGTTCCTTTATATTAATCTCGTGACTCAAAATATAATTGGTAATATGAGAGATGTTAATGTAAACCCACGTTCTCTTAATAACCCTTCGTCGAATATAGCGACGTGAAAAAGCAGTTGTGGCTATAAATTATGCATGACGGTAGTGTTGTTTCAGTCCCTAGTGTAAAATAGAAGTAAAATGTCACACCTGATTTCGTGAAATCCCTCTTACCAGATGTTGGTTCAAGACAAAATTAAAGCCTCCATGAAGTGAAAGAAATTGTAAATAAATTGTTGACTTTGAATAGAACATAGCAACACAAGTGCTCTGAAGACTTGTGTTTAGGGTCAGATCTTAAGTGGGATAGAATAATGCCCTGTATATGTTTCTTTTTCCTCTGTTTTAACATCAGTGAAGAACTAAAACGTTGCATGAACATCATGCTTCCTGCATAATGCAACTATTCCTCTCTCTCTCTCTCTTCCTCTCCTCTCTCTCTCTCTCTCTTTCTTTTCTTTCCTCTCTCTCTCTTCCTTTAATATTAGGCTCTCAGTATTTTATTAGTCCTTTGATTCCTATTTTTATTCTTCGTTATGGAAATCTTAAATCAGAGTAAAGAAGAAGTACGTCTGTTGTTAAGGAATTTTTATATTCTGTGAAATATACAGAAGTGCCGAGATGTTTTTTTTATTTTTTCAGCTGATGGTAATAGAATTTTGCTTGAACATCATGCTTCCGCATAATCAAACTATTCCCTCTCTCTCTCTCCTCTCTCTCTCTCTTCTCTCTCCTTCCTCTCTCTCGTCTCACTCTCTCTCCTCTCTTTCTCTCTCTCTCTCTCCTTACATGGATATAGCTCTCAGTATTTATGAGGTCCGTTGATTCCTTATTTTTATTCTTCCGTTATGGAAATCTAAATCAGAGTAGAAGAGAAGTAAGTCTGTTGTTAAGGAGATTTATATTCTGTAAAATATACGAGAAGTTTTGCCGAGATAGTTTTTTTTTTATTTTTCAGCTGATGGTAAATAGAATGTCTGTTTATATTGGGTAATTAGAATGTCTGCATATATATATATATATTATATATATATATATATATATTATAGTATATATATATATATATATATATATAGAGAGAGAGAGAGAGAGGAGAGAGAGAGAGAGAGAGAGAGAGAGAGAGAGAGAGAGAGAGAGAGAGAGAGAGAGAGATGCGCTCAAACCCTTAAGGAGTTTGAATCCTTACCAAAATAGTTCATAAATCCTTATTTCTTTGATAAGAGTGCCATTGCAATAGTTTTTATTATTTAATTACCAGTTACGCAAACAAAAATATATATCAATTGAAAGGTTTCGCAAATATTTTTATGTATGTATACACACGCACAAACACATGCAGACAAATATACTCGTATGATCACAAGAAGAAAAAGAAACAGTCATTGGATATAGCTCTCAGTATTTATGAGGTCCGTTGATTCCTTATTTTTATTCTTCCGTTATGGAAATCTTAAATCAGAGTAGAAGAGAAGTAAGTCTGTTGTTAAGGAGATTTATATTCTGTGAAATATACGAGAAGTTTGCCGAGATAGTTTTTTTATTTTTCAGCTGATGGTAATAGAATGTCTGTTTATATTGGTAATAGAATGTCTGCATATATATATATATATATATATATATATATATATATATATATATATATATATATATATATATAGAGAGAGAGAGAGAGATGAGAGAGAGATAGAAGAGAGAGAGAGAAAAAAAGCGAGAGAGAGAGGAGAGAGAGAGAGAGAGAGAGAGAGAGAGAGAAGAGAGAGAGAGAGAGAGATGCGCTCAACCCTTAAGGAGTTTGAATCCTTACCAAAATAGTTCATAAATCCTTATTTTTCTTTGATAAGAGTGCCATTGCAATAGTTTTTATTATTTAATTACCAGTTACGAAACAAAAATATATATCAATTGAAAGGTTTCGCAAATATTTTATGTATGTATACACACGCACAAACACATGCAGACAAATATACTCGTATGATCACAAGAAGAAAAAGAAACAGTCATTGTAACGACATAGGGTTTTGATTAAAAATTATATATTGTTCGTGCATTCTCTGTAACCTGTGGAATGTGGAGGACAGAGCAGAGTAACGACCTGAGAGTAGCTGATGAATGAGTTTCTAGGGGATGGCGTGAGATAAAATGCTTAGTTCGTCGAGTCAATGTACGACAGTTTATGAACTCTTCCCAAAGTGCCTTTGTGAAACTAGATGCAGCTAGAACCGCGAGGCGCTAGCGAACTGTGTGTTCGTATGTGCGTGTGCGCCTCTTTCTGTTAAAAGCGTTCATACCCAAGCCTATGAGAGGGATTTTGACAGAGGGCTTCGAGTCATAGGCAAAGATGCCGTGGCATTCGCCGGGGGAGTTTTTTGACATAGTGTTTAGTGCCCGGTTGGGAATGGGTAAGTGTTACCTTTACTTTAGCCAAAGGGGTGGCTTGTTTGATATCTTGTAAGATGTTCCATTTTATTAACTTTGTCTTTAAACTTGTGTGTGTACTTTACCAGAATTGATTTGTTGTTATCTTTGGCAGATGGTTTCTGGATTTCTGTGGGACCAGAGTTCCCAGGGAAAGGTGTGACCTTTTGGGTGACTTGACAACGAGTCGTTTTCTAAGTTAGTCTGTGAGACTGGCATTACTTAGTTAATTGATTTATTCTTGTAAATAAACGTTATGTTATGATGCAACTCTCTCATTTTCATTACCTGTTAGAATAGAGAGAGAGAGAGATTGTGAGGTGATTGCCGGGAGAGAGAGAGAGAGAGAAGCTGTGTGTGGGGGTTCTGCCTTCCGTTTTCGTGTCCACGCTTACCGTATGAAATACATGGAGGTTTTCCCATGTAATAGTGGTGGCAGACGGTTAAAGAGGGGATATAAAAAGTTTTCTTGCTTTTCTATGCCTAGGAACGCCAATGTAGGGATGGTTGGCCAGTTAGAAAAAAGGGGTAGAGAAAATGTCCGTCCGTGAGATGGGGGGATGAGGAAAGATTTTCTATTAGGGTCATCAAATTGCTACGTACCAGATTCTTCAGGGTGGGAGTCGTGAGACAAGCAACTCAGTCTAGTTTGTAAGTGAGTGTTGCTAGTGGTCATCTCACCGGTCGCGTTTGTATTGTGCCGACGAGATTTACGCGTTTTTACGAAGAATTTCGAGTTCCTTTTGCTCCCATTATGGAGTGGTGAGTGTTAAAGAACTATTGTTTTGAAGGAGTGGGTTTTTGTTTAAATATTTCAGGGAAATGGGATTGGTTCAAGAGGTCAAAACAATTTTTTCTTTCCCCTTTCCCCATAGTGAAGTGTTTTCTTTATTTGCACGTGTTTATAATAGACGTATGCATTCGTCTTTGTTTAAAACATAGGAGTGTATTTTTTCATGCATGGAAACTGTGCTTAGACAAGCAGATTTGGCTTAGAGGACACAGAGCGGCCACAATTTAAGGGCTCAGCATATTTCTGCAGAGAGGCGCCTTGCATTGCGAGGGTGTACGGGCATCCCTTGGGAGGGTAGTTGCATGGGTACCACTAGCCTCACTCGTGAGATAGTGCAGGGGAGGGTATTGCGAGATGGATACTGCTGGCATGGCTCGGGGGAGTGTTCTGCCGCTTGACTGAGGGGTTGTTCTCAGGGGGGGAGAAAATTTTTTTTTGTCTCAGTGGGTGAATTCCCCCTTTTCCTTTTTTTTCTTAGTGTTGGAGATGGATTTGGCCTTGACATTGGATGCTAAGATATCAGCTGATTGATTAGTTGATGAAGTGAAATGCCCGTAGAGTCTTTTTTTTAAGAAAAGAGATTTTTTTTTCTCCTCCCTTGGATGAAGAGAAAAGGAAATAAAAAGAGATTTTTCTTTCCGAAAATGAGGGGAAAAGTAGTTAACATGCACGGGATGTGTTATATGTTTCTTTGTGCCTTGAAAGACACAAATATAAGGGGGATACAAGAGATTATTTTTTTTTTATTGTGTCGGAGAGATTACTTTGAAATGCCGATGATTGGTGTTGTATCTGTGTTGTGTGGCAATGGTGTTATGTCATGGTGTTGCATGCTGGAGAAATTGTAGTCATAGGATTCAGCAATCTGTTTGTATGCTATTTGAATTTCCCACCCCTTTGCGAGAGAATTATTGCTTTGGAGAGTTATTATTATTATTATTATTAATAATTATTATCTTTGAGATGTGTCACGGGAGGTTTGTTTAAGCTTAAGTAATTATCATTACGGAAGAATTGTTTTACGAGAGATTTGAGATATTTCATGGGAGATTAGTCAATAATTATTACAGATAATTATTCAAGGAGAATTATTACGATGAATTAATGGGAGAAGTCTTGTGTAATTATTTGTTCAGTTTTTGTAACTTTGGAGAATATTTCAGTGATTCACGGGGATGAGTTTTGCTGAATCTTGATGAATCTGGCTGAATCTTGGTGAATTGTGTGGAATCTTGTTGAATTTTTTTTTGTGCTGAATTTTTGTAGAATGGACAAGCATTAACTTTGGTGTTAATTTTTGTACTGATACTGATGATTTTGATGATAGCAATTTTTTTGGTGATTTTGTGATAATGATATTTCTGATACTGATTTTTTTTTATATACTAATACGTGGGTGTTTTTAATGCTATCAAGGGAGGTGAAACTTTTGTGATTATGGGAAGAACTAACAACACATTATTTTAGTTTTTTTTTTTTTTCTTTTTTTATGAGTTCAGCAGATAATTGCTTGACATCTAGTGAGTTACGGGAGATAGTTAATGGTGCCGTTGATTTTTCTTTTCTCCTTTTTTGGAAGTTAGCCATAGCTGACACAAGTTTTTTTACCATGGGGGTGAATTGAGTTTTTGTTTTTTTCTCTCCAGTTAGTGTGAATGTTATTCTCAGTTCGTGACTTAGAGTCATTTAAGAGAACGTGTTCGTGTTTTAGCTATTTGATGCTATAGAGTAATATAGGGGAGGATTTCTTGCATGTTTTGAATGCATACGTAATGGCACTACATTTTTTCTCTGGATATTTGTGTTCCAGAAATTGAGAGTTTTCTTGCACAATACATTAGTTGTATTTGTGACAACTTTGTGAGAGATAGGAAACTTGGTTAAGTTTTCTAATGGGCTATGTCGTAGTGCATATGGGGAAGTCTTTGCTTAGACACTGTGAATTTGGAGTTCTGTTATAATGAGTTGTGGCACATTGGTGATTTTTTCTAGAATTTTCTAGACAGTTTTATTTGCCGAGTTTTTGCCCTTTTTTAGCAGTTATGCTAAATGGAGTGAGTTTTTATAGTTTTGACTATAACATTGAGTTATTCTCTGGAGAATTGGAGTTATAATTGAGATATATTATTTTGGAGAGATAATTGGAGGTATATATTATTTTGGAGTTATATTTGAGATATAATATATGGGAGATATATATTTGGCCATTTTTTGATATTTGCCAATAGTGGTATGAGCTATGTTTAGTTCAATTATTTTGCAGCCATCTTGTTGCAAATGGAGACCACATATTTGGAGATTATGGGGCAATATTTGGGAGTGTGTGAGTTAGATGCCTTGAGTGCACATTTTTTGGAGATATATTATTTGGAGCCTTGTTTTGTTCCACATGGAGTTGTTGTGGAAATAGAGGTAAATATTTTGTATTTGCCGAAATAGAGGTGATTATTCTCTATTCCTGGAGTGGTGTTTTTTTTTCTACTGACATGTGGCTATTAGAGAAATAAGAGAATAATATAAGGGGTTGGTTATAACCAAATGGAGGAAATATTTCTTTAACCGGAGTGGTGTTATTATTGATATGGTGTCTCATAATGGAGTTGGAATTAATCTTGGGCGGGTGACCTTTTTTTGTGGTTATGGAGTTTTTTTGAGCAAGAGATTTTCTGTGGTTTTTTTTTTTTTTTTTGGTTTCGTGACTATTAGAGAGAAGTGGCATTACTGCATTACGAGTCATGTTGAGAGAATAAGTCTTCGAGACAAATTTTTTGAACACATTAGTCATATCCTGGAGTTAATTCTTGGAGAAATATAATTTGGAAAGGTCATGTTGAGAGAATAAGTCTTCGAGACAAATTTTGAACACATTAGTCATATCCTGGAGTTGTTAATTCTGTGAAATGTGTCAGTTAGACCTTTTTTCTTGAGAATCATGAGTTTCCAAACTTATGTGTCTTACTAGACAATTTTTGTGCTGTTGTTTGAGCATGCGTCCGCATTTTGGTGATTTTTTTGCTGATGACAAGCGATGTGATGAGCCGTGTGCTGATTCTTTTCTTCTGATGGTGATAGATCAGAATTTTGCAATATCTGGAAATGGTTAGCTATAGCATTCACGAAAAGCGCATGTATGAGAGTTTGCTTTCTGGCAAAATTCCATAACTTTACATGGAGCATTTCTTGGGGAAAACGCGGGAGTTATGCATATTATACATGTATTATGTATTTGTGATTGGGGAAATCTACTTGTGATTATTTTTTTTTTATTATTATTTTTCTTCCTTTTCTTATGAGAGATATGATTTGGGGATTGAGCTTAAATAACATTTCTTTTTTGGACGGGAGATTTGATTTTACCGGGAGGTGTAATTTTTCGAGGGTTGCTATTTACGTAAATGGGAGTTTGACATTAAGTCTCATTGTGATTAATTATTGAGCAGTAAGGGGTTTTTGTGCTGTTAAAAGCTGGAGATTTTTACTGATTTTGTTGTGGTCAGAACTTAAGAGAAAATTTTTTGGGTCTGGGTGTTACGTGATTCTTTTCTTTCTTGAGCTTGTTACAAATTTTTTCTTTTTTTTTGTGAGCACATTCGAGTTCGAAATGTGAGTGCAGAATTCCTCCGTGGAGGTTGCTGTGATTTTCTGAGTTGGGGTGTGTGTGCTGATGTGCGAGTTTGGGGAATTGAGTTGGAGAACTTGATGTTTCTTTTTCTTAGAGAGTTGTGATAATGACTTATCATTTTAGTAGTCATATTTAAGGGAGTTAATTGGGAGACGTTCAGTTAGTATTTCTGACCTTTTTGAGATCGTTGTTTGATAGAAGTAGTATGTTTGGGTTAATTTTCTTAGATTGACCAAAGACTTGACTGACATACTAACGCCCAAAAGTTCCCCGACTCCAGCAAGACGTCCACCAGCCGTGAGGTTGCTGCCATGTTGCCCATGGTGATTACAAGTATTTCCACGTGGGTGTTCGAGAGAATTCTACAGCGTGTTTTTTGGGGATCTACAAGAAGCCGTGAGAGTCTTCTACGATGAGGGAGGCATTCCGTCTTCCTACAGTTGCTACAGCCTGCTATAGCCTGTTGCTGTCTGTTCAGCTACTTGCAGACAAGCGAAGAGGGATATTCAAGAATCCTAATGCAGGAAATATGAGAGAAAATGCGTCTTGTGTTATTGGGAGATAAAGCGTGATAAGACTTTATTTTATAATGCCAGAGACGTGCAGTTTTACTTATTTTGTTTTAAGCCGGCCAATGTTTTATATTGTATAAGCAATTTTGCTAGGCGGGGGCTAGCATATCGGTGCGAGGCCGAGCAATCTGTAAGACATAGGGTTTTTGATTAATTATATATTGTTCGTGCATTCTCTGTAACCTGTGGAATGTGGAGGACAGAGCAGAGTAACGACCTGAGAGTAGCTGATGAATGAGTTTCTAGGGGATGGCGTGAGATAAAAATGCTTAGTTCGTCGAGTCAATGTACGACAGTTTATGAACTCTTCCCAAAGTGCCTTTGTGAAACTAGATGCAGCTAGAACCGCGAGGCGCTAGCGAACTGTGTGTTCGTATGTGCGTGTGCGCCTCTTTCTGTTAAAAGCGTTCATACCCAAGCCTATGAGAGGGATTTTGACAGAGGGCTTCGAGTCATAGGCAAAGATGCCGTGGCATTCGCCGGGGGAGTTTTTTGACATAGTGTTTAGTGCCCGGTTGGGAATGGGTAAGTGTTACCTTTACTTTAGCCAAAGGGGTGGCTTGTTTGATATCTTGTAAGATGTTCCATTTTATTAACTTTGTCTTTAAACTTGTGTGTGTACTTACCAGAATGTGTTCTGTATCTTTGGCAGATGGTTCTGGATTTCTGTGGGACAGAGTTCCCAGGGAAAGGTGTGACCTTTTGGGTGACTTGACAACGAGTAGTTTTAAGTTAGTCTGTGAGACTGGATTACTTAGTTAATTGATTTATTCTTGTAAATAAACGTTATGTTATGATGCAACTCTCTCATTTTCATTACCTGTTAGAATAGAGAGAGAGAGAGATGTGAGGTGATTGCCGGGAGAGAGAGAGAGAGAGAGCCTGTGTGTGGGGGTCTGCCTTCCGTTTCGTGTCCACGCTTACCGTATGAAATACATGGAGGTTTTCCCATGTAATATATATATATATATATATATATATATATATATATATATATAATATTATATATATATATATATAAAAAAGAGAGAGAGAGAGAGAGAGAGAGAGAGAGAGGAAAGAAAGAGAGAGAGAGAGAGAGAGAGAGAGAGAGAATGAGAGATGCGCTCACCCTTAAGGAGTTTGAATCCTTACCAAAATAGTTCATAAATCCTTATTTCTTTGATAAGAGTGCCATTGCAATAGTTTTTATTATTTAATTACCAGTTACGCAAACAATAATATATATCAATTGAAAGGTTTCGCAAATATTTTTATGTATGTATACACACGCACAAACACATGCAGACAAATATACTCGTATGATCACAAGAAGAAAAAGAAACAGTCATTGTAACGACAACTTGCCAAACTACAAATGAAAGTTAGGGCTCATCCTCATTTTCTTGTTGCTTCTTCTCTCGTGATTTGTAGCAAAGCCGAATTCCCAGAGCTGGAAATGAGATAATTATGGCCTCATTTTCTCTGTCAGTTAATTACCAAAATCACTCTTTTCCAAGTGAAAGACAATTTGCTCCTTTTTGAAAACGAGATTTGTAAAGAGGACGTTTTACGGTAACTTATATCAAGAAAATTACTTTGTTGCGTTGCGTGGACACAGTAAATTAACAATTTTGAGGAAAACTACGAATTTGTAACATTCGTTGGATACTTTAGAGTATTACATTGTATTTTTCGAAGACTCGTATAGTGGGCATTGTGTCTTCAAAACAAAAGTAAAACGGTATTTTTCGGCTTCGTTCATGTATCGATCTTGAAGTCGAAGAGTCTCTTTGATGCTGCCTCTCTCGGGAAATCGATCCCCTTCATGTGTAACAGGAAGTTAGAGCTGAAAAGGAAGCAATTTCCTCTAATGGATCGAGTCAAGGATTCATGGCAGCCAATGAGGGAGTCTTGGGATTCAGCGGTAGTGCTTTCAAGGGCCAGAGATGGGATTCAGTCGAGTTTATATATATATATATATATATATATATATATATATATATATATATATATATATATATATATATATATATATATATTTATTTATATTATTCTGAATTTGGGCATAAATCAGTTCTTCGTCCGATGTAGGTCTAGTCTTTTCATCAAAACTGTCCACCATTGCTTCTGGTACGTCGTATAATAGCATTGCGAAATGTATGAATTTGTGTAAATTGTCGAGTGAGACATTATTCCCATTTACCCATTTGGAATTTTTCCATTTTTGTATCCATTCTTCTGCTGAGTCAAAAAGTTTTGAGCTGTGCTCAGTAAGGCTTGTTGTGCCTTTCCGAACTTTGTACAGCCCTCTTAAATCTCTTACCATATCCTTTGAGCCATAAGCCACTCTTGAAAATGCTTGTAATTTGGTCCATGACCGACATTTTGTGTACTGATAACTCCTACACCTAAAAGATATATCTCCTTTATTGAAATCTAACAAGGCTTTTGCTTCTGTGAACGCCTCTGTATCATCCTTAATTCCCTTGGCGCTTAAATAGTTATACACCTCCTCAATAAAAATATGCACTGGTTGGTAAAGAACGCTATCTACAATACCTCGAAACAGGCTAACCCCTGCACTTATATTTGTTGTTTTGTGTACCAGAGTCTTATTTTCCCTTGCGTCAGCCATTTTGCTTTCTTTATGAAAATCTTACAGTTTAGGATTTGCCCAGACCTCAGTAACATTGATATATTTATGTACACACAAACCCCCAACCCAAAATTAATAATACATCATCCACCCATAAAAGATAAAATAAACATGCAACAATCCAATAAATGCTATATGCAACTAGCTGCTTCTCAGGTTCAAGGAAAATCAACTGATTTAACTGGTACAAGGTAACGCTGGTATATAAAAAAAGGGAAGAAGATAGTTTGAGAAGGAAAACGTACGTCGAACCAAGATTCGCTGAATTAGCACCTGTCCATTCAGCTGCCTCTCTCTCTCTCTCTCTCTCTCTCTCTATCTCTCTCTCTCTCTCTCTCTCTCTCTCTCTCATGCCAAGTACAAAAACAAAACTTACAGTACTTTTCTAATGTATCATAATACCACAAAACCACTAATGTCCACCGAAACGCGAGGAACATAAAAAAACCCACACTTTTGAGTAAATTACCACCAATAAAAAGAAAAAAAAGAAAATAAACTTATAATATACTCACATCTTCATAGGACCAAAGTCAGTACCTGTCTACACTTGCAATTGTACATAATCAATTCCCATTATGATATAAATTCACTTTACCCCCTCAAGCACAGGAACACATCTTTACACTAAACCACAACTAAGAAGACTACCGACACTAGGTGCCTTGCTTCAAAATCCCCTTAAGTCAGCAATAGAGGCAGTTGCCCAATACATAATTATAACCACTCTCCCCAAAATATGCCTAACCTATATAGTCTCTTCAGAGGCGCTACCATTAGGCATTAATGTACCTTTTAACCGCTGCCACCGATCTATTAGGGATTTTTTAGGTAAAATGACACTCGTTTAAACAAAATGAAACTAAACATCTAACTGGCAACTTAGCCTACCCTTGTTCCGTTGCATTCCCACTTGGGAGTTGGCTGAAAGTCCAAACTAGGCAAAGATAAACTCCCGAGGTTACAAAAATATACTTTTTATTTCCCAAAATTGGCTAACATTAAAAGGGAATTAAATTAATTAACTGACTCAAAAGAAAAGTTAAACTATCATATTCCTCTCAAAATCATATTTAAGTAAGTGCCCCCTCTTCCCCTACGTATCCATACATTAATAGTTTATTAATAGTCAAAACCAATCAGAGAATAAACCCCTTGGTGACTTCGAATCCATCTGAAATAAAGACACCATAATTATGACATCACATAAATATTAAAGTTAGTCAATGAAGAATGTGTACCACACACCACTTTTCTTTCCCCAGACACAAGTAATTGTCACTTCAAATGTTAACTTTTCCAAAGTTCTCTCTTAGGTTACCTTGTCTGACGGACCTGCAACACCTCTTCCAGGCGTGTTCCACACTGTCAATCACAATCAGTGAGTCCCCTCTTAGCAATTGTTCTCCCTATTAAATGTCATTTTCCGCTCTTTACGAACACACACACACACACACACACACACCGATTGGCACACAACAGGCATGCATGCTTCATGCCTGAAACTCGTGATCTTCAAGGCATGTCACTGACCACAAAGTGCACTGGTAAGCTATCCTGCTTGTTTTTCATTTCAACATCTTTGAGGAATCCAGCGTTTTGCGCCCGTCTCTAACCGGCAAGAGCTAAGGTTAACAACTCATTACTATGCCTATAAGATATATATATATATATATATATATATATAATATATATATATATATAGATATATATATATATATATATATATCTATATATATATATATATATATATATATATATATATATATATATATATATATATATATATATATATATATATATATATATATATATATATATATATATATCTATATATATATATATATATTATATATGACTGGTAAAGGTGTTCTGTAACAACAGAATTCCATCTAATAAAAGGAGCCCATAAAAAACACCAAAAGTAGAGAGAAAAAAGTACTATATTTCAGAGACTGCTGTCTCTCTCTTCAGGTATATGAATGAGAAAAGTTTACAGAAAAGGTGGTATTTATACCAAGAGATTCGTCCACAAGTAAGCCAATTTAGGTCACCCCCGCTGATAATCTTCCTTTAATCTTCTTAAGCGTTGGTTGAATGAACACTGCGTCGACGATGTCTGATGTCCCAATTCCCTTTTGAGATGTTCATTACCTGCTTCTCTTTTATTAAGGCCGATTCCATCATTTGACTCTTGTACCGGCAGTTGCTGCTATAAATTACCCGTGACATATTCCAGTTTTATTCTATGGTTATGTTCATTTATATGATTGGAAAATAGCCGAGTTCTGTTGTCCATACCTAACTGACCGTTTGCGTTTGTATTAATCTCTGGGGAAGTGATTTACCTGTAAATCCGATGTAAGATTGGTCACAGTCCTGGCATGGCATCTCATATACCCCCGAATCTTTGGGCGATGTCTTTTGTTGGACGTTAATCAGGGATTTGGCTAACGGTAAGGTGGGGTGGGTACGGATTCGGGAGATGGACTCTGCAATCAAACCCCTTCCCTCTATCACACAAGATTTTCCTGGAAGAAAGAATCACCAATACGAGAAACGACATCTTCGTTGCTACGCAGAGTGATATATGGAAACTCAATCTAATCTTCGCCTCCTCACTACGGACCACGTATACAGGTATCTGATTTCAATTCTGTTCCGACATTGCTGCCTATAATAGCGTGACTCATTCCAACAGACTTTTACGCAAGTTAAATAACCTAATAGTAATAGCGCATGGAATAATCTTGAACAACAAGACAAAGTTTTAAACTTATCCAACACCCCCCTTACCGTAAATCAACATTTAGTTTTAAATTTAGGCTTATCCTTTGCCCTAATGCCAGACCGCAAAAACAACCTAGACTTCATAGTGGCTTTTGATAAATTCATATCTGACAAAAACTACAGCCGTGAAGAGATATGTTTAAAAGGAGTGTTACTAAATGCTTTAACTGACCTTCATAAGAAATATCCTGTTCCCCGCAGATTCATGATAGCCATCCACTCGCTAAAAAAGTTAGATGTTATAATAAGTAGATCCGACAAAGACGGCAAAATTGTAATAATGGACAAAGACTTCTACCTCGACAAATCAACCAGCTCCTTAGCGACACAAATACTTACGAAAACTGACGAAAAATCCCCTCCACGTTGTTTTCCCACAGAATTTTTTCGGAAAGTAAGATTAATTGGCCAAGACAAAAGAGTATTGAACTATTAGAGAAATTTAAAGTAATTAATCCTAAATTACCCTACTTTTATGGTCTTCCCAAAACTCACAAAGAACAATCTTCCATTCAGACCCATCGTTTCATGCGCCGGAGCTTTCAATTACAAAATTTCTAAATGGTTAGCTGGCCTCCTTTCTCCTTTTTTTAGGCACTTTTTCTCCCAGTCACATCAAACATTCGGAAGACTTTTGTCACAAATTCAGAGAAGCACATATACCACTTCACAACATAAAACTTTTAAGCCTTGACGTAGACTCCCTATTCACAAAAGTACCAGTACAGGACGTTTCTTCAGTTTTTAAGGGAAAATTATCCCCCTATTCAGATCATTTCCCTTTGGCACTTGACAAAATAATAAAGTTAGTTGAATTATGTGCATCTAATAACGTATTTTTCATTCGGGGAATCATTCTAACAAGCAAAAATTCTTGGGTGTAGTATGGGTAGTCCTTTAAGTCCTATTTTAGCCAATCTGTACATGGAATACTTTGAAACTACAGTAATAAATGCAATAAAACCCAAAAACAAAAATGCTGTGGATGAGATACGTGGATGACATACTAACATTTTGGGATAATAAGTGGGGTAATTTTAATGAATTCCTCTCAAAATTAAACGCATTAGTGCCCAGCATCAAATTTAAAGTTGAATGGGAAACAGACAACAAAATTCCTTTTCTTGATGTTTTAATAATCAGAGACACGACAGAATACAAATTTACCATATACAGAAAACCAACGTTTCTCACTTTCATATATTCCACTACTTTAGCTATCATGACAATACTATCAAGATAAGTCTAGCTAGCAACCTATTCTTAAGAGCCTTACGAATTTGTTCCCCAGATTTCCTGGAAAAAGAATTTGAACTAATTCGCAAGCAACTCTCATCTTTAAAGTATCCTGACCATATAATTGAGAAAGCAATTCAAAAAGCAAACGTAATTTTCTACCGACCCCCTAAAGACAAGACCAGAGACACACCCAACAATAAAATAAAAATTCCCCACCTGGAGACGATTAAGAGAGTACTCACCCCCTTGGAAATCCAACCCTTTTGCATTTACCTACCCAAATCCTTAGCCAAATCCCTGATTAACGTCCAACAAAAGACATCGCCAAACGACTCGGGGGTATATGAGATCCCATGCCAGGACTGTGACCAATCTTACATCGGATTTACAGGTAAATCACTTCCCCAGAGATTAATGCAACACAAACGGTCAGTTAGGTATGGACAACAGAACTCGGCTATTTTCAATCATATAAATGAACATAACCATAGAATAAACTGGAATATGTCACGTGTAATTTATAGCAGCAACTGCCGGTACAAGAGTCAAATGATGGAATCGGCCTTAATAAAAGAGAAGCAGGTAATGAACATCTCAAAAGGGAATTGGACATCAGACATCGTCGACGCAGTGTTCATTCAACCAACGCTTAAGAAGATTAAAGGAAGATTATCAGCGGGGGTGGACCTAAATTGGCTTACTTGTGGACGAATCTCTTGGTATAAATACCACCTTTTCTGTAAACTTTTCTCATTCATATACCTGAAGAGAGAGACAGCAGTCTCTGAAATATAGTACTTTTCTCTCTACATTTTGGTGTTTTTTATGGGCTCCTTTTATTATATATATATATATATATATATATATATATATATATATATATATATATATATATATATATATATATATATATATATATATATATAATGTTTCAAAACAAATGAATGACCACAGGTGACGGAATGTCAAATTAACCTACTTTTTATTGTATACGTCATCTTAGCATCTCTGGTCTGATCACATTCCTGCAAGCAATCTGGTTGACCTCTTTAGTTTTAGTCTTTTATATATATGGAATAACATTCCATATTTTTATTATGTATCTCTTACATAAAAGCTCGGTCAGCTACAAAACCAACCACTGAATATTACTCAAGCTTGACTTACATTTGACTTATAGGAGTGTGATACAGACGCTATGTGAATATATAGATTATATAGAAAATACTTATAAGTAAAAAAAAAAAAAAAATTCATGGTGTACACAAATACAGATTCAAGTAATAAGATATGAGACATAATATGCATATGATGATATTCGTAAATAATAGTGATCACGTGATATATACTGATACAGTTTTTCACTTCATCTCAGAAAATACTAATGTACTCTGATAATTGCATAGAATAAAGATTAACATAATAAAAATCATATTTTAACTGATAAAAATTCATATATGAAGTGATAAAAATCATATAGTAATGATTTAGTAACTGATTTATAAATTTTTCATGCTGATTCATCGAACCATATACTAACTGGTTCATTAATCCATATACTAACTTTTATATAACTGCAGTTATTGGTAAGATAAAAGGTAACAGATTGATTATAGGCTACCTGATTTAATTCACATAAACGATTAATCTAAGTGATTAATCTAGGTGCACTTTAAATAGATTCCTAGTGCGTATACGCAAAGATATATTTCGATTCTGTTATTTATGATCATTTATATAATAGGATACATGTTACTTTATATATAGGATACATGACCGAGGTAATACCCACTGCACATACTAGCGTTTCGAACAACTTTTCGTCCATTACACAGTTCCAGACAACCACCTATAGCCAAATGAAATGGCCAATTCCAAATGGTTAAAACAAGGGGAAAATTGCCTGAGCAGGGTCCAACGTTCTATTTTGCACTCATACTTGCTCTCTGCATCCTAAGCCACACGAATACGTTCGCGGTGAATAAAATCATCCCCAGCACGAGTCCTTCGCCAGCAACGTAGAGTTGAATATGTGATGTGAAACTCTCGTACTGCAGGATACTGTAACCAGGTTCCATTAATCAGCCTGCAAGGGAAATTATACTTGTCACAAGGGCAAAGTAAATTCAGACAACATCCAAATTCGGGAGGGAGAAAGCCATTAAGAACCAGACTTAACCCACATGAATTCGCTGATATTTTATGGAATTCAAAAGAGTCAGCTGTACATCTTTTTTATCCATGGCATTATAACAATAAGTGAACCTATCCAGGTCTCTGATGACTGTAAAAATATCCATAATTATAAAAAATAAACAGATATCAATACGAATCCCAAAGAAAATTCGATATTACTGGTAGTAAATTACTAGACAAAGAAGTGGAAAACGGAGCTATTTGTAAGATTGCCAGGCAACATAAGAGTCCAAGAGAATATTAATCATGATTCAGTATTTCTCTATGCTAACTGAAATTAAGCTGTGATACAATCCGATCCTATGTGCCCCTAACAAAAGTTTCATCTTCAATTTTCTCGCTCGCATCCTCTGAGGTTAATTTTTAGGCAGGAGATGCTATGAAAGAACCCACTATGTAACTTTGGGTTTTTCAAGAAAATGTGACATTTTCCCATGTTTTACTTGAATTGTAATAGACTGATGTTGCAAGTAAATATTTCATATCCATGACTTGATACTTCTAAATGTCCATTTACCAATGTCATAAGCTGAATTATTAACTCTAATTGTCTATGAGGTTCAGAAAAAATTAGTTCATTTTGATGTTATAGAAATTCTGTTTGCTTATTTCGTTCATTAATTTTAAAACGATTGCAATTCCTTAACTAAAGTTGCATTGCACATACGGATAGACACTTGTACCTAACGTCTGCCTTGCCCATGAGAAGTTCGGGCTAAGCATTCCTCTCTCCAGCCAACCTGCTTTGCAAGCGGTTTATTGAGGTTGAAAGGAACAATGCTAATCCGGCAAATGCGCCATGCACCTACAGAACTGGTGACATAGTCACCTGGCAGGAGATTGCTCTCAGCCAGCTAAGAGTTACGTTACTTGCTGTAATAAATCCAACTTTAGTATAAATTGGGTATTTTTTGTTTTAATACCCCACCCACACGAGAAGAATGTCTGAAAAAAACAGTACCAAAATTGAACAATATATTAGTTTCATGTTGGAAATCTGCATGATTGTAAATAAATGTAATTATGTTAAATTAGATATTCATTATTCAAACTAATGAAAAAAGGTTTCCATACAAATTCTATATATATTGTTTGCCCTGTATCCCCTTTTTATGTTAATAGGTACCGGAAGTTATGAATAGCCGACACTTTATCATGGACTACTTTAAGACCTTGACTAGACACATAAAACCTAGATAAACATGTTCAGTTTTTAAAAACTCACATTTAGATATTTTACTCTGAGATTATTTGTCTTTGTCTCTGTAGCACTAGCTCTAGTTTATGTGAATGTACTTCTAAGGTATTAGAAAAGAATACAAGACCAACCAATAAGCATGTAGGGTATCCCCTAAAAGTCTCCAAACACTATATTGTAATTGGGGTGCAACGTAAGCCGGAGGCATACGTAAAAATTGATAATGTCCCCTGAGTGTGCTGAAAACGGTGTATGAGGTACAATCACTTAGGTAATGGTATCTGGTGAGAGCCTTTAAGTAAGTCCAAGCTGGTGAAAAAATTTTTTTTTCTAACCTAACAAAGATAAGATATCGTCGGTTCATGGCACTGGAAACGATCGGGAATCGTTTCCTTGTTTAAGCGACAGAAATCTACGCAGATACGCCAAGTCCGATCTTTTATGGCATGACGTTTGAGGGAAAAATTATATGGGCTATTTGATTTCCTATTGACTCCTATTACTAACATTTTTCAACTTCGTCATTTTGAAATTTCATTGGGAGTCTATACAGCTTTAAGTTTGTCCTTAGACCGTATTTTGTGTTTAATAACATCCGTTTTCCCCCAGAGATCACCCGCTAGTGGAGAAGCATCCTGGTATTCAGATAAAAGATAAAAAAAAATTCTGCTGAATCACCTCTGCTTGAATGACTTTACGGATATTACTTTAGATAGAGTATAAGAGAGATTCATCTACGACTGGTTGAGCGTGATTAAAAATTAGCAACAATAAAAAATGCGATATTTATATGTATAGGTTTGTGGATCACTAGATTCAACTTGTTGCTGCGAATCAAACGTGAACAGGGCTTTTTTTTCGCGGAAATCATTATATTTCAGAGTGTTGGGAAAGATTAAAATTTCAGATCCCAGCAGTCTTTTTACACGCACTAAGATTTTCGAGGGTACATGCGTCTCGAGATTTTGCGTGCAAACTGCGACTGCGGTTGTGGGAGAATTCTGTTGGGTCGTTGAACAATATCACGATTTATAAGAAAAATGATTGGTTCCTCTATATAAGTTATTATTTGATTAACTGTCTCTTTTGTTCAAAGCGGATTTTAATATGTTTGAAGGTTTATAGAATTTTCCTTTGATAAACATGCCTTATTTGGCAGGGGGTAAGGTAATGTTTTGTATACACATAGATGGATATCTTACAATTACACTAGATACAGATTAATGTTTTTTATAACTATAGAGGTATCTGTAAGCGCTCGCTTATCCGCCACTACTGAATCTCCATTACGCTACGACGATTAACTCTTTGTTGCCCAATACTGAAATATACTCCGGACTTCTCAATAGGGAGGTTCAAACAACAGACGGTGAGTCCGTAAATACAGGATATTACGTGGACTAAAGGAATAATAACAAGATATTCTAATTTTTACGGCGCATACAGTCGGGCTTAATCCACCAGTATTTTTAATAACTTAATGTATTAAAATTACGAGAACCTGCTCTGATTACTTAATACGGTCGTGTGATTCATAGGAAAATTCCTTTATAATTCAAAAAGGTATTGGCATGAAAAAAAAAAAGGTATGGTATAAATGATCCAACATCGTTTTTCCTCTCCGCTGAAGTCGCTTATGTGGAATGTGCTGTGCATTGAACACTCGGCAGATTTAACTGACCCTGACCGTCTGACTAGATGACACAGTAACCAAGTTTGCTTAAGCACGATTTGTTTGATTTCTGATTTTTAGGGCTACTGTTTACCTATTTTTTTTTTTTTATAATAATTTAGGATTCTTCTCTTTATTACCATCGGCAACGTATTGTGTTTTAGCATATGTTGCTGTTAGTTTATAAAGCAACGAACATATGAATGACTTGAACTATACAGAATTGAGTGATTACTATTAAAACATGTTATCTCTACTGCGTTCAATATTAACTGTTTGTACTTGCTGTTGTTTACTTCATTCTTTGCTAAAATTTGAAATAGTGAGGGATCCTGGTCAGCGCATTTAGCCTAATGAAAGTTTTTTACAGACATGTTATTCATTGCAATCCAGCCGTATTTTTAAAGTTAAGTTGAGTCATAGGGATTCGATTTTTTACGCATAACTAAAGGCTGAAACTGCGATCGGGACCTTGCAATGGAGCATTTATTGTCATGACCCGAAATAGTGTTACCTCTAATTTATCCAGATTGTGCAGGTGTTTCCACTTGTTTTGTGTGTTTTTCTAATCACTACGGTGCCTACGACCCGCTATCCATGCATCTGTATACTACAGACGTCCACTGTGCATAAACTCATATTCACTGTTTAATATGATTTGTTACGTAAAGGATTAATAATCACCCAAAATGATAAAATTAACACAGTATATGATTATGATATTTCAGTAGAACTTCTGGAAACAGAAACTCAAAGATAAAAACTCGCAGTAGCGAAATCCCAATGATGTAGATAATTTATGTAAAAAAGTAAGATTAAGAATGTCTCGTAACTTCAGCCACAGGAATAACGAAAATTCAACCTGTAAAGGAAACACTCAGTTACTCCAAATGAGTAAAAAAAATTGTACTTAGCTTGATTTTGTGGGAAGTCACGGTGTTCCGATAACGATGTGCCCTTGGCCCTCCGTCTCTGTTTAGCGGATGACCTGGTTTTTTGGCTTGAGTTTCCCCCGTGCGCGTTGTTTGGATGATTCGTGTCCTTTGAAGATCCGATGCTTAAGACGCGTTCGGTTTGTTTCTTAAAGTTTATGTACTGCTGAAATCGCTCACTAAACGATGCTACTAAGTTGCTTAAAGAATCTCTTGCTTTCGTCGTCGTTGATTTCTGATATGATACATTATTCGATATTCTTCGGAAGACGTTGAAGAGTTCTTGTTGTTTTCTGAAGTCGCTCACTAAACGATGATACTAAGTTGCTTGATTAATCTCTTGCTTTCGTCGTCGTTGACTTCTGATATGATACATTATTCATTATTCTGGTTTTTCTTTGGAAGACGTTGTAGAGTTCTTGTAGTAGTCTGTTAGACTTGCGATAATCTTACGCTAAGTCGGTTGGTTATGCACTTCCATACTCATTGGAGTGTCTTGGGGTTTCGTGATAACTAACGAAGTAAGTATCCTCTTTGGTTATGACGACGATGTGTTAAACTCATGATGATATCTTTCTGATGTGAGGTTCTAGTAGAAAACACTAAGTATAAAAAATAGTTCTATTCTCTGAGATTACATGATGAAGATCAGATATGATTGTACAGGTCTTCTAATGACGATGGCTTGATCGCTTCTGCCAATGATGATGGCTAATTCAACTCTACATGATGAAGCTTAGGTAAAGATGTACAGGTCTGCCAATGATGATGGCTAACTCTATTCTCCTACTATCTCGTTTACAAATCATAAAGGAAGCAGACAGTAGCTCGAACATACGAACATACACGCAGATGACACATTACAAGTCACGTAGGCCGTTTGAATTATAGGTCGCGGTAGTTGTCTCAAGCAGGAAGCTTGGACTAATGTTTCAAAACAAATGAATGACCACAGGTGACGGCATGTCAACTTAACCTACTTTATTGTATACGTCATCTTAGCGTCTCTGGTCTGATCACATTCCTGCAAGCAATCTGGTTGACCTCTTTAGTTTTAGTCTTTTATATATATGGAATAACATTCCATATTTTTATTATGTAACTCTTACATATATGTGTGTGTATGTGTGTGTGTGTGTATATGTGTGTGTGTGTGTGAATTTGGTATATTGTGTTTAAAAATATGAAATTATTATTATCACTGAAGAACCTTTTAATCTTTTACTAACTGAAATACATATGGTATTGCGTCTACGTTACTTGAGAATTTTTTTTTTTTACCGAAGTGCGATTTTGTTATAATGAATGACCCTCCGGATTTCAAAAAGCTCAGTTGGGAATTTAGAGGATTATGAGGCGATTTAATATTCTCGATACAAAATACTTTGATGAAAAATTTCATTAAACGTTTTGCCTAATTAGTTGAATAGTAATTAAGGTTTAGTGTGGTGGAACTATGTTCCTCTGCTCTGTTTCTCTTATCTATTGTCTTAATGTAGTTTTAAAAAGAGTATAGTTGATTATGATATTTTTTTCTGTTAATGATAACATTGATAATCCCTACATCCTGATGAGGGATAGTGGAACAAATTGATCAACAAGGAGACGTTGAAGTTAGATATCGGTTTCAACTTCCTGCTAGTACTACTGATCGAGTTATTGTTGTTTCGATGCTTTTTAAATATCCAAGATGACGATGATGATTATAGCAACTACAAAAACAGTAGCAATTATGTAGTGTAATTAAAACTTGAGCAATTAGAAGTAACGGCTATAATGACTGTAAAGTAGCAAAGACAAATCGTAAAGAAAGATTTGAAAACGAGAAATATAAACCGCATTCCTCAGCAGAGCAGACCATCAACAGAGGCTGAATCGAACTAGCAATGGGAGCGGAGGTATGGAGAGGGTCCTTTTGGTCATTGGGAACGATCATGACCTTTTCGTGGGTCCTAATAGGGCATATTTGCCCAGGAATTACTCTGGAGGGATATTTAGTGGAAATAATAACAAAGGCCGTTATTTTTCCATCGTCTACCGGTGTTGGATGAAATACTCTTGTACCTTCTCTCTCTCTCTCTCTCTCTCTCTCTCTCTCTCTCTCTCTCTCTCTCTCTCTCGAAACAATTTTATATTTCTCCCTCCCATCTTGTCCGCCTTTCACAAACTATATAACTAAGATGAACTCTCGCTTTCTTATCTAAATTACCCACCATAATTAGATTTCCTAAACTAATTAATACAAGTTAGTTCGGTTCAAATTTGGAGGCTTCTGTTATACTACTTTGATCTGCCGTGCACCATTTCCTTAGCATTCTTTAATTAGATCGCTCTTTATGCATATTCTATGTATATTTGATTAACTGCTTGAAAATTTGCCTATTTGAATTTCATATGTATAATTATTTCATCTGTTCCTCCAATCTCATCCCATTTAGGGGTCCGTAAGGTAGAATGATGTCATGTAAAATGATAAGAATTAAGCTCGTTGTGTAGGAAGAACTACTTACACATTCTGTATGAGATTTATTCAGACATTCTCAAAACACTCCATGGCACAATCTCCTATTCATAAGGCAATTTGGAAGATTAGGCGACGCCTCGCAGGCCCTTTGAACTTGATGCCGTTATCTCGAAAGCGGAATTGTGGTCTTGGGCACACAATCAAGTTAGGTACATCTCAGTTTAGCCAGATCACTGAGCTGACAAACAGCTCTCCTGGGGCTGGCCTGAAGGATTAGATATTTTTATGTGGCTAGAGTAACGGGACCTACAGCTTATTGTGGAATCCAAACCACATTATATGGAGAAATGAATCTCTAATCGCCAGAAATAAATTCCTCTAATTCCGCATTGGCAGAACGGGGAGCGAACTCGGGTTACCAGATCGGTAAACGAACACGTAACCCACTCCTCCAATGATAAACTTAAGAAACAAAGTTAAACAGCATTATGTTCTATAGGAACTTGATGAAGCAATCCATAGAAATGTAGAGTCAAAATTATTTCTGTCAGTATTGAAAAAGTCATTTTCAGTGATCATTTTCTCCACAAGAGCTTCATTAATTTAATGCAACGAAATACATTAGGTTTCGTCGTGTTAAATGCAGTCACTCAAACTTAGCCGAAATTATTTGTTTGTGTGCGTAACTAAAAATCGCCAGCGGAAATCTTGCTTTTATTCAAATATTTCATACCCGAAATGAGACGATGGCAAAAACTTGTTGCAAATAAAAAAGGAGAGTTTTTTCTTTAGTTATGGAATCAAAACAAACTGGATTCACTTCAGACTGAAAAAGCAAGAAACTGAAAATAGTTCTTTACGCTGGAGGTGATTATATAAAAATTTAATGCTGAGTTATCCGTAGAGAGAGAGAGAGAGAGAGAGAGAGAGAGAGAGAGAGAGAGAGAGAGAGAGAGATTGTTACTCTCTCTGGGATAAAGATGAAACGAATACATTGGTTTAAAAGACATTAGGGCACAAAAGACCCATCTTGAGACACGAAGAACGAAGACCTACGATGGTCATAAACTAGTAAATTACTTCGGAAAAGGCGATCTCGTAAGATGGGTCGGCTGAGGAAAGCAAATTCATGGAGGGGCCATTTCCCAGTGAGGCGCTTCAAGGTATTTAGGAGATTACTCCACCGCCTGGCTAGGAATGTCTTTGTGAAAGAAGTTAGGCTTCAAACAAATTAGTTTATGAAATGAAGAATACATAACGTAAGTAAAAAGATTATGTAAGATTAAAATATATACAATTTTTAGATAAAAGTTACGATATGAATATAAATTAGCATCTACTTGAGAGAGAGAGAGAGAGAGAGAGAGAGAGAGAGAGAGAGAGAGAGAATAAGTTAAGCATGTATTTCCACAATGCTTTCACTTGAAATTGAATCTTTTTTTTCACCACAAGTTTTTGTCACTTGAACATTGTATCTGAAATGTATACTCAACATTGCATTTTTGAAGTGTGCATGGAACTTGAAGTTCTCATTTATTACAAGGATATGTACATTTTTAACTGTTGGTAATTACAGGTGTGTATGCCAAAATTACATACAGGTGAGACAACGAACGGAAGAGGGTCATTATCTTAAAGCGAATTTGTAACCAAGGAAGACGCATCTCGTGTAACTTTCAAATAAACTCATCGATGTTCCTCCAGTCCTGACGCTCGAGTCCGAAGAAAATCAAATACAATACCAGAGAGAGACTTGGTCGCCTCCACATCTGGAACTTTCCAAGATGCCGTCTGCATTTCGACGCGCTGCCCGGGACCCCGGGGGGGTAACTGAGTCGATGTTCCTCTGTTATTTGGAATATCACTCGACCGGTTTCTTGCAAACTGTTGCTGCTGGAGTTGGAGGCTGCCTTGGAGCTCGCTTGAATTTCTTTGCTTTATTTCTCAGTTATTCTTACTCCGCTGAGCTCATTGCTTCAAGAGCCGTAGGCGCAGCGGTCAAATCTCTCTCTCTATCTCTCTCAGCAAAAAAAAAAAAGAAAAGAAAATGCACTGAAGGCCAACAGAATAATATCATTTAGATCTCAGACATTATTATTAAATCAAATTTAGGTCATAAGATGTGGTCAGTTTATTAAGATAGGAGAATCTCTCATAAATCTTTCTAAGCTATTTCAGTGTATAAATCCTTTTAGATTGGTTTTCGTTTCCAAAGGTGTCTTTTTTATCGATACCGTCAAAACACTCAAATGTAAAAATCTATCATATATATATATATATATATATATATATATATATATATATATATATATATATAATATATATAATAGTATAGTATTATATATATATATATATATATATATCATATAATATATATATACTCTGTGTGAGTGTATGTGTATGTGTAAAAGCTTGTAGTAAGCTAATATTCACTATCAAGTTTGTCGGAAGCATGGCTTTGTAAACAGGTACAAAATGAAGGTCAGGAGAGTCGTAAAAGGCTTATGCTTGTTATGGACTATTTCATGAGCCTTTGAGGGCGGCGAACCCCGCAGTCAAAACTCCCTGAGACGAATTCCACTGGAAATATGGCGTCGGTATTATCTTCCGAAATTGGTGTGTGAATGTTCCCACGTCATTCCAGCCAGATGTGTTCTGAATAAATAAAATAGGAAAGCTTTTCGTTGATGTCGTTTGGAGGACATTACTTGCGTTGTAGGTCTCACAAAATAACAAATCCAAGAGAGCACATGCTGTAGCGATGTGAACACGGGGAAGCGAGTTAGCCGAAACACTTAAATAAATTTGTGGTGCTAAAGTCCATGATCGAAGGAATGAGAACTGATGAATAAGAATGAGTGGTAAAAAAAAAATATTCAGGATTTAGTTTAACCAATGATTGGAAACTGGAGTTTAAAAGCTTAATAAAAGGATCCCTTTTTCCTTGTGTAAGCACAGAAATGTTATAATATTACTTGAAATTTTTAACAGATTCCGTTTTTTGTGATTGGTTGCAACCCAAAACAGAAATCTAACTACCATGTACATATTCACTGCTTAGGTTATCAGAGGCCTGATTCCAAACTACACCCAAATCCAGCCATCCTTAGACGAGAACCAAACCGGGTTCTTGTCGCTGGTCTCAGTCACTTGTTTTCTGCGCCATTCCCCCCAGTGGCCTCCACTTTTCCTCCCTAAGGATTCTGGTATCAAGAGTGCAATGTACAGGGTTTCCATTTCCTAAAAAACCCTTTCACATAACTGTTTCATGACAAACCCTAGATCCACGCCCACTCATTCTTGTCTGCTCCCACATTGTTCTTCCGCTTGGTCAGTCTTCACCACCTTCCTTACATTCTTACTCTCAGTCATCCCTAATGTTTTACTTTGATCCATTTCTTCACAACCTTTTCTTCATCTAGGCTGATTTTTTAGCGTTGGCCAATAACTTACTATCCCCCGTAGGAGAATAGTGCCGATAGTGTTCCTCCCGTAGGTGTTAGCATCGTCCCTTTAGACCATGGCTTCAACCTCTATTCAACCTCTCTAATTATTACTTCTTAGTGCAACTCGAAGGTTTTCTCCATGCTCCACCTTTCAACCTTTGTGCTTCCTCTCCTATGCTTTCTGTATCTCGTTATCTTTAAGTCCAACTACTGCAACTCCCCCGTTTAACTGTTTTAAACACTGAATGGCCGAAAGTACCCGTACTTGGTTTGACAGCCCATATTTCATGGAATCAAATCTTGCTCATAATCTGATCAATTGCAGGTACCATTCAATTCTTCAGCCTCTTGATTGCTCTATTTATATCCTCAATAGGGACTCCTATTCGAATTGAAAAAGTTAGACCGATCCTTATCACGACATCTCTATCCCTGTTCTCTTGTTTACGTGTTTACATAGCTATAAGCCCGTGTATGTAAATAGTTGGATATAAGACTGCGTGTGTGTTTGTGTAAGTATTTGGATAGAAGCCTGAGTGTGTACGTGACTGTTTATAGGTAAACAATACAGTTTTATCCGTATTTTCATGAATGTAACAAATAAAACATAAAATGTTGCTCATGTCTTAATTGCACTGAACTCAAAATATGAAAGCTGATTGTTTAGCAGGTAACACTGGAACTGCAGTGAAAGTCGAATTAGTGGGAATGTTTTATAGTTTTGAAATCGATTCATTTCTAAAATATAGAAGAGGAGGATTTGAAATTCTGAATATTGAGGAATATTGCCAAATATTTTTGGTGGTAATTTTGTTTACTTGTCAATTATAAAAGCCCCGTTTTTATGCATGATCAGAGTTTTAGGTTACACAATTTTTACAATTGTCCTCAACATTTCTTGCTAAGTTCAATCGCCCCCTGAACTGGCCACTCTGATCCTTGAAACTTGATAATATTCTATTCAATATTCACTAAAATGGCCTTAGACTTGTACTTGATAATTTGCACTTTTTGTACCAGATGTGTAAATACCAGTGTGTTTATATATATATATATATATATATATATATATATATATATATATATATATATATATATATATATATATATATACATATTGATTATGTATGTGGGTATTAGCTCCTATGTAAAATATGTCCCTACTGTAAGATTTCATTGCAATATTTTTTACTTTAATAATAATACACGATAACTTTGGTTCATAAACATAAAAGAAGCTTGGTTTGTACGATTTCACTCAACATTTGTCAAGTTCAATTTCCCCTAAACAGGCCTCCTTCATTTTCTATATTGTCCACCCATTACAAGACCGTGTTGTGTTTTTTTATTTTTTTTACAGACGTGAACATCTACCCCCCACCCCATCCTCCCTACTCTGTTTTGTGGTCTCCACTCCCCTCCCCCCTACTTCCTCCTGACAAACTTGCCAGTATCTGACTTCACTCATCAAACAGCACGATGGTGGAACCAGTCCCAGGCACCTCAACCTCCTCCAGGCCCATTACTAACTCGACTCTGCCCCATACATGTGTTAACTGTTTCCTTAGTTATAAGGACTTTTCAGCCCATTACTCAGGGAAGGATGAAAGGTTGGTAATGTACTGTCAAGTTCACGGCCTTTTGAGGAAACAGGCCTTTTTCTCTCATTGTGGCAACGAGTATAGGCTTGACCTACAAAGGAAGGGGTTCAGGTAATATTTAATTTGTTGATGTTTGAGTGTTACCACAGTATATTTTACAAACCTAAAGTAGGTTAAACACTCGGTACCTTAAACATCTTTCTATACCATTAAATGATATGTCCGTTCACTATGTTCTCATGTTTTGAAGTTTCTAAAGAGTAATTCTGATATACCTATCCACTTACAGGTATTACAAGTCTTACGCTCCTTACCCCAAAAAACCCAAGAAGAGGGGCAACTATTACCTCTCGTTATTTAAGGGCACCTGGTTTTTTGGGTCCCTCTTAGATGTTGAGACTGTCCTCTTCTTCTCATTTATTTATGTTAGCGATTTTTTTAGCTATCAAGTTGTGAGGACAGAACTCAGTATAAGTGACGTAGCCATTAATGATTAGGTAGATCTAAGCCCTTATACTGCGGTGAACTAGACTGTGGCAGTTGACGTTTTTCTATAGAATTTTATCTCCTGAACAAGAATATAAAGTAATATTTTTTCGGCCAGCTGTAATTAACCTGTAATTTACCTTTGAACTCTATCCTACGGTAAGGAGGACCGATGGGAATGCGGGGTTCTGGGTGGGGTAAAACACTTGGGAGAATTACAGCTTAAACTCTATCTTACGGTAAGGGGGACCGATGGGAAAGTGGGGTTATGGGTGGGGTAAAACACTTTGGGAAAGGTTTTGCCATGTTATTGTGTTATTTCCTCTTATTTATGACATTTGAAACACGAAATACAAGCTGAAATAAAGCGATAATTAAACTAAAAATAGAGCCGTTACATAGCCAAAATCCACCAATTACCATTGCTGTTACGACGCTGAATCCTGCTGAGTATGCGCCATGTTATAGGTTATAGGAGACCAAGGAGGGCTTTTGTTTTAGTCACCTGACACAGACTCCTTACCTATGTTACACTTCTAAGCTTGCCTTCCTTTAAGGGGTCCGGCCCCCAGTCAGGTAACACGTTCTTCTATGTTAGGTTAGGTTGGTTAGGTTAGTATCATAACCAATATGTTACACTCCCTGCTGGTTATGGATCCCACCAAGGTCTACCAGAATTCAAATATGGCGGTTTGTTTACGTTTATTGGCCCCAAATCAAAACTTCAAAGATTGTTCAGTCGAAGTAGACTGTGGCAGTTGACGTTTACCTATGTTATTTTACTTACGTTACAAGAGTTTAAGGTAATATTTTGCCGGTCGCCTATAACTAATCTGTTATTTACCTTTGAACTCTGTACGTCTGTACATCGCCCCCCTTGTACCGTCATGTAGTCTTCAAAGGTAAATTACAGTGTAATTACAGTCGGCGAATAAATATTACTTTAAATTCTTGTTCAGTAAGTAATATAGGAAAATGTAAACTGCCATAAACTACTTTACTGCGGAATGATGGCTTAGAATTACTTTTTTTTTTTTTTTTTTTTTTTTTTTTTGTCGATGGTTTTGTTAAACTTTATTTACATCACTAACCATACTTTCTATTTCAGGTCATAGTACATTGGTGTATCTGGCAGAAGAAACTAATAGGTGGTCCCGGTACAACTGTTGAGATTGATGAAGCAAAGTTCGGCAAGAGAAAGTATAATGTAGGCTGGGTTGTCCAGGGTCAGTGGGTTTTTGGTGGGGTCTGTAGGCAGACCAGAGTTTTTTTTTTTTTTGTAGTGCCAGTAAAAGACAGGAGTGCCACAACTTTGCTTACCGTGACTAAGGCCTACAGTGCACCGGGGGACTGGTGTTATTTCTGACTGCTGGAAGGCTTATGATTGCCTGGTGGACGAAGGCTACGTTCACTTGACCGTCAACCACTCCAACTTTGTGGACCCAATAACCGGTGACCATACAAATACAATTGAAAGGCGGTGGAGGGAACTTCGTGAGGCAACACCTCGGTATGGCCGTAGAAGGTGCAACTGTTCTATAGAATTTTATCTCCTGGACATGAATTTAAAGTAATATTTTTTTGGCCAGCTGTAATTAACCTGTAATTTACCTTTGAACTCTATCCTACGGTAAGGGGAACCGATGGGAATGCGGGGTTCTGGGTGGGGTAAAACACTTGGGAGAATTACATCTTAAACTCTATCCTACGGTAAGGGGGACTGATGGTAAAGTGGGGTTATGGGTGGGGTAAAAGACTTTGGGAAAGGTTTTACCATGTTATTGTGTTATTTCCTCTTATTTATGACATTTGAAACACGAAATACAAGCTGAAATAAAGTGATAATTAAACTGAAAATAGAGCCATTACATAGCCAAAATCCACCAATTACTACTGCTATTACGACGCCGAATCCTACTGCGCATGCGCTATGTTATAGGTTATAGGAGACCAAGGAGGGCTTTTGTTTTAGTCACCGGACACAGACTCCTTACCTATGTTACACTTCTAAGCTTGCCTTCCTTTAAGGGGTCCGGCCCCCGGTCAGGTAACATGTTCTTCTATGCTAGGTTAGGTTGGTTAGGTTAGTATCATAATCTATATGTTACACTCCCTGCTGGTTACGTATCCCACCAAGGTCCACCAGAATTCAAATATGGCAATTTGTTTACGTTTATTGGCCCCACACCAAAACTTCGAAGATTGTTCAGTTGAAGTAGACTGTGGCAGTTGACGTTTACCTATGTTATTTTACTTACTTTACAAGAGTTTAAGGTAATATTTTGCTGGTCGCCTGTAACTAATCTGTTATTTACCTTTGAATTCTGTACGTCAGCACATCACACCCCTTGTACCGTCATGCAGTCTTCAAAGGTAAATTACGGTATAATTACAGTTGGCCTAATAAATATTACTTTAAATTCTTGTTCAGTAAGTAAAATAGGAAAATGTAAACTGCCATAATCTACTTTACCGCAGAATGAGGACTTAGAATTACCCTTTTTTTTTTGTTGACAGTTTTGTTAAATTTTATTTACGTCACTCACCATACTTTCCATTTCAGGTCATAGTACATTGATGTATCTGGCAGAAGAAACTAATAGGTGGTCCCAGTACAACTGTTGAGATCGATGAAGCAAAGTTCGGCAAGAGAAAGTATAATGTAGGCCGGATCGACGAGGGTCAGTGGGTTTTTGGTGCGGTCTGTAGGCAGACCAGAGTTTTTTTTGTAGTGCCAGTAAAAGACAGGAGTGCTACATCTTTGCTTACCGTGATTAAGGACTACAGTGTACCGGGGGACCACTGTTATTTCTGACTGCTGGTAGGCTTATGATTGCCTGGCAGACGAAGGCTACGTTCACTTGACCGTCAACCACTCCAACTTTGTGGACCCAGTAACCGGTGCCCATACAAATACAATTGAAAGGCGGTGGAGGGAACTTCGTGAGGCTACGCCTCAGTATGGCTGCAGAAGGTACAACTTTGTCGGGTACTTGGCAGTGGCATAATTTAAAATCTACTTCCACGACCCCAAGACGAAGCTCCACGCCTTCATGAAAGCGGCTGCTGAACTCTATCCTCCACCCCTTTAAGGTAAGGTTCCTAATCTTTATGTACTTTGTTATATTTTCTTTTGGTGTTCCAAAGGTTTAGTGCTTTTGATGTCGGTGATATTTATTTGGAATTATTTACCACCATATTCCAGCGTGGCTTTACCAATTCGTACCTCTGCCTTCCTCCTCCAGTACCCCACCCCATATCCCCATTAACGGACATAAGGCTCCCTGTTAGTTATGTATCCCACACCCCCTGCCAGCTTTCAAATATGGCGGTTTGTTTACATTTTTTGGCCCCGAACCAACACTTCGAAGATTGTTCAGTCAAAGTAGACGTTTTCCTATGTTATTTTGCTTACTTTACAAGAGTTTAAGGTAATATTTTGCAGGTCGAAAGTAACTAATCTGTTATTTACCTTTGAACTCTGTACGTTGGTATATCGCACCTCTTGTACTGTCATGTAGTCTTCTAGTGGGAGCTGCATCCAGGAGAGATATGGCTTTAGGAGATCTTGGCCCAATATGACCTGATAAACGTCAAGAAATTTATCAACTATACCCAGGCGGCACAATGTGGTTTCCCTGGTCTCCTGGTCCAATAAGGGCATTTGCACCTTCAGAAGGACTGAAGGCACAGAATAGAGGTTATCGTCAATCCATTCAAACTGAATGGCTTCATCCTTCTGGATTTTTGCACCCCTAGGCAATGCCTTTCTTGAAATGAGGGAGACCTGGGCTTCGGCATCAGCCATGAAATGTACCCACCGATAGGCTGTAGGATACTGTTCATCAAGGAGGGCTACATGGTAGCCTTGGAGAAATTGACCCTGGAAGCTCTCATCCCAAGGTAGGGATCGACTTGGGCACTGGTCAGAATCCACAGCATGCCCACGCACACAACAAGTGGTGTAGAACCTACGCAACCACCTCTTACCGAAAGTCCAGCTCATGGTCTGGGGCTTGGAAGTAGGGAAGACATTACCCTTAGGCTATGCAGTAGAGTCTTGGATAAACTTTAAAATGATAGCCAGGAATAGTACTGGATGGATGGGAGTGCCTACTTGGTAATGTGGCACTCGCCTAGAAATGTGTTCTGCGAATGAGGTAAGGTTCGTGATGAAACAGGTAATGTGTCTGAGAAGACTGGGTGCTCTGTGGCACTTGGGAAGTGTCCCGTAAATGGGTGGCACTTTGAAATAGCACCTGCCAAGGAGGTGATAAAATATGAAAGAGTGAGCTGTGTTAAGTCACACTTAAGGGCATTCCTAACTTGGGGATACGCAATGGAATAGGCAACCTGTACGTCCAATACAGGTGCACGACACTTATGGAGGCGTTCCTCGGCAGCACTATTAGAGTGCTGATGTAGCGGCACTTATGGAGGCGTTCCTTGATTGAGTGATCTATAATAGCGGATTCACAGTTGAATGGCTACCTGTACATCCTGTACAGGTGCACGGCACTTATGGAGGCGTACCTTGGATGCACTGGTAGCGTGCTTGTGTGTCCCGTCGGACGACACTAAATGCAGTATATTCAAATATACTGAAATGAAATGGCACTCTGTTCGTGGCAGGGTGTAATGGTTGAGGAGAGAAAGTAAAAGGGACAGCAGCCCGTTAATGGACAGTGTCACGAATTAGTGGCACTGTAAAATGGTAGGGCCTGTGGTGCACTTGTGGTGGCCTGTCCTAGACTGGTAGGGGCTTCCTTATATGAAGTAATGCGGTTACGTTAGCACACTGTGCAGTTTGTGCTTGTGGTATACGCAAGTCTTTTGTGATAAAAAAAAATGGAAAAGACCACTCGGGCAACGACAGGTAACAGTAATTTGAATATGCTCAGTACTTGGCTGAAGTATTCGGTAAATTAAATAAATGCTTGCAAGACTGCAATGGACACAGGCGCGTATCACGCTCAGTATAATGAAAGTAATGGTAATAGACGTAGTACTCTTGTCTAGGTTTTCTCTCGCTCTCTCTCTCTCTGAGAGCATAAAAATGATATATGACGAACTCCCTTGTATGTATTTGAACTAATAATGTTAGTTTAATATGACGCAACTTGCGTTGAATGATTTCCTTATGTGAAGTTTAATGGAAGAATTGCTTTTGAATAAGTTTATGAAAATAGAATGCGCTAGTGATGAACGATTTTTACGTTACTGGTAGCGGCTTGCGTTAAAATGAGTGATTTACAATGACGCGTTTACGTTAACAATTCATTTAAGTTAATTTACGATTAAATTTATATTTACTTTACGTAAGGTAACTAGCTCCCTGTGACTAGTGAAATGATGGTAAGGATGAAAAATCTTATCGATTATCTAGTTCTGTCATTAAGTGTTTATAGTTCTGTGTTGTGTATATAATATGCACACTATAGTAGATTCCCATCAGCCGTGCATCTGATGTCTAGGAAAGTCCCTTACGACGCTCCTGATTGGCTGTTGATAAGCCAATGGCAGGGCTGGAAACTCAGTCTCTCGAGAGAGTTCACATAGGCATGATATATGTTCCACATCTCCTGAGGCATACCTTTAAAAGACATATCCCTCAGGAGAGGTGGAACATACACCCTGCCTATGTGAACTCTCTCGAGTGATTGAGAGTTTCCAGCCGTGTGATTGGCTTATTAACAGCCAATCAAGAACGTCGTAGGGGACGGGTCTAGACATCAGATGCACGGTTGATGTGAATCTACTATAGTAATATTTTGCCGTACTCTGATACCGTTCAGTCAAGCTGGCTCGCAACATTTCCACTTTTGTATGACCATTTGATCCAATTAGAGTTGCTACGGAATTTTTCCTAAGTGTCCATAATATTTAATGCTGTTTATGCCTTGTAAGGGATTAGGTACATACGGTGTTCCTTCTCTATTGCATTAGTGTGCCGGTGACTTCGAATCAGTCTTCTCTGAATTGAATCGAAATTAAAGGCAAAGAAGAAAGTGTTACTCGTGCAAGATAGAATAGGAATGGAATATAGAATTTAGGCTAAGACCAAGCGCTGTGACCTATAACGTCATTCAGCGCTGAAGAGGAAACTAACAGTAAAAAGGTTTGAAAGGTTTAACTGGAGGAGAACCTCGCAGTTGCGCTATGAATCAATTATTAGGAGACGGTGGAAAGTAAGATGGAAGAAAGGGAATATGAACGGTGTTACGGTAAAAGGAATGAGAGGGGTCGTGGCTAGGGGCCAAAGGGACGCTGCAGTGAACCAGCAATTCTTAAGCTTGCCGCACACTGAGCCCGAACGGACGCGCCCGATCAGAACCGAAACGTCCGATAGAAATCGAATGCATGCATTCTTACCTGACTGCGCACACTGGGCCAGAACAGAACGGAACCGACGCAGTATTCTTTGAAAGATATTTTTTCTGAAGCGTCGGTGGCGTCTGACAGGCTGCGCATGCGCAGAACGACTGCAGCGGTTGTTTTGGAGAGGGTTGCTGAGGAATTCGGAGGTTAGTGTGATAGCAACAATTTGGTTCGTGTTTGTTAACTATAATAATTGTTTTCACAAAAGCAATTATTGTGAACATTCATTAAGTGTGCAACAATAAATATTGTTGAAAGCATGCAAAACAGTGTGCCTACGGAAAGTTATTTTGGTTTATTTTTGTTAACTGTAATAATTGTTTTCACAAAAGGAATTATTGTAAACAATTAATAAAGTGTATAACATTAAATATTATTTGAAATATAGCTTCTTAAGTTTGTATCTTGTTTGCATATGTCTGCTTCTATATGTAATAGTAGTTCACAAAATTTTTCGTAGCTCATACGGAAATATTGGAAGAACTTTATGTCCCGTTTCAAATGTGGAATAATGTTTAATATTCCCCTTCTCCCTCCCTTGATTGGCATATATTATGTATCCACATAATTTGTCGATTATAATGCAGAACGCATGACCTTCTACTACCAACTGACTGCGTCGGTTCCGTTCTGTGGCTTCTGGCTCAGTGTGCGCGCTGGACGTCGTTTCTGTTCTGTTCTGAGGCTTCGGTGGCTTCGGCGGCGGTTCCGTTCCGGCTCAGTGTGCGGCAAGCTTTTACAGTCCACTGGCGGTGCTACCCCCCTATGGAGAGGAAATAAAATAGAAAGCTGTAATCATGATGTTCATATGAGAGAAGATGCGGTCTGATGGATTGGAGAAAGAGTATATCTTCATCTGCTGTTAGAAACGTCTAATGAAGATTTAACAGCAACAAAACATTGGTTACTGTTATGTAACAGCATTCCCTCGGACTCTGGATAACGTGACAGATCTGGATACAAGACTTTATGTAAAGCTTAGTATCATCATCGATTTAGATTAGTTAGCCGAAACAAATAAACACCACAGAATAATTAATTATCTTCGGATCAAAAATGAGATTAATAAAGTTTCGCTGTACGAAGTAGTTCTTCTCTCCTCTCTCTCTCTCTCTCTCTCTCTCTCTCTCTCTCTCTCTCTCTCTCTCTCTCTCTCTCCCCTGTCGACTATAAACTAACTTCATCTTTCCTTAAGCTTTTTTTATGCATCATTTATTAAACAAATATGCATCAGTATCACCCCGGAACGGAAATATTTTACAAATGAAGTCTTTAATAATGGGAAGTGAACAATGAATTCACCTAACCCAGATCCAATGGAGTATATTATAAACTAGTATAATACAAAGTTATTCTGAGAGTGATTGCTTTTAGTACATTTAAATTTGTAAACAAGAATAGTGAATTCTGAAGGAAAAGTCTGCTGACGGTCCCGACAGCTATTGCTAATGAACTTTAAGAATCAGGTTTGGCGCTAAGGCTTGAAGAGAAACTCGAAGATTTTGAGAAACTGACACATGAATGTAGATGTTCGATTTTAGCCCGTATAAAAAATGCACTGCACAATAACGCCGATCAAGAGAACAGACTTAGTGGGATAGTTCTTAAATACAGGATATGGAACTATCATTGAATAAGGATGGAACCAAGGACAGATTGTCATGGCAACAGAAAGTAAAACAGATACCATGTAAAATAGACCTAGTAAAATAGGGTAGCCAATGAAATGGAAATAAAGCTTATAAGAAGCGATCATATCTAAATGTTACAAATTTCTTTCAACACCACAGGTGGTGAGGTTAAAGAGAATTTCAATTTCTAATGAATTATTGATTTAATGACAGGTCAATTTATTTTGTACTTTATCCAAACATGTTTTGACGGGGCCCAAGAGTCACTTATGCAGGCTGCAAGGCTTCTATAGCTTACTTCTTAAAGTAGTTTGTAAAGAAACTTAATACTGAATACTAGTTTAGTCATTCATTTATTAACTAATCATCTCGTTTCGGTGATGGGTTCTGTATAGATCAGACGTCGTAAAACTGAAATGACAGACTTAATGGAAATTTTCACTGAACCCCTTGACTAGCTAATGATGGCATGACATCACGAAAATTTTAGCTTTTCCAATTAACTTTACCTAGAACATCTGAAATGGTTACCAACATGACCTTTCAAAAACTTGGGTTTAAAATTCCAAAAATTGTTAAATGGTTAAGATGATTGAGAATTTCCTTTGCGTACAAATTCTGAATATTTTTTCCTTTAATTGTACTAAGGTATATAAACTGACATGTTAGATTTAGAGATTACTGGAACTTCATCAAATTTCATTACATAACCATTTGTAGTTATAAAAAAATCTTGGAGTCAAAGTAATTAAGACTTGTGTAACTTATTACTAATAGTTATAGTACTTGGCCATAAATGAACACTTAATGGTTGGTAGTAGAATGTAATGGAACAATGAAATGGAAGCTGAGCGTTTGTTTAAACTTGTCAATAGAGAACTGACTATCCAACAGTATTGGGAGAGGTTATATTCAAGTAAATACTGAAAACTTAACGAGGTAATGTGAACGATGGATACAAAACTCCGCAAGTGATGATAACCTGAGGTACCGTTATGGCTAACTTAACTGGTAGATATGTAAGTGGAAGCAGAGTTGATATAAGAAAATCAGTGGCCTTCATTGAAATATTATGCTCTTGCACTGAAGGAAACAGCTATGCAGAGTTCTGACGTACCAGGTTTTTAGGACTTGCCCCCTAGAGAATTAAATTTAATACTCTTATCGACAATATAATTCATCACAGTAAACAAGTCTTACACTTCAATGTTTATGCAAAATACTTACAAATCGGGATTTTTCTGTAACCATAAAGGAACATTACAAGAATGCCACCTAACCGGTAGAGCAGTTGTAATCGTTCAAATTTTTACTGAAGTGTTTATTAGATAATTCCACTTCACATTTTTGTCAGGTTTAGTCAAATATATTTCAAGATTGCTTGATTGAAGTTACCATGTTGTAATTTCAATTAGTTCTGCCTATTTGCATAGTCATTACATTAAGTTCTGTGATATCTCTTAAGGCCTGTCCACACGACCGGGGCTGATCGGCGTGCTCCAGGGTTGACGGGCAAATTCTGGCGGACTTATCCGTGAATATTGTCCACACGGGTGAGGCGATGGAGAGGTGGGCGTGCCCGACGATGCCAGTAGTGTGTTCAGTGCGGTACGATAAACATGTTGCTTACCGCAAAGAAGAAGATAGTGTAGCATGATAATTGCTTTGTGTGTGATGAAAAAGAGGAGAATATGGTGCAAAGAATGGCTCAGTAAAAGAAATGTATATGGTTCACGTACGTCTGCCAGGGTCGAAGCTCAAGCCATCGGGCACCACCATGGTGATTTTGCTACAACACCCATCGGGCAATTTGACGGTTTGCCCGTCAAGTGTGCCTGTTAGAGGGGAAATCCGCCGATCAGGCCCGATCGTGTGGACAGGCCTTTAGTCTTCCCGTCATCTTTAACTTTTATCGGGTGCTTAAAGGTGAACACTTTTGGTTAACTTTGTCGGTATTAGTCGAGGTCGGCAGTAGCAAGTTTCTTTTGAGAGGGAAATTGCTTTTAGGCAGTGATTGAAGATCAATAAAACCTTTTTCATACAATTCATAAATGATCCAGAACCTAGCTAAAAAAAATTTAAATCCTGCGTTCTTGAAGTCCAGTAAATAATTCCAAAAGATACTACTAAATGCTGGGAATGCTGTATTTTCTCCTACTTGAGCCATTTTAAAGTGATAGTTGTAGTTACATGAAATTTGATAACACCAAAGTTGTAGGCATTTTTTTTTATTCTGGAGCACATTGATCATAACACATTTGTCTTGTGGGAATCCATTTACCATGTCATTTTGGTTCAGAGTTGTCCATTCTAAGACTACAACTACCTGGGCAATTAAGATGTTGATGCACTGGAAATATTGTCCAGTTTTGAAGCTTGAAAATGTATTTGGAACTTGGGTTAAAGCTTTTCAATTAGACTTTGAAGCTTTAATGTATATAACTAATAAAACCTAATAGGTACTTGAAAAAAAAAAAACAAACCTGAAACCGGTCTCTCAGACTGGGTTTCGCTGATGCTCATTAGTTTATACGTGGATTTAAAATGTGCAAATGGAGAGTTCAACTCTTGATGTTGCTGAGGCATTGCATATCAGCAGTTAACCACCATTTGTACCAAAGTCCTTATGACCCAAAGGGTCATTCAGCGCTATGACGACAATGAATGAAAAGGGAAATTATACACTCTCTCTCCCTCTCTCTCTCTCTCTTGTTAGGATATAGATCTAGCTTATTTATCGATTCTGTATTAATATAACGTCAACGCAAAAGGCACCATACCAACATAATTGCCGACACCAACACTGCTTTGGTACCCGAGACGTCTAATGTAACTTCAAACACAAGTTTAGCATTTCAGCTGTATCTAACAGCCTAACAATCACCAACAATACATACAGCACAAACGCCTAGCACCAATGTTCCAGCCCACACCAACGCTTCAGTTTACCAACAAAAAGCGCATGTGCTGCCATTAGTGTTCCACAAACACGACTAACAGACATCGCAGCTAGCCCATGATTTCATATATTTAATATCAAAGCTTTTTAAAAGTTAAGGTTATACTAGAAATGTAGTATTTGAGTGACTGTAAATGTTTCATTATACTGAGTTTTAAATAAGATCGTAATTTATTGTATTGTTATATAGGCAGTTATTTAAAAAAAAACTACCATGGTGTCGTTCCCCTTAGTTTGCTGGTAAAAATGTGAAGTGTGTGTTGGCTTAATATTTCATGGTTTTATGATTTCAAGGTTATTTTTGTGATTTCGGTAATCTAAATGAGATTGACTTAAAAGGCAAACCTGTCAATGATTTGAGAAAGCATGCCACTCATAAGGAGAAAGAGGAATTTTATCTCGTGTAAATAGTTCATACCAGTTTTTGAAAACTCGGTAATGGATTAAGCATTGTAAAGCTAACAACTGTGGGTCATAAACCTTTCCCACCAGAAGCTGTCACTATGACGTCACATGTAAGGATGGCATCAAATATTTTCACTAATTTGGGAGCTTGCTTCTTCCTTTCTGCTTTCTCCTCTTCTCTCTTTTAACTTCCTCCCTCCTCTCCTTTTTCTTTCCTGTCTCCTCTCCCTTTTCCTTCCTCTCTCCTCTCATTTTGTCTTACTTCCCTTCTTCCTTTCCTCTTGCATTTCTGTTCATCTCTACGTTTCAACATTTCTCCTCCCCTCTTCTACCTTCCCTCACCTCATCAAATTATTATTATTAAATTTTCGTCCCAAACACCCTGCCCGGTTTTCTGTTATCCTCCTCATCTCGCTATCCTCCACCCTGACCACCGGTTCCTCCCTCAGGTCTTTAGAGTAGATTGGCAAAAGAAATTCTACCCAAAACTGCTTGCTCTGTATTGTTCAGTTTTGTACCTGAAGAACCACTTTCTTTTGAGCATACTGTTGCTTTCCACTCCTTTGGATTCGCATTGTGATATTTGTGGTCGCATCTTCAAGGCAGTTTTCCTTTTCTCAAGACACTTTTCCCAAGCATTAAATGCCTCCGATGAAACATTCACAAAAGGTTGCATAATGATAGATTGGCAGCGTGGCCACCGTTACCATCATTTCTTGTACTCCTTCGATTGCATGGTTCTTGGCTTGAATATTTTCTTTAAATGCTCCGGAACCTCATTCCTACTTTTTTCCCCATGGTTTCAACCTTCAAAAGGTGATACATCGCTTTCTCACTCTTGTCTATACTATTGTGCCTGGTCTATTATGGGGTACTTGGTAAATGTTCGAGTTGCAATGATCAAAAGTTCAAATTCTTTTAAAACTAACTTTTTTATATCAGATAACTCAATAAATACCCTTATTAGAGATTCACCTTTCTCCTTTCCACATAATTAAATATTTACCTGAATAAGCCGAAAACACTAAAAAAAACAGAACTTTTGTACGGTGAATGTTTTGATACGAAATTCCTCATGGATGCTGTACTAATTAGTTATTTGAATTAAATTTTCCTAACAGATTTCCAAATTTGTGTATATTACATTGAATTGTGTCAATTTCAACTGCTAAATCAACATGGTCTTTGGCGAGATTATCTCTCGTGCTTTTTTTCCTTTTCGAAAAGGTTAATGGTTAATATAAATAACTAACTACTCATTTCTAACTATGTACGTCATATAAAATTAAATAGTCTTATTCGTTGGCATTTTCATATCGGCTGAAAACTCCCGACAAATTTTCAGTTCCATCTAGCGGTGCTTAAACCCATGGGAATGGATTGGATTTCTGAAATCTGAGTTAACAGACCACACCTTCTAGTATATGTACAATATATGCTCAAATATTTCAGATTTCAATGGTTAGATGTGCTGATGCTTTAGTTCGAACTTGAGAAATATTGAATAAATTAGAATTCAACAATCACATTAAGATATTAGTAATCTGATATTTAGGCATAGTAAATTTTTTGGTGTTGCCTTAGTCGGTTAAGACCTTAACCATTTCCAGTATCTATATTCGTAATTTGCAGCATAAAATGGATTTTGTAATTTGGAAGTCAACACTTGACATTTTGCTACATCTCTAATTTTACAACCTTTACACATTATCTCAGTACCAAAGCCATGTTGATTTCCCTCGTTTTAATGTTAAAAATTTCATTTGAAAGGTGACCCTTTAAATATAACCACTTCTTGTTTCTTCAATAAAGACCCGTCCACACGGTCGAACTTTGCCCGACATAATTTGTTCGATGTGACGTCAGTAGCGGAGAAAGTGCAGGTAAGGTTCTGACTTTCCCGCTCCTGACGTCACATCGAACAAAGTCTGTCGGGCAAAGTTCGACCGTGTGGACGGGGCTTAACATGGTGCTTAGTCTGAATGTATAATTCATCCCCAGTCTACTAAAAGATTCCAGAAAATCACTTTAACTATAGGTATAAACACTTCAATGGGGTTATTCAGCGTCTGTAAAACTGCAAGTATATAATACTGAAATTATGGTTTGAGAGATTATGATGAATTTAGCCACTGGCAGCGTATACAGTCAGTTTAGGTTTTATTATGTTATTTTAATGTTAATTGGAATTAAAACTTGAAATTTTCATAGCGGAATGATTTAATCCCACCATGCAACATGAGCAATTTCTTAACTCAGACATTCAAACATATGCAACTGAGCAAGCAATGTTCCCAAAAGCTTATAGCTAAGGGAAGAGTGCTCCATATTTTTTTTGATAGTTCCTGTGTACTATTTTATTTGGAAAACATTAACATTTCTTAGGACTTGTCATTCGTCTATCTTTTCCTGTCATGTATAAGGTTTAAGCATATAATGAAAATATTAAAACCATTCTAATGAGTTATGTTAGTTAATGTAGGCTATTGGAGATAATCATGCAATATGTACATGTTTAGTAAAATGGAACGTTTGGAAAATCACATAGGCAAATGAATATGGTGATTTTAAAATTTAGTGATATAAGCGTACTGCAAGGGAGAAGCACCAGCCATAGGTAGTAGTTTTGTGTTGTTGCGGTTTTCCTTAGGGAGAGGGGGGGGGGGGGGGGGGGGGGGGGGGGGGTTAAGGGGACGCACCATATGTATTTGCACTCTTGGTTTTCCAAATGCTCCAATCTTAGCAGGTTTTGTATGTGACAGTTATTAAACATTTACATGTTGGTGTTGTGAAGCAGCCTTTACTGTTTAGCTACCATAAGCTATTTTTTGCTATGACAAGCATTTGAAGTATATCAGTTTGCTTTTTTATACAATTTTGTTCACTGGTAGTGTCAAGTTTACTTAGTGAATTAACTCTCGGGTATGTTTTGCAAAATTGTTCATCAATGTTATTTATGGTACTGTAGTACTTTGTACAAAAATTATTTCAAAATTAGCACTGCTGCTTCGATTGAATTAATTTTAGAGAGCACTTTTAACAAAAAAATGCTTGGTAAGGACTTGAATAAAGATGGCCCCTTAAAGCATGCTTTTATTTGCAAAGTTAAAGAGTAGTTAATATAAAACTTCAATACCGTACCTACTTTTTTGGTAAATTTTACACTTCAATCCCGTACCTTTTTTTTTTTTTTTTTTTTTTAAATACAATACTCAGTCCCCCCCTCAAATAAGGGCTAACCTTAGGAATTGAGCTGCCTGACACCAAAGGAGACTTACCCGCCATCCTACTTGACAGATGCTTTTCACAAAGTTCATAAATGACCCCAAACCAGTTCCCTTGACAAGTATGGTGTTGTGCTGCTTCTCTGAATGGAGACAATTACTATGGCATACTTGGTACCTGTGTTCAGTAACTGGGAGCAACTGGTTACCTGGGTAACTTCCAGCTAATTAAAACTAACTGGAATAGGTATCTAAAGCAACTAGATAACCATCCAGAGTTGGATATAACATAAGTGCTGTTCAAGTTTTGTTTGAGATATTATTTGAAAGATAGCAAATTCTCAAAGAAATTTTTAAAATGTCACAGAACCAAAGGTATCTTGGACATAGAGACACGCTCCGAGTTCCAACAGTAACTTAACAGTGTCATTCACTAACTTAGGGCTGGTTGCCTTGTTAAATCAACATTTTAAGACATTAGCCAAATTAAGATTCAACACAATGCAGTTTAATACCCTGTGAGGACCTTTGGATGGTCAGGCTGGCTAATTGGTATTACAAATAACTTAGATAACAAGAGCAGCAAGTAATGGTCTGTCTCAAATTACAATTACCTGACCTTTCATAACTTAACTTCATAAGTTAGTTCCAGCATTATCTATACAGAGGCTGAACAACAAAACACAGTTGAAACATTGTCATTTAATATATTAAAGCAAACAGCTACCTTGAATCTGTAATAGGTCTTAATAGATTATTAAACCCTGGCACTACAAACACTGCAGGCACTTCAAGGTACTCCTCCAAATATCCTTTACAAGCAACTGATATTCCACATTGCAAATGAATCCAAACAAATGCGACCCTCATCATTATTTCCTTCACATACAAGACTCAAACAATCTCAAGTATGCTAAGGCCAAAGAAAACTTATCCTCTCTTCCACTTTCTTCAATCAAATATTGCCCAATAAAAATGAAAAGAACAACTGAATCAGAAAAAAACTCAATGCAAAATGTAGTAAAAATCCAATAAAGAAACTCAATGCAAAATGCAGTAAAAATCCAATAAAGAAACTCAATGCAAAATGCAGTAAAAATCCAATAAAGACGAGAAAATCAAGACAATAAATTTGCCAACAATCAAAGAGTAATTTCATTCACATACTACACACCTCACAGAGGTATTTCCAACTTTTCTCGTTAACATAGTCATTGGAATTCTACCCACTCAACATTCCATAAAAGGCTGAGATCTTTATAAAAGTTCATGATGTACCAGCTATCTACAAAAGGATAAAACATGCCAAAGTTAAATTGCAATAATCCCTGGCACTTAAAAAGGGAAATTACCTGGCTTACACTTTAAAACCAATGATAACAAAACCAAAGTAGGGTCACTCAAATACAAATGTCCATCAAATAATGTCCAACTTTATAAATCCCTTTAAGAATGGATAAAAAACACTTTAAAAGCCAATGATAACAAAACCATAGTAGGGTTTCTCAAATACAACTGTCCATCAAATAATATCCAACTTTAGAAATCCCTCAAAGAATGGATAGAAAACTGTGCAAACTTTGGAGTGACAATAGGCTGAACTCTAACACCAAATAAAAAATCAAAAGTTCAAAAAACAATTAAATGGATTTGCTACCCTTCATGGCATTATGTACTTCAACAAGGAATCTATCTGTCATCTACTTAAACATATTGTAAGTGCAAACAACAAGATCTCGAATTTAAAAGTTCATATCCTAACAAACCTAACCAGAAGAAAGATTCCATGCAAAATTGCAAAAACGGCATTAATAATAACCACTCCTGCACCAAGCTACATCTGTTATGGGGAGAAACTTGATATGGCCCTGCCCTTGACTCATAAATATGTATTAAAAACAATCAATTAAAAACATTACAACAAGGGAAAAGAGCACCTCGCACCTTATGCGCTTAAGCCTTAAGAAGCATGAAAATCAGGATTCCTTTAAAATTCAAAGTCAGTTTACTTAACAGTGAAAAGATTTGCACTGAACACTACTAAAGCAGACCTCAAATAAAGTATTCAGCACCTACGAACAATTCTAGGTAATTAACTATTCCAGTCTCGATATTAAAGAGGACATTAGTCCCACAGACGTGAATAGCATAAATATTATCAATGAGATCAACTGATCAAAACATTCCTGCAGCAACTGTAGCTTTTTTTCCATCTTTTTCTGCAAAGTTGGAGATTGTGAGACAATGTCTGCAACCTGCAAATGGGACTTGCAATAATTGCTGGAGTAATATAAGGTTCATTTCACAACATCTAGCAAACTAAAGAAAAACACTCCACACAGATCCCCCAAAATATTTTATACTACTCACAACAACCAACCTAAAAACAACAGACAATCAATAGCAAGCAAACAAGCACAGGTCTCTGCACACCACAACACATTAAAAAAAATTAACCCCAAAGTGTCTACTATGCATGGAGATCAACCTCATACCCCCACCTAATAGACAGTAGTCATATATTTATTTGTACAGAAGAATAAAATCTTTCCACTTCATCATACACTCACGGCTTGTAACAACAAGCATGATAATCATGCAGATAGTCTACTATAAGTCTCACTCACCTGCCTCCATTATCTTCTGAACATTTCTTGAAAACATCTACATACCTGTATCACAGTCTTACAATGAGATAAAATATGCTCCGTCAGATGAAGCAGAGAAAACATTATCAACAGGCCACCACTTGATTTAAAATGTACTTAAAGCATCCTTTACTTGTTGCTTTTACTTTAGGTGCATTTAGAGGGCAAATAGCACTCTACTTACAACTTTACAATGATTGTGAAGGCAAGGGAAAATCCATGCCATAGTACTGATTGTCCGTTGTGTTTAGGTTGGTTGTTGTGAGTAGTATAAAATATTTGGGGAGATCTGTGTGGAGTGCTTTTCTCTAGTTAACTAGAGGTTGTGAAATGAACCTTATATTGCTCCAGATATTATTGCAAGTCCCATTTGCAGGTTGCAGACATTGTCTCACAATTTCCAACTTACTTTGGAGAAAAAAATGAAAAAAAAGCTACAGATGCTTCGGGAATTTTTATGCTATTCACAACAATTATCACAACTGAACCTTTATACAACAATCAATTAATATCATCCAAACAAGGAGCAACCTTTGCATCCCAAAATAGTTTGAAAATTTATTTCTAAATAAATTTCAAGTAGCATAAGAATCATGAGAAACAATCATGTTGACCATATAGCCAACCTAGACTGAACTATGAAGCAGTAAAAGTTCCCATACAACTTCAAAATAAACAAAGGGATTAAAATCCTTAAAATCAGAATTGACAATAAGTGCAACCAGGCAGAGGCTCTTACATAGGTCAAGATTTCCAAAATGATATCAAGAAGCCAAAAACTTTCAATTACTTCCCCTCACCAAGGGTACTTAGAATATAGCAGAATTAAAGTATAGTTTAGGCTATGACTAAAATTGAGAATACTAAATAGACATCAAGAAGCCTGAAACACTATCAACAAACAACTCAAGACATTCTAGTCATTACCTTCTTCAGTGGTTCTGAGTTCTCTCTCAGATTTGACTAAGCTTGAACAACACTTCATCTTAAATCTACACACATCCACCATGGCATCCTATATTTTTACATTACCAAAATAAAAACCTTCAACAAAATGGACTGGAACATATATAAACTTTCTTGGATATCCTGCCCAAATTTTCAGTAACACCCTCTTCTCCTTACTAGTTCCATATATAAAAAAAACAGCTTATCTCTTAAATTCTTTGCTATCCCAATAACAATCTCATTCCAAGCTTTTCTAACAACTTTTCTGAATCTAAGCTGAAGGTAGTAGGGTCCATAATCCATCAATATCCACTTCTATTATGTATCTAGAACTTGAATGCACAGAACAAATCAGCACATATAGCTTACTTCATTATAAAAAAATTTATGCTAAAATAGTTCAGCTTATCACAAAGACCACAACAACTGTCCCAAGAACTAGCATAACCTTATACATTTTTCACATTGTGAAAACCAAAATAAGCCACCCAAATACAACTGTCCATCAAACACCTACAACCTTTATAAACCCTCCTGGAATAGGTTAAAAACTAAATCCATTTAAACGCCCCCCCCAAAAAAAAAAAAAATCATTAGAATAAAAAAACAACAGAACAACTTTTCACTGCCTTACAATATCTGTAAGAAACACTTCCCAACTGCTTTTAGACATTATATTGCTTGGTCACCGATTTAAACATATGTATCTCTGGTCTTAAAAGCCTAATAGCATACGTAAAACACGAAATGCAAACATGTCTTACGGACAACCATTCAATTATAAGAAAGGTCAATGTTTTAGAACACTGAGGGAATGATCCAGACCTCAAACAAAGGGTTCATTACGGTGTTCAAGGTCTACTACTAGTGGTTATATATAGTGAAGAGCCTGCAAGACAGAATAGATCTAATAAGGCATTACACTAAGGATAAACATGAATGAAATGAAACTAAAACAAATGGTTATTAACAAACACCATCTTATTATTCTGCAAATATTTACTGCAAAACAATATTCCAGTGTCCCACATTAATTACCCTGACTGGCTGCCAATAGTTTAGCGTAAATCTCAGGTTATACAGGCACTAAATTTCACTCTTAAATATCTAAATACTGAGCTTTCCATGATCTCCTCTTGCTTAATTGTTCATCTTCCTAAGTTTTCTCAGTTTCACCTCCTGGAAATAAATCCTTTTGGGCATGACCTGTTTTCACTAGATTAGTTTAAAGGAATTTTAAATCACTTTTGGGTAGAAAGCTAAATAGCAAATAGCTAAGCGTTTTAGAGTCCAATTATAGCAAAGGTGAAGTTACTGAAGTCCTCTAGCGAAAACTACGGAACTCCGTTTTCCTTGCATAAACCTGGCACAGTGTAAGGACAATGCCCTGCTGACATGACTGGAAGTAAGCGCGATAACCCTTCGATAAAACTTTCAAATTATTTCATTTCCTTGAGCCCCTAACTCTGATTACAAAATATCTGTCAATGTTAACAAACAATCTTAACAAAACCAAAAATGGAAAGCAATAAAAGCCCACATACTAAAGAAAAAGAGACATTAAAATGGGTACTGCATTTCCCTTCAACTAACCATTAACTATGATTCTGAATCGGACCAGGTAGTATTTAAAATCAACCATCCAAAATGAGCAAATATGAGATGAACAATGGTTAAAACAGAGACCATTTCCTATTGGTGGTAAAAACTTTGAAGTCAACACGATAAAACTTAAATGATCGTAGATTCCTTGAGTTTACTACAATCAAAAACAAATGTTTGCTACACCCACTTCCAGGACTTGCCAAAACTATAAGCTAACATCCTCTTAAGTAAATGACGGATTCACAATCTTACTTAACAATGTCTCTACAGATATTTTTATACTGTATAGATAAGTTCAGTTCAACCTAATGCATAAGATTTCAATATTGCATTCCAAGTTTCCTAAGTCTTATTAAGCAGACACAAAAGACTACCTATTCAGATCAAATTTCACAATATGAGTCCCATGAAAAATCAGGAGATATTTTCTAGGTTACTAATCCTTTCAGTCATAAACACAGTTATTTTCTGGGCTATCATCACCATATCTAAAAAAATATGGATTTTGGGCAATTACAGTAGACATCTTTAGAATATTGGATATTCTGTTTACCAAAGCTTTCTTTTCACTCTCAAAGTACCATGTGAGATCTATGGCTCATTCTCTTGCTTTTTGAAGATTATATTTTCATATCAAAAGGCCTAAACATTTAGATCATGTCATGTATTAGGGGAGTTAGCTAACAAAACCAAACTAAATTGCCTGAATAAAATACTTTATAAAAAAGAAACCTTCCAGATCTATTGGGAAGTTCTCTGAGCATGTGCGATATAAACAGTACTTCCCAATACATATTCGTGTCTTTCATAATAATATTCAGGATAACCTGATCAACAAGAGTTCTTCAAAATAACAATAAAATTGCAGTCAAAAGATGGTCTTGGTCCACTAAAAGATTTAAGAAACCTCAATCCACTTGTTATTCTATCCAAAAATATGTGATTCGGTTAAGTTTTCCTCAAGTCACACCAAGTTTAAGAGTACCATTGGTTCTGAGATATTTTAAATACATCTGAGAATTTAGGTTCTACTAAATAATACTCTCTTTACCAGTAAACTAACACTTCATCAATACAGTCTTCAGCTATAACCATCTTAAGATTAAGTTACTTGCTGGTTTGCTTACTTATTCTAGTTAAAATCAGCCAACTGAAAGTTGTCCGTGTGACAAATTTCTCCCAGTGACAAATAACACAGACTTGCCATATACCCACTAATTATCTCCATGAACAGAATACACAACACCATACCTGGCATGGGAGTAGTTCAAGTACCATTTATGACTCATCTATGGCATCTGGTAGCAGGACAGCATCAAGAAGGTCCACTCGCACAACAAGCAATTCAGTATCCTAAGGTCAGTCCCTTGGTGCATATCTTTATTGTTTCCAGTTACATAACCATTACAGTATCAAACCTGGAAGAGAAATTCAGCTTTAGGTTCAAAACAGCAACAATTACATAGATTACAAAATGAATTTCCTTATGACATAAGCCAAGCCTAAAACCATGTTTAGCCCCAAATAATGCTAAATTCACAAATTATTTATCATGTTTCACAATCAAAACATACCTCTCTAGGCCTTTTAGTGTTATTAACTTATACATATAACTAATACTATACTTTTAAACAATTTTTTTTAAGTATTATGCTATTTTACTTAAATCACATCACTGTCAGCCTGCTAAACCAATCTTAAATGTTTGAAGATTTCTACTCTCATAAGTTGAATACTGGGTAAAACATCAGTCAGTTTCCTACATTTCATATGCTGAAACCAAATGCTTTCCATCGAAAACTTTTTTGTTTCTAATTGCACCTTGCAGAATCAAGAGCAAGCTACATCAATAATATAAAATTTATACCTGGCAATTTATTCACTTTATACATTTCACACTAGCTTTAGAATGATGTAATTAAGAGAAAAATTTTACTATAATTCTAATTCCTTGATTTCTCTGTGGACAGGATTATCTACTATATTAGATTATGCAAAAAGAGTTATGTATTACATATGTACAAATGCAGAGGTTAACCTAAGAGGCAAATTTGTCCACCTAACATCGTTATTGTTGCATTTCATTTACATTAAACCTATGTCAATATAAATAAAGTAGCAACAAAACATGGCCTATCCAGAATAGTTTCTTCTAAAATGACAAGTCAAAACTACAGCACCAGAAGTTTGAAGTTCAAGAAGTTTGACAATGAACTGGGACAATAACAAATGGAAAAGGGGAAATGTAGCCAATAGTGAAGGGCCCTACAATAAAACTCACTGACCTAATCAAAACTAGCAAGATAAGGAACATACTGGTGGTATGAATTCTTACTTAAAGCTGAAAATGGAGAGAGGGGTCACAAACATGTCCAAACTTATGTCAAAGGATCACAACTAAATTTCCTTACAAAGAAAAAGTTCTCTCTTACAATATCCTAATTATCTACAGTTATTATACAGTACAGGTATATAATAACTTTACATATACGTACGACATAATACATAAAATAGGCGACAGAAGTGGCCAAACCAATTGACTCTAAGAGGATTTTACAAATAAATAATTCTAAACAGTCAGTTACATACATTTAAATAATTTACAAACCATCTCAACTAAATGACTATATAACAGTAAACTATACTGTATTAAAATTTACAAGGAAATTCTTACTGATTTTTAACAAACTGAAAATTTCAGGAACAAAACTAAAAATACTGAAAATTTTTAACATTATACAATCTGTAAACCTACTGATCTACAGGAACCTGAATCCCTTCCCTTTGATAATAAGTTAAGCATGCATTATAGGAACTGAATGCATATAAAAAAAACTCAATGAAAAGAAATAATTGAAAGAAAAAAACTCAAAGAAAAGAAATACTTGAAAGTAGTTTTCACAAAAATATAGAGACTTACCATGAAACCACTGAATTTCTCATGAATACTAAGTTTATAATTCTACTGATAATTCAACAATGTTTTCGGCAGACACAGAGAATCTGAATTTTTGGGTTTAAAACTAGTGAAACAGTAATTAGAAAAACTTCAAACTTTGAAGACATCATTAGTGAGGGGTGGGGGGAGGGCTGGTTTATTAGCCTATAGTTTGTCTTTATCTGGTATGCTGACCACAATAAGATTTTGATATTAGAGTCGGTAAAGAAAAGCACTGAGTATGAGCATGAAAAGATATTTATGCCTATATAGCTAGCTATCATAATCCGCGAAATATTGACTGATTCTTCAAGTTTCTGGTATGACTCTTGGACTGTATTTGAACTCAAAAGTTTCGTACTATTTTGAACTTGGTGATGATATAAATGATCATAAGTCCTTACAATGACTTTATTATATGAATGTGTATAGGTAAAGTGCAGACTGGGACCGGAAAGAGGGGGGGGGGGGGGTGGGGGGGGGGGGGGTTTATGACGATAAAACACTAATCATTCCAACACTACAAGATATACTAAAAAGTTATCTCTTATTTTTGTGTGTTTGTATGGTGTTTTTATGTTGCATGGAACCAGTGGTTATTCAGCAACGGTTTAGGATGTCTTGTACCTCCCTCCAAGTATGAGTCTATCCTATTGTTAAGGGGTTATAACCGAAGGTTTGTTCTCGTATGAACAAATGACAAATTTTCTAAGACAATTTGTATTTTTCATACCAACAAACCTGAGGTCTTAACATTATACTGCCTGCCTCTAGCCGCCCCTCTGTTTGTTAAGACATCCTGAGTTGGGAAAGACTGACGCGGTGGAGTAGGTGCGTGGTCTTTGACCACTCTTGATCCGGTCTACGCATGCGTTGCCAGATATCACAAGATTCCTTGCTTTCATCTGCTTTTTAACCGGATCCAGCTAGGCACTAGAAATTATCCTATTCTTAAGACCTCAGGTTTGTAGCTATGAAAAATACAAATTGTCTTAGAAAATTTGTTATTTCGTCTCCTTATACATCTCATCAGACTTATTTTGCTGTCATTGGCCTTCCTTTCAAACTTTTTCCCCTCAACTCTTTTTCATTGTAGTAAGTCTTACGTCTTACTCTGTCATGGTGAGAGTTACTGAAGCTGAACATTCTAGGATTTTTTCAGCAACTTTGTGATTGAAGAACAAATTCTTTTGTAAAAGGTGTGTTATAATGTGCCCTCTTTCTGTTCAAATATTTGATCTCTGTAGGAATCCAACTTTGGTTTTCTACAAGAAAAGTCAATTCCAGTTGTTCATCAAAATCCAAATGACATTTGATGCAACAGGTACTTTTTTCAATTAAGTTGAAGGAATGTTATGCATTCCATTTATCCACTCCATATATACTAAAGTTTAGTTAATACATGCTTAACCCATTTGCTCTGCGATAGCTACTGCTCTCCTCATTCATCATTCTTTTGATTCTAGTTTTTTTGTAGAGTATTCTATAATAAGAATGATATTTAAATACATGAAGCAAATTATAATTATAATACATTAGATACAGTTTTAATTTATGATCATGGTTGTTCATATCTCTGAAAGTTTGCAAAGCCCCGTCCACATGGTCGAACTTTGTCCGACAGACTTTGTTCGATGAGAAACTGCGGATAAGGTTCTGACTTTTCTCGCTTCTGACATCACATCGAACAAAGTCTGTCGGGCAAAGTTCGACCGTGTGGACGGGGCTTAAGTAGAGAAGTATCTGTATATTTATTTATGCCATGTGTATATAGTAATATACTGTACCTAATATTGTATTTACTTTCTTGAATTTCAGATAGTATTTATAACTCGTTTTATTCTAGTTGTTCGTAATTTGAAAATTGAATTGCTCTTAGTTGTTGTATAGGCTTTTTTTTACACACAAGAATTGTTCATTCTCCATTACATATTTAATATTTGATGAATAATTATAGACGATTAATATGAACAGCTATATCAATACATTTAGAAGTGTGATGATTCTAATATTCATCTTGTTTGATCAGTAGATTATTATGAAAGGCTATCTTGAAACTGCTGCATGATTTTCTCCGAGTACAGTATGTATATGGTTATTGTAAAGTTTTCTTTAAGTAATTAGGTAGATATCTTATCCAACACAGTTATTTTTAGATGTAGGAAATCACACTGAAGTACTAAGAGCAATTATTTTCCATTTCAGATTATTGGCCCATTTGCTGATCTCCCAGTAATTCTTCCATGAAGGCTAAATTACACTAAAACAAGAAACAAGGAATTATTAAAGCTTTTTATTATTCGAGTATTGAGATCAGAAGGTTTGAGCTGTTTATGTACAATTTGTATGCATGTAAGGCTGAATACACGTTACTTTTTGGTTTACTTTTGTAAAAGGGACTCTTGTAAAACTTTATTGAAATTCTTTTTATACATTGTAATTTTGACAAATTCAATAAGCGTAATTATAAGTGTTGCTGTGCTAACGAAACAGGTGAGAGGAAGCTTATTCTTAACATTATGAACTCCATTAGAAATTTTTTTCTACTTTTTACTTTGATACTGCCACATGTGCATGATTGAAGGCAATTTCAAGTTTTCTTTATATTCCTGATATTTCATCATTTGGCAGATAGCTAATTCCGATTATGGGTGGATAGTTAAAGCTTTATGCTACTCAGTTCTGTAATTACAAATTTGTCTCCTTCCAGTTGCCATGAACAAACAATGCATGGAAAGATTTTGTACAGGTGTAAATTGTATGCTCATTTATCCATTTAAGTTTCTTAAGTTGCCATTATGAATTAGGAGGGGTGTTTTCCCAATGTTACATTCCCAACAAAAACTTTGCAATTGTTATGGCTTGGGTTTTGCTATGATACAAAGTAGCTTTTGCAGCTTCCAAGGAAAGACTTCCTGGTATTCTTTACATTATTTACTGTAACTTATTATTGTTTTAGGTCTTTTAGATGGTTTATTGATAGGCAGAATGTGTTCCAATAATTTTGTATCTAGCAAAAGGAAGAAAATAATCTATCATTTGCTTTCAGATTTCATGTTTGATTTTCCATACGTAGTTTCTCAGTTCTGAACTAAAGGGAATCGGTTTATATAATGAAGTCTTAGTTGTAAGTTTAGTATTACTAGTTGTGAATGCTTATTCAATGAATTATTTCAATAATATCCTCTTAATCTCTCAATCAATATGTCCTCTACATGAGATCACTGTTCACATCTTGTAGAGGAACTGCTTTGGTTAGTTTATGATAACAAGGAAAATAATTTTACAATTTTGTATAACATTAATGGGTTCTGCCTGTTAATAATCTTGTTTGTAATTATTAGAGTACTGCATTTCAGCAGTGGCCAAACTTCCTATTTCAACTGACAATTAAACTTATTGCGATGACAGATACCTCCTCTGATAAATTTGTTGCGTTTTTGTTTCTTATAAAGAATTATGTTGTTTACAATTCAGAAAACTACTCAAATATTATTTATAGTATGCAGATGTTGAACTGTGGGTTGAAAACTAGCAGAGATTAGTTACCTATTGTGTGATTTCTATTTGAGGTCAGTCACTCAAGATAATGATCATATGTAAGCTTCATTTGAAAGAAGGGATCTTACTATTGCCAGCCCTAGTACTAAAAATGTTCTTCAATCTAGCAGGGAACTATAAACTAAGAATTGTGATCCTTTGGTTCTGGGAGGTATTCTTGAATATTTGGTAACATCACTCAGTCATGATATATATGTATCTAGTTCAGAACGTAACACATGAGAGATTCCTAGCGCCTCAGTGGCGTGATTGGTATGATCTTAGCCTACCACCTCGGTGCCCGCGACTTCGATTCTTGGGCATTCCACTGAGGGATCAGAGATGTGGTTCGGAAGTCACGTAAAGCCGTTGGTCCCGTTGCTGAATAACCACTGGTTCCATGCAACATAAAAACACCATCCATCAACCCCCCCCCCCCCCCCCCCCCCCCCCCCCCCCCCCCCCCCCCCCCCGCCCCCTCTCAGTCTGCACTTTACCTTTACACATTCATATAATAAAGTCATTGTAAGGACTTATGATCATTTACATCATCAGCAAGTTCAAAATAGCACGAAAATTTTGAGTTCAAATACAGTCCAAGAGTTATACCAGAAACTTGAATAGTCAGTCAATATTTAGCGAATTGTGATAGCTAGCTAGATAGGCATAAATATCTTTTCATGCTCATACTCAGTGCTTTTCTTTACCGACTCTAATATCAAAATCTTATTGTGGTAGCATACCAGATAAAGACAAAACTATGGGCTGCTAAAATCAGCCCCCCCCCCCCCCCCCCCCCCCCCCCCCCCCCCCCCCAAACAAACCCCCCCCCCCCCCAAAATGGTGTCTTCAAAGTTTGAAGTTTTTCTAATTACTATTTCACTAGTTTAAACCCAAAAATTCACATTCACTGTGTCTGCCAAAACCAGAGTTGAATTATCAGTAGAAATTATAAGCTTAGTATCCATGAGAAATTTCACTGGTTTCATGGTAAGTCTATATTCTTTTGAAAACTACTTTCAAGTATTTCTTTTCTTTGAGTTTTTTTCTTTCAATTATTTCTTTTCATTGAGTTTTTTTTATATGCATTCAGTTCCTATAATGCATGCTTAACTTATTATCAAAGGGAAGGGATTCAGGTTCCTGTAGATCAGTAGGTTTACAGATTGTATAATGTTAAAAATTTGCATTATTTTTAGTTTTGTTCCTGAACTTTTCAGTTTGTTAAAAATCAGTAAGAATTTCCTTGTAAATTTTAATACAGGATAGTTATCTGTTATATGGTCATTTAGCTGTGATGGCTTGTAAATTATTTGAATATATGTAACTGACTGTTTAGAATTATTCATTTGTAAAATCCTCTTAGAGTCAATTGGTTTGGCCACTTCTGTCGCCTATTTTATGTATAATGTCGTACGTATATGTAAAGTTATTATATACCTGTACTATATAATAACTGTAGATAATTAGGATATTGTAAGACAGAACTTTTTCTTTGTAAGGAAATTTAGTTGTGATCCTTTAACATAAGTTTGGACATGTTTGTGACCCCTCTCTCCATTTTCAGCTTTAAGTAAGAATTCATGCCACCAGTATGTTCCTTATCTTGTTAGTTTTGATTAGGTCAGTGAGTTTTATTGCAGGGCCCTTCACTATTGGCTACATTTCCCCTTTTTCATTTGTTATTGTCCCAGTTAATTGTCCAACTTCTTGAACTTCAATCTTCTGGTGCTGTAGTTTTGACTTGTCATTTTAGAAGAAACTATTCTGGATAGGCCATGTTTCGTTGCTATTTTATTTATATTGACATAGGTTTAATGTTAATGAAATGCAACAATAATGATGTTAGGTGGACAAATTTGCCACTTAAGTTAACCTCTGCATTTGTACATATGTAATACATAACTCTTTTTTGCATAATTTAATATAGTAGATAATCATGTCCACAGAGAAATCAAGGAATTAGAATTATAGTAAAATTTTTCTCTTAATTACATCTTTCTAAAGCTAGTGTGAAATGTATAAAGTGAATAAATTGCCAGGTATAATTTTTATATTATTGATGTAGCTTCCTCTTGTTTTTGCAAGGTGCAATTAGAAACAAAAAAGTTTTTTTATGGAAAGCATTTGGTTTCAGCATATGAAATGTAGGAAACAGACTGATGTTTTACCCAGTATTCAACTTATGAGAGTAGAAATCTTCGAACAATTAAGATTGGTTAAGCAGGTTGACAGTGATATGATTTAAGTAAAATAGCATAATAGTTTGTAAAAAAATTTGCTTTAAAAGTATATTATTAGTTATATGTATAAGTTTCGTAACACTAAAAGACCCAGAGAGGTGTTTTGATTGTGAAACATGATAAATAATTTGTGAATTTAGCATTATTTGGGGCTAAACATGGTTCTAGGCTTATGTCATAAGCCTAGAACTATGTAATTGTTGCTGTTTTGAACCTAAAGCTGAAATTCTCTTCCAGGTTTGATACTATAATGGTTATGTAACTGGAAACAATAAAGATATGCACCAAGGGACTGACTTTAGGATACTGAATTGCTTGTTGTGCGAGTGGACCTCTGCTGTCCTGCTACCAGACGCCATAGATGAGTCATAAATGGTACTTGAACTACTCCCATGCCAGGTATGGTGTTGTGTATTCTGTTCATGGAGATAATTAGTTGGTATATGGCAAGTCTGTGTTATTTATCACTGGTAGACATTTGTCACACGGACAACTTTCAGTTGGCTGATTTTATCTGGAATAAGTAAGCAAACCAGCAAGTAACTTAATCTTAAGATGGTTATAGCTGAAGACTGTATTGATGAAGTGTTAGTTTACTGGTAAAGAGAGTATTATTTTGCTGAACCTAAATTCTCAGATGTATTCAAAATGTGTCAGAACCAATGGTACTCTTAAACTTGGTGGGACTTGAGGAAAACTTAAACGAATCACATATTTCTGGGTAGAATAACAAGTGGATTGAGGTTTCTTAAATCTTTTAGTGGACCAAGACCATCTTTTGACTGCAATTTTATTGTTATTTTGAAGAACTCTTGTTGATCAGGTTATCCTGAATATTATTATGAAAGACATGTGGATGTTTTGGGAAGTACTGTTTATATCACACATACTCAGAGAACTTCCCAATAGACCTATAAGGTTTCTTTTTTATAAAGTATTTTATTCAGGCAATTTAGTTTGGTTTTGTAAGCTAACTCCCATAATACTTGACGTGATCTAAATGTTAAGGCCTTTTGATATGAAAATATAATCTTCAAAAAGCAAGAGAATGAGCCATAGATCTCACATGGTACTTTGAGAGTGAAAAGAAAGCTTTAGTAAACAGAATATCCAATATTCTAAAGATGTCTACTGTAATTGCCCAAAATCCATATCTTTTTTAGATATTGTGATGATAGCCCAGAAAATATCTGTGTTTATGACTGAAAGGATTAGTAACCTAGAAAATATCTCCTGATTTTTCACTGTGCCAGGTTCATGCAAGGAAAATGGAATTCCATAGCTATTTGTTATTTAGCTTTCTACCCAGTGTGCAAGGGGCCCCAAAAGGGATTTATTCCTATAAACTAACAGGTCCTGCCCAAAAGGATTTATTTCCAGCAGGTGAAATGAGAAAACTTAGGAAGATGAACAATTAAGCAATAAGAGATCAATGGGTAACCTGAGATTTACGCTAAACTATTGGCAGCTAGTCAGGGTAATTAATGTAGGACACTGGAATATTGTTTTGAAGTAAAGAATTGCAGAATAATAAGATAATTTTTGTTGATAACCATTTGTTTTAGTTTCATTCCATTCATGTTTAGCCTTAGTATAATGTCTTATTAGATCTATTTTGTCTTGCAGCCACTTCACTATATATAACCACTAGTAGTAGACCTTGAGCACCGTAATGACCCCTTAGTTTGTGGTCTGGATCATTCCCTCAGTGTTCTTATAATTGAATAGTTGTCCTTAAGACATGTTTGCATTTCGTGTTTTACGTACGCTATCAGGCTTTTGAGACCAGAGATACATATGTTTAAATCAGTGACCAAGCACTATAATGTCTACAAGCAGTTGGGAAGTGTGTTTTGCAGATATTGTAAAGCAGTGAAAAGCAGTTGTTCTTTTGGTTTTTTATTCTTATAATTTTTGGGGGGGGGTCGGTTTTAAATGGATGTAGTTTTTAACCTATTCCAGGAGGGTTTATAAAGGTTGTAGGTGTTTGATTGACAGTTGTATTTGGGTGGCATATTTTGGTTTTCCCAATGTGAAAAATTTATAGGTTAGGCTAGTTCTTGGGACAGTTCTTGTGGTCTTTGAGATAAGCTGAGCTATTTTAGCATAAGTTTTTTTTTTTATAATGAAGTAAGCTGTATGTGCTGATTTGTTCTGTGCATTCAAGTTCTTGATACATTATAGAAGTGGATATTGATGGATTATGGACCCTACTACCTTCAGCTTGGATTCAGAAAAGTTGTTAGAAAAGCTTGGAATGATATTGTTATTGGGATAGCAAAGAATATGAGAGATAAGCTGTTTTTTTATATGGAACTAGTAAGGAGAGAAGAGGATGTTACTGAAAATTTGGGCAGGATATCCAAGAAAGTTTATATATGCTCGAGTCCATTTTGTTGATGGTTTTTATTTTGGGAATGTATAAAAATAAGATGCCATGGTGGATGTGTGTAGATTTAAGATGAAGTGTTGTTCATACTTAGTCAAATCTGAGAGAGAACTCAGAACCAACGAAGAAGGTAATGACCAGAATGTCTTGAGTGGTTTGTTGATAGTGTTTCAGGCTTCTTGATGTCTGTTTAGTATTCTCAATTTTAGTCATAGCCTAAACTATGCTTTAATTCTGCTATATTCTAAGTACCCTTGGTGAGGGGAAGTAATTGAAATTTTTGGCTTCTTGATATCATTTTGGAAATCTTGATATCTGTAAGAGCCACTGCCTGGTTGCACTTATTATTGTCAATTCTGATTTTAAGGATTTTAAGCCCTTTGTTTATTTTGAAATTGTATGGGAACTTTCACTGCGACATAGTTCAATCCAGGCTGGTTAGATGGTCAACATGATTGTTTCTCATGATTCTTATGCTCTTGAAATTTATTTAGAAATAAATTTTCAAACTATTTTGGGATGCAAAGGTTGCTCCTTGCTTGGATGATATTAATTGATTGTTGCATATAGGTTCAGTTGTGATAATTGTTGTGAATAGCATAAAAAATTCCTGCAGCAACTGTAGCTTTTTTTCATCTTTATTCTGCAAAGTAAGTTGGTAATTGTGAGACAATGTCTGCAACCTGCAAATGGGACTTGCAATAAATGCTGGAGCAGTATAAGGTTCATTTCACAACATCTAGTAAACTAGAGAAAAACACTCCACACAGATCCCCCAAAATATTTTATACTACTCACAACAACCGACCTAAACACATCAGACAATCAATGCTATGGCATGGATTTTTCCCTGCCTCCACAGTCATTGTAAAGTTGTAAATAGCATTAAGTAAAGGTTGCTTTGAGTACATTTTGGTCAAGTGGTGGCCTGTTGATAGTTTTCTAAGAAACTTAGAATCTGGTGATGATCCTCGTCTTTGGAAAGATATCCAGTCCTTAAATCCCAAAGCTAAATAGCTATCACAGAGAGTAGGGGAAGCAACCGGAGACGAAGCTATCGCAAGTATGTGGGGCGATCACTTCAACAATGTCTTGAATTGAATAAATGATCAAGATTCCCGAAGGGATGTAGATAACCTCCTTACTGACAACATTCAATTTCATTTTGCAGAGGCTTTCAAATTCTGCCATCCGATAATTTACATTTTGCTAGCTGCCCTATTCAGTGCGTGCATAATTCACCGGTTTCTTCCCGACTCCCTACTCTTAGTTCACTTGATACCATTAATCAAAAACAAGCTAAAGGAAGCAGCTGACCGGCCGATTGCAATCACAACGATCGCATCGAAGATACGTGAGTCGGTTCTTCTAGTGAGACTTCTCCCCTTTCTACACACCACCGACAACTAGTTTTCCTTTGTTTTGTAGATGTGAGAAAAGCATTTGACAGAGTAAACTACCTGAAGCTCTTCCTGAAGGTGCATAAAAGGGGCACACCCTTATAACTAATTGGCATTTTACATTGCTGGTTCTCCACACAGCAATTCTGTGCCAAATGGGGTAACGTATCACCGTACACCTTCGGCTCCCTAAACGGGCTTCGGGAAGGGGGCATTCTCTCTCCTTACCTGTTTAATACGTACACAGATGCCTTGAATGTCAAACTGAACTCACTCCCAATCGGATGCACCGTCAATGAAACAACTATAAACAACCTCTGTTGCGCCGACGATATGGTTTTGATTTCCCCATCAGTGCTAGGTCTCCAATGACTCATCGACACTTGCCGACAATATGCAGAGGAATTTGATATAATCTACAACGACACCAAGACCCAGTGCATGTCGCTGCTCCCGAGATCGCTTAAACATATTGCAGACCCACAAATTTTCCTCGGAAACCATCGGCTGGAATTTGTGCACGAATTTCCGTATTTGGGTCACATTATCACCGACGACCTAAAAGATACGGCAGACATTGAACAGAGGCGTCGTAAACTATGTGCAACTGGCAACATGATTGCAAGTAGGATTGCCCTCTGTCACCGAGACGTGAAACTGCTGCTCTTCCGCTCGTACTGCTAAAGTATCTATGGGTGTTCCCTCTTGACAAACTATACCCGAGAGACCATGAGACGCATCACTGTTGTGCGCAATGGCATTCTGAGACGACCCACAAACACTCCCCGCTACCACTCCGCCACGCAGATGTTCACAGAAAACCACCTGAACAATTTAAAAATGTCCAGTCTGGCAACCTATACTCTGTTTTTTTTTTTTTCATCTGTCCATTCCGCCTGTGGTGTTTTTGTATGGGCAACACTGCGTCCCGGGCTTTATATAATTACGCTATTTGTAAGTTTTAGGTAAATAAAAGGATATCTGGGTGTACATTTGCACAACTGAAAAGTGTTTTAATAATTTACTGTATGCGAATTACACGTTAATATTCGAAATAGGATATTATTTATAATCGTTGAATGTACGCTGAATGTAACTAAATAAGCATATCCAAACCCTGATAGTGATTCATGATACAAATCCTTCATTGCTGAACTGTTAACCGAAATGAACACTTGACTGTCGATCTGGCGATAGCGATGCCTGACCTAGAGCTTGACCCTTCGGGTCATTTGCCTGACTGAGATGATCGGCTGCTTTCACCGAAGATATAATAATAATAATAATAATAATAATAATAATAATAATAATAATAATAATAATAATAATCTCCATATATTTTACTCAATACATTAAAATTCACGCATGATTAACAAATAAATAGTTGAAGAGATTCTCTCTCTCTCTCTCTCTCTCTCTCTCTCTCTCTCTCTCTCTCTCAAATCATGCCCCTCCAATCCAATCATCTAATCATCCATGCTTTCGAAGGCATCACCGATGGTGACTGTGGAAGGCTCCAGGTAAATTAACCTGATTAGGGCAAGAGTTGTGCATTTCACCGGGGAGGGGTGGGGGGTGGGGTACAGTAGGCCTCTCAGATGGGATTGGTGGAAATTGGAGGAAAAGAAAACCCAATTCATGTACCATACCGTAGATGTAAGCTAATGAAGGAACCGGGATTTCGGATCAGGCTAAAATCAAAATTAGGATTTTTCATCTTGGCAGGATTTTTTTCCCTTTATAATGAAGTTACCTGTTAGTGAATGGGCCTATCAAGGAACTCCAGATTTTCCCCGCTGCGCAATCAATCACTCGGTTTATGTATGGAAATATTTGAAAGAATATTTTTCGGTCCTCGACTACGATTTAATTTGAGTACAAGGACCTCATCGCATGGACCCAGGTCTCTTGCTTCCCTGTCTTAATCATGAAGATTATTCTTTCGTGAACAGATACATCTTCATTAAATATTAATACTGTATCAAATGAGGTCTCTTTAATGCCTTACGTTGTTTTAAGGTGCATTGAAATGTATCACAATTTATGAAAGATTTTATCGGTTTCTGTTTCGCTTTTACTGCATAATTTGTTTTCCTTTTGCAGAAATGCAAATTTTATTTTAATTGCGAAAAAGGAAAAGTTCTGCCTCAAAATACCAATGAATTTACAGCACTGAACGTATTAGAATTAATTACCTAAATGGGCAATGAATCTTGCTCTCTCTCTCTCTCTCTCTCTCAAGTGCCTTCCTCTGAAGGCATTATATTACAGACGTTTTCTAAGTTTCCGCTGCTCCCGCAGGCATTCAGATGGTGACTGTCTATTTCAGACAAACAACCTGATTAGGAAAAAAGAGGCGAGCTTGTAATGGGACCCTTCAGGGATGGCAAAATTAGGAGATGGGAAAGGTGTTGGCGGTGGGGGTTGGGGAGGGCAGGGAGGCAGGCCAACCCTAAGTAGCAGGAGTCCATGCAACCTGCTGAAGGTGTAGTGTAATCAAAGTTCTGATTTTTGGATAAAAACCTGAACGCAAAATCGCGATTTTCCAACTTGAAGGCAATCCAAATTGAAAGAAAATTATTTTTTTTATTATTTATCTACTTCTACTCGCTACGTTGTTTCTGTAAGAAAAGGGATGAAATTGACTGTTCATGAAGGTGCGTTCTAGAGAATCTCTTAATAAGTATTAAGTAAAAGGAGTCTTGCAACTTTCTTCCTGTCAGTTGCCATTTGCCACTTGTGACTTAAGGTCAATGTCCTCCACTTATCCATTACCTGCTCCTTTGTTCATTGCTCTCCAGAGCATCCTGTCTATCTGGAGCTGTGCATATTCAACTGAGACTTTGTACTTGTCAGACTTTATTATCCCACAGACATTGAGTCGTAATCATAAATGTGAAGCATCAGTTTCTGATCAGATCATACATTTATAGAATTAAAGGTCTAAAGGTCCATTTCCCTCCGTGTTTCCTGATTATGCAAATATCCTCGGCCTAAAGGATACATTTTTTCTGACCTCAGCAGGTAATTCTGATTTTTTTTTCTTTGTCTGTGAAGGTAGAATGACTAAGCTGAATTGCGTGTTCGGTGCCTTTAAAGAAAGACAGAGAACTCTGTTTCTGAGAGAGATTTTCCTATGTAAAGGATGAACTCGTTCGGCTTCGTTTTTATTTCTAGTGAAGGACCCTTTGGTAGTCACATTTCCGTTCCATTTTGGAATAATCTCAAGATTTACTGAGTGTTTTAGGAATTTACTGCTTCCATTCTTAGAGCAGTTTACGACAGACATTCTAATAGGTCAATAATGCCTTATCGAAACAGAAACTCATTACTTCTTAACTCAGAAGCCGTTGGAACTGGTGTTACTTAGCATTAGGATAAAATTCTTCTAACACATTCCAAAGGGGAAGGGAAGGGAGAGAGAGAGAGACGAGAGAGAGAGAGAGAGAGAGAGAGAGAGAGAGAGAGAGAACATCCAGTAAGGAAAGAGGAAACCTTCTCGATAGAATCAGTTTCAACAATCTCGTATCATTGTTATTCTAAGAGATATCAGGACGTGACTATGAAACAGCTATATTGGCCTCTTCTTCGTCTACCTACTCTTCAATAGTTTTACCTTTTTCATTTATTCGACATTTTCAAAGATGACCTTTATTAAAAATGGCGAGAAACATGTTTGTTTCTTTAAATCCCGTTTGAATAATGGTTTATTTAGGAGAATTGAATTGGCCGGATGTATTTCTTATTAAATCGAATGTTGTATTTTTTGTTGATATCAGAAACTCAGAATTGATTTCTGCTGCTGCTGTCTCGGACAGTTCTACTATGGATAATATTCTTTCTTTTGTGTTCATTTGTGAAGGATTCGAAAGAGAAACAGGCCAGTTAATTTACAGAGCTTTATGGTTATGATCTGAAAATCTTCTTCAGTGTGATTATATGATTATTATTGTCATCATCATCATAAAAAAAATTCTGCAGTATACTGTTTAAAAAAAAATCCATATTTATATTGTAAATTGCTTGTTTTATGTCTGAATTTATTTACTTTAGCCAAGTTTGGTCTGAATAATTTTCAGAGTTTAGAACCAATTAGGCTCCTCCTTTCCTCATTGGGCGCTTACAGTATTTTGAGGACAGATTTCCATTATGAAAAACAGAGGAGAAATTTTAGTTACTTGAGCCGGTATGTATATGTATACACATGTATTTATATGTGTATATATATATATATATATATATATATATATATATATATATATGTATGTATGTATGTATATATGTATATAAATGTGTGTGTATATATATATATATATATATATATATTATATCTATATATATATATATATATATATATATATATATATATATATATATATATGTATACATATACATACATATATACATACATACATATCTACATACATACTTATGTTATGTATGATATATATATATATATATATATATATATATATATATATATATATATATATATATATATATATATATATATATATATATATAAAGGCTGTTTAAAAAAACTGCAAAATTGTTGGAGAGTAACTACTTTTACAAAATAAAAAATATTATACCCATTCAGAACTCTTCAGCCGTGGAAGGAAGTAAAATGACAATTTCCCAACGGTTATATATGGTGGTGGAAAAATGGAACCACGGAAAAGAGAGCCTCATGTTTTCTTCTTTGAATAACTTCCATTTTTATTTCATTTTGGAAACTTTACTCTGCAGATTGTGATGTGAAAATAAAATCCTTCCGCTCGGCAAAAGCAATAAAACAACAGTGCGCAAAAGCATTTTTTGTGTTTTTTAAAGTTTAAATGGTTGCATAAACATTATTTGGGGGTCATTCTAAAAGAGCATTAGGGGCTGGAATGTTAAAAACAAACACAAACGAATCTTGACACTTCAATTTTCGTATGGCGTTCCAGGATACTACAAAGTTTTTTATTTATTAATGATGAGGAATAATGTCCCTTGGAAGACATATCTCATTATGTTAATGAACGAAAATACGTGTTCAGATCTTCTTTTCGTTTAACGTAAAACTGTCTTCACTCTTCTATATTCATTTAAGAAAACATTTAGATTTTATAAAAATTTAAAAAATTGATTATCCACGTGAAATAAAATCCATGATTATTCCTGTTGAACAATCCCTCTCCGAAGCGACAGCCCATAAGTGCAAAAGGAGAGTTATGAATAAACATAAAAACTGAAAAAAAAATTAAGACCTTTCAACTTTTGTTCCTCGTGGTTCTTCTCCTTCTATTTCGGGTGCAAAGAGATTGACAAATAAAGCCATAAGTAGATACGCGTACAAAATTCACAGAATGATCCCACAGGTGTCCTTGGTCCCTCGAGTAATTAGGGACTGGCTGAGGGGGAATTGAACAAGACGAATTTCTTTTTGCAGTGTCTCGTCGGTGAGGGTAGAACAATTCTATGAGAATGACGCCTCCCTCCTTCTGAATGGTAATCCCTACTCATCTCTTTAAAAGTATGTTTTCCGCTATACAATTTTCACTCTTGCACACATACACAGATACAGATACACACACACACACACTCTCTCTCATACACACTACACACATATACATACATATATATATATATATATATATATATATATATATATAATATATATATATATTATATATATATATCTATATATATATATGTATATATATATAATATATATATATATATATATATATATATATATATATACATAATAATATTTATACTGCAAAAGGTCTATGTCCCTCCAGAGAACCTCAGCAAGTCGTTTGGATGATACTGCCAGTCACAATCCCTTTTGTTCCCATTACCATTAAACCCATCACACTCGACTAACCACCAGTTACCCCAATTCACAGCTTAGATCAAAAGTCTTTATGACGGGTATTTTCGAAAAAACCAACTTCATTCTATAACCCCCCACCCTCACCGGCCCCAGCTTTGATTTTGGGTCTGTAGTTCCTGGGGGTCACCGAAACCCGACCGCTTCTTCGTAAACCTGTTGATAAACATCCAAACAAGCAAAACTGGAAGAAAAAGTTCCTTGTTGGAGATGAAAAACAAACACCCTCGCATGACACACCGCCAAAATAACCTGCCTTGACTTGAAATGAAATAAATTTCCCTTCCGATATTATCTAAGTTCTGCTTTGCGTCAGACTAAATCCCGAGTCACGCCGCTGTCCTCGGCAAAAGGCCACAGAAATGGTCCCTTTCGCTTTGGAGTGGAATCCCTCCGCCATCTTGGATGATCTCTTCAGACCAAGAAAGTCCGGCTGATGCTCATCATGCACCGTCGGACATTTTGGGACTTTCAAGTGGACGAGAAGGAAGGGGTTTAGGTGAGGAGACGGAGTGGAGAGAGTAGGATAGGAATATAAAAAGGAGAAGAGAAGATGAAAAAGCAAGAGAAATCTATGATGGATAATTATTAAAGGTCTGATCTTGAAATACGAACTTTGGTCCCAGTTTTGTCGGCAATTTTATTCAATTTTCTTTTCTTCGCTTTGAAATTAAACTATATATATTCCACAGCTTATAGCATGATTTAAATCTTTTGCGTAATAAAATAAATAATTGGGGCTAACAGAATAAAACGAAGTAAAAAAAAAAAAAGAGTAATGTGATAACAATAAGCCCCTCCTACCCCCCCAAAATTTAAAATGATTTATGTTTACATACATGTATACATAGATAGATATAATAAATGAAGGGATAAATATAAGAAGATAAACATGAACAAATTGACATCAGCCAATAGGACAGAAAACCCCCTTCTACCTTGATGGCAACAGAGCAATGTTGGTATTCAACCACCTTCCTTTTCGATTCAACATCTGAAATGATGCAAGACAACTGTAATTGTCTCCCCTGGTCACGCCATCAACACCATTAACAAATCTCTTTCGCCCAATTCTCAGGAATTTGGGTCAGATGTTTACACAATTAAGGCAGTTTAATCCCCATTAAGGTCATATGTCCGAGGTCAGGTGAGCATCGACAGCTAGACAGACAGACGCTTATTGATTCATTAAATCTTAAATTTTACTATGTTTGTCAATGTATTCTCACTAATAACGCAATAATACTTATTCTATAATATATATATATATATATATATATATATATATATATATATATATATATGTATATGTATATATGTATATATACTATACATATATATATATATCTATATATATATATATATTATATATATATATATATATATATAGTATACATACACACACCACACACACACACACACACACACACACACATATATATTATATATATATATATATATATATATATATATATATATATATATATATATATATTATACATACACACACACACAGGGACACACACGACACTATATAATATATATATATTATATATATATATATCATACATATATATATATATATATATATATATATTATATATATATATATATTATGTATACTATATATATATATATATAAATATATAGTTTTATATATGTATATATATATGATATATATATATATATATCTATATATATATATATATGTATGTATATACATATATATATATAATATATATATATATATAATATATATATATATATATATATATCATGCTATATAACATATATATATATATATATATATATATATATATATATATATATATATCTATATCTATATATAATATATATATATCCTGAAAACAGAAGCAGGCTCATCAGATTCATCTGGTTTTAGAAGTGACTGTGGAAGGAATCAGCAATACAGATAGACATCTAAAACTTGTCGTCTTTAGCTAATAAAAATTAAATAATACATATAGTAGCCAACGAACACTTTAAAATTAAAAGTACGAATGTTATAACAGAATTTTGTGTTCAATGAGAATGGAATTTGATAACTGATAGGATTTTTAAAGGAATCTCCCAGAGGCCTCATTATCACTGAAAGGATTCCATGACGCCTCGCTGGTTTTACTACCTTTGTTCAGCAGCTCTCTCTCTCCCCCCCTCTCTCTGTCTCTCTCTCTCTCTCTCAGTAGCAGGAAACATAATAGACAGATGGACAGCTTTCGCGAGCCTCATCATAAATATTCATTCACGTACAAAAGGGGACAAGGAGTTTTAAATGGGGTACTTTGCCCGTTTTAGTTGGCTGTATAGTACAGTATGTCCAATCTTAGCACTGTTTTTCAGAGATATATAAACTTAATCTCTCTCTCTCTCACACACACACTACACACAGCACACACACATACACACACACACATACACGCACGCACACACACACACACACACACACACACACACATATATATATATATATATATGTATATATATATATATATATATATATATATATATATATATATATACATATATATATATATATATATAATATATATATATATAGCTAAAGATCTCTGAAATATTTAATCTCCATATTTGAAATGTATATATTCAGTGCGTGCGTCTCTCTCTCTCTCTCTCTCTCTCTCTCTCTCTGTCAAGCAGAAACGCATGTATACAGTGTGTTGGAATTTATATATAACCACCTATGTAAAGTTTATATAACTATGACTATTTCTGTCTGTTTGTCTGTCTGTCTGTCTGCCTGATATGTATTTTACAGAATGTCAGAATCTTTTATGCAAAGCTCTCCATACTATACCCTTCCTATTGTTTTTATTTCATCTGTATACGCATCTCTTATTCATTAAATCTCCGAGTTGACACTGTTCACTAGTTTACTTTTAGGAGGTAGCACTGCAGGCAGAAAGCTCAAACTAAGCTGACGTAGTTAGCTAACTGGATATACTATTCCACACAAGCACCGGTTTAGGTGTCCTTTCTGGCTGTTCCACTAGATAACAAACCAGGAGTTCTATTTCTACGCGGCTATATTATTTGGTGTTTGGCCCAAATGTGCATTGTTATTTATTATACGAGAAAATGCTGAGCATTTTAATCTTTCCCTTAATATTCCGAATTGCCATGTGATTTTTTTCTTCAGTGTGGTACCTTTGTGATACTAAATCAAAATTTCAGATTATTTTTAGAACAAACTAAGACCTGACCAAACATTCATCCAAACTTCTCTGAGGTTTCCTCTTTTCCCTCTTATAATTTTCCAGATCAGCAAAATAGGTATCAATATCCTCTCTAAGCACACAAAAAAAGGTTTCATATATCTTACCATATGTTTGTTGAAGTTGATATTGTGAAAACCCAAACATTTGTTGAGACAGGTGTTTTTATTCATGAGACTTGCCCGATTTTCATTCCTGTTAGTGTGAGTGGTGACATCATGGATACAGCCGTTCATTTTATTATGCTCTTTTTGATCAGATATAAACCGTTTTTGCCGTCAACGATATGAACATCCTGTCCGGTGGATAATAAATTTTCAGGCAACTTTATTTATACAAACGCCTCTTAAGAAAGTCGACGAACAAAAATATACGATTCTGTTAAGAACCCAAGATTTATGACAGTTCCTGTCAGTAAAGTCATTAAATATATGTTCTTTGCAGGATTTTTCTATCTTTGATTATTCGATTTAAGCGGCAAACCAAAACAATATCGTTTATAAGGTTCGTCAGATTGTATTTATATCACTGTGTTTTTGAGGCTACATCTCAATAGAAGGCAGTATTGGTCTTTCGATTATCGCCCCCCCCCCCCTCTCTCTCTGCTCTCTCATCTCTCTCTCTCTCTCTCATGCAATTCTAACTGAAAAACAAAAGTTAATTTTCATGTTAAAGTCTGTACTTTGACTCTCCCTCTCTCTCTCTCTCTATTAAAGAAGGAGACAGGGTTTCGTAGCTTCATAGAAAGTTCTCTAAAAGAACTTAAATAATGATATGTTGTCGCATTTACCATAGCATAACCCACACACACACATACATCCCACACACACACCCACACACACACACACACACATTATATATATTATATATATATATATATATATATATATATATATATATACTCACACAAAACACATACACGCTCATACCACACGCACACACGCACATATTTTCATATGAAGAGAGAGAGAGAGAAATTTATAGTAGTTAAGGACAATTGCAGGAAAATACACTGAAGAAACTTCCACTTGAAACTTAGCCCCGAAGGCAGCTTCTTCATTAAATCCGAATCTTTAATCCAACTAAAAAAAGAAAAAAAGTGTGTCGACAGGAAGTAAGCTTGAATGTTGTTCACTATTAAGAATTAAAAAAAAAAAAAAAAAAAGACTTTAGAGTATATACAAAACTTAGTGTACACAGACTATCAAGAATGTTGACTTAAGCATAGTTTTCCTGAGGTTGGAAAAGTTTAATGTTATCTGGAAGACAAACTGCATTCCTGCTGTGACAAAAAATTTGCTTGTCCCTTACTTCTTCTAAAAAGAAAACTAAAAAAAGAAAAAAAAAAAAAAGGAAAACTGTCAGAAATATAGCTCACTCAGGTAACTTTATGAAGGTACTCTATGTTTAGACTCAGACAACATCTAAGTTGGCAAAATATAAGACATAAACACATAATACCTGTGTATGTGAAAGAACCTAAATTAGGGAAAATTCTGCCTTAGCAGAAATGAGCCGTCGATTTCTACTATCAGAAATGAGTATCAGAAGGCTTTAGCAAACTTCTTTTGTTTTTTTTCATTTATTCTAGCCCGAATAGATTTGCCTTAGGTCATACAAATCGATATTTGTTTAATTTTACTTATTCTCTAACGTCTTAATTTTCTCGGGAAAAGAAAAGAGACACGCCTGACTTTCCCGCTCCCATTTGTCCTAACTAGTTGTCAGATACTTTGTTTACAAAGGACGTATATTACACTAAATGCCTCTCCTTGAAAGTTTAGAAAGATTCCCCAGTTACCTGGTAAAAGTGGGCTACTAAGAGCAGCAGCAGCAGCTAGCAGCACAGCAGTAGTTAGTAGTAGTAGAAGTAGTAGTTGTAGTAGTAACGTTTAATCGGATAAGCTCTTAATTGTGTTATTTGAAAAAAAATAACTCACTCTGACCCCTTACCTAAATTTTCCTCTTTGCTAGTTATAATAATAATAATAATAATAATAATATAATAATAATATATATAATAATAATAACTGCAGGAGGCTGGATTTCTAAGATTTCCCAGTTGTCTAGACAAAAATACCCACTTACCTAAGCAATTCTCAGTATTACCCCCTACACTTTCCCTATCAACTGTTAGTATTTGGTATTGTATGGGGCTTCACGTCTTCTTCAGTATAATAATAATAATTAATACTAATAATAATAATAATAATAATAATAATAATAATAATAATAATAATAATAATAAAAGTCGTTAAGTCATGTAAATATCTCGGCATGAATATTAATAACAATCTGAA